>NC_133348.1:27035679-27635679 GCF_030506205.2 Paramisgurnus dabryanus
TCAGATCAGCAAAAAGGGGGTGGGGAAAATCTAATAACAAATAAAGAAATTACAAACATTTATAAAAAAGAACAAAGCTGCACATTAATAAGGGCTAACATTAGCATTAGGTACAGAAATCGAATTAAATGAGTCATAACACTGTCTTTAATGTATAAATTAAATATATTATTATTTTTAGAGCTATTTGTCTCTTTGTTAGACTTAAAGCGGAAGTCCACCCTAAAACAACATTATGCCTCAACACTATATTTCATCACATATATGTAGTTGATTGTGCTGCCATCAAATGTACTAACTCCATATAAAAAATGAAAGCTTTTAACTACTACAGTAACGGTGATTTGACGTGTCGTCAAATCACCGGAAGAAAAATGCACGACTACATAATTCTGAACGTTCTAAATGGGGGCGGGTCTTGAGGCGAGATGATTGACAGTAGATGATAACGTTTTTGATTGACAGCTGCACGGGAGCTAACGTTAGCTTGCTTTGCTCGTGTTCATAACAACAACAACATGATAATAACTTCCTACGTAGTATGTTTACAGTAGTTACACAAAACAAGCAACAACAAAGCCAATAGCCAAATGATGTTTTAGATATTTTTAGAATTTTACATTACCTGAGTCCGCGGAAAAACTGGGCTGAAAACAGTACTCAAAATCTTCCTGACGAAAGTGCTGGCTGCATATTCAAATTTTCGCGTAGTGGTGGGTCAGCTGAGGGTCGCGTTGATGTCAACAATAAAAACTCCCGGTGGCCTGAATTTGTTGTCCTTACATCCACATACTGCACAGGTTCTTGTCATCTTTTATCGAGGGCTTTGGTGATTTCCCCTTCAGAGACTGTTAAAGCGGAGTTACTCTTTGGATGGGTTCGTCTGCCGGCTAACTTCAAGTTGACTTGAGTTGATTTTAGAGCAAGTTGTGCGGTAAAAGAAGTTAGGCTTGTTCAACTTTATGTGGCGTTGCAAGAATCGACAGCCGGATGACGTCAAAGTACCGCGAGAGCGATTCGCGAAATAATACGGAGGAGGTTGCTTTTAAATCGCTCTCGCGGAACCTTGACGTCATCCGGCTGTCGGTTCATGCGGCGCACATGTAGTCAAACAACCTGAAGACTGAATCGAACAGCGGTTAGTGGGTGGGGCTAATGACTCAGTTTCGCGCAGTGCATTCTGGTTAATTGAGTCCATTAAAGACCGTTACGAAAATTCAGCTTCAAAACACTATCAATCTAATAATCGAAATCGTGCAAATTTCTTTTTTTTCTCTCATGGAAAATGCAAAATGGACATAAATTACCCATGATAACAGGCTAAAATGTCTAGATTGGACTTCCCCTTTAAGTAATTGAGGTGTCTCTTTAAATAAGCAGAGACTGGTTTATGACTGTAATCTATACATACACTTAAGACATAAACAAATGTTTTTATTAGAAAAAGAATACTTTGGAGATAATTTTGTTTATATGTGCCCTGTCAATAACAGAAAGATTTTACGTTCGCTTGTTTGCGTCTTACTCGTGTGTGCACTATTGAGGGCACTTAAACGCGCGCGCACACAGAGAACGAAGGCGAATCCCAAACAGCGCAGCATAAAAACGTTACGTTGTTTTTCATTGCTTTGTTCGGCACATGTTAATGGACTATACAGTATAGCCCTTTTCACACAGATATTCCGTAAGATACACGGGACAGGCATCCTGGAATTTTACGGGACCGCTTGATATTTTATTCATTCACACTGCCAAGTTTACACGGCATCTGATGGTCCCGGAAAGACACGTGACATGTTGAAAGTCCCGCCCTCTCTTCTACGCAGCGTCTGAAGTTTGCATATTATTTATTATTTCTCTCTCCAGAAACAACTCGCGTGCATTTTTGTTTATGATAAGACTACAAAGGAGCGCGTGAATGCACAGTTCTATTCTGGTGAATGATCTCAGCTTCAGAGTGGATATTTGACAAGCTCCCTGATTTCTGCTTTGATACAGTTTTCAGACATTTCTCATCGTGATTGTTTATATGCATTTAAAACCCGCATTTTGAGGAGCTGAACAATATATCTCGTTGGGATGACATGCGGGTATTTTCGTTTATTATAGCTCAAATGAGCACGTGACGCGATATTCTTTTATGCTGCTGAATGATCTCCGTTTCAACGCAGTAAGTAACGAGCTAACTTACCTGATATCTGCTTCAGTCCAGTTTGCTGACATTTCTCGTAGTGAATGTTGTAAATCCCTGATTTTAAAGAGTTGAACCAACTTCATGTTGCCATGACACGCGCGTCCTCACTACGGCACGTGCGTCATTGTTTATGCGTCTCATATATCATTTCCTGATAACTGCTTCAATCTAGTTTGCAACATTTCTCGTGGTGAATGTTTATATACATGTTAGTTTGCAACATTTCTCGTTGTGAATGTTTATATACATGTTATCTCTCGTTGTAAGGAGCTGAACCATAACTTGTGTTGTGATGATGACGCGCGCCCTCACTTCGACACGCCCTTTATGGCATTCTTGTTCACACAGAGGGTTACCCGCGTATCTTACTAGGTCCTCTTTCCGGCAACGATCCCAGAAGATTAACGGAACGAGTTTTTGTTCACACAGACGCTTGTCTGGCAATTTTACGGGTATTTTTTGGGACCAGAGGTCTGTGTGAATGAGGTTTATGAGACACATTTGCGCGACTCTCTCTAAAGTTTACACATCAAGAGTTCTGATCTTTGAAGGGCGTACTCTGTACTGTGATGATCACGTCTGGACCGGACACAACCGCATGTGCCTCTGTGCGTACTTTAGCGCCTTTTTGCGGTTAAATACATCCACGCCGCATACATGTACATGTTGCTTCAGACAAGCACGTGCAGGGCGCGGTTTCTGTTTGCGTCATCACAACATTTCGGCCGTATTGTTTCGGTGATAAAAGTCTTTCGGCCGAAAGTGGCCGAATATTCGGTGCATCCCTAAACTACATGTAGATTAGGGTAAGGTTTACCTATTAATTACATAGCATATAAACTTGTTTAGTAGTAGTTGGTGCTTATTCATAGACTGTGCAAGTGGTTAAGATTTATTGCTTAGGTTGTTGAAGTTTTTGTGTTAATGTGTCTGCAGGTGACTGGAGAAGCCAATGAGACTCAGATCTGTGAGGCGTTGAGGAGGTACAGCGAGAGGGAAGGTTTTGTCCGAGAGGCTCTGTTCCACCTCTTCAGTCTCACTCACGCTATAGAAAAATCACGGCCCGATATTCTCAAGGTACACACACAATAAGAGATCAAAACCCGGTGCGACTCTCCAAATCGATCTCCATCTCATCTCCATTCTTTTTGCTCCTCGTCCGCAGTTGGTTGCGTTGGGGATGAAGAATCATCCGGCTACATTGAATGTTCAGCTGGCGGCAAGTGCCTGTGTTTTTAACCTCACCAAACAGGAACTGGCCTTTGGAATTCCTGTACGACTCCTGGGAAATGTCACCCAGCTGTTACTGGAAGCCATGAAGACTTTTCCCAACCACCAACAGGTAATGAGACAGAAATCAGCTACATATATACTGGGGGGGGGGGGTCACTCACTCTTCCCAATGTTGCAATCAGTGTTTTCTACATGAATCAAAGATAACCTTGTAACGTGAGGAGGAAACTGAGGGCTTTGCAAT
The DNA here is from genome assembly GCF_030506205.2 of Paramisgurnus dabryanus. NCBI lineage: Eukaryota > Metazoa > Chordata > Actinopteri > Cypriniformes > Cobitidae > Paramisgurnus > Paramisgurnus dabryanus. The sequence continues at coordinate 27,039,351 of NC_133348.1, forward strand.
CTGAAAATTAGGAAATGCTTTAGACGAAATGAGTATTTCACCCAGAATAGCAGTTCTGTTTTTTTTGTACTGTACAGTTGCAGAAGAACTGCCTGCTGTCTCTGTGTAGTGATCGAATTCTCCAGGAGGTTCCTTTTAACAGGTAAAACGATTAAGATCAATACCACTTCTTAGTAAATACTTGCAAACAAAAATATGGATATTATCCAAATCTAATTGGCTGAATGCATGATTTGTGGCAGAAAAACCCTCAGTGCTGTCAATTTGATTACAAATACACTGTAAAAAGTGAAGCTGCTCTACTTAAAAACTTACTTTTATAGGTTTTATAAACTTACATTTTATCAAGGTGAAAAAACTTCAACTTTTTAGGCATTAGGCTACCTATTGAATTTTTTTATTTGATCCAACTTAAAGGAAAACCATTTTTCAATATTTTACTATGTTCTTACCTCAACTTACCTCAACTAGTTCAAGACGAATTAATACAAAATACATACAGCACATTGTGAGTGTGCAATTAGCCTAGCCCCATTCATTCCTTATGCTGCGTTTTTACCAGCCACGGTAGAGGCGTGAAGCGCGAGTGATTTCAATGTTAAGTCAATTTGAAGACATGTTGACGCGCGTCTGGAGGTCTCGCGGCGCGGATGAGGCGTTTGGCGCGGCGCGATAGATGCAATTCCGCCTTATTCGCGCAAATTGAGCATATGGCGCGAATGGTGCTTTTTGTGCATTTTGCGTTTGACGCAAATTTGCGGCTAACGCCCGAGTTGAAAAATTTGAACTTTGGTGTTTTTTTGCGCCGCGTTAACCAATCAGGAGCCTGCTTGCTGCGGGGCAGCCACGCCCGGAGTCACTCATTCAACCTGAAGGCTTGATATTGTCTGGAAGCAGTCACCCGGAGCTATACGAAACAAGTTCTTATTTCTATAGAGACAGGAATAAAAAGCTAGCCTGGTCAAACCAGACTCTCGTACATTCATTTCATTTGTACAGAGAGTCTGGCCACGCTCCATTGCAAAGCGTTGGAAAGAGGGTCCATTGTTGAAGTTTAAAACTATTGGATCTGCCCAGAGTCACTCAGGATCTGCCAAAGCCAATCGCTAACGTGTGGTCGTGACGTATATCATGCACCGGAAACAACAAGTCAGAATAATCAGACAAACAAAACTTAGCAAACCTGGTTCGTGCTCCGGCTTTAACTTCTGTATATTCGGCAGTTTTGCAACAACGGACCGAATAGCTTTTCTCACATCTTTCTCCGCTGCCATTACTGAACTACAACTCAAACTGACGCACGACCTCAACGTCATCGTTCTTAGCCACCCCCATCTGTTCGCTGATTGGTCCTGCAGATTTTTGCAGGAGAAAACTAAACTCTATAGAGCAATCCCAAACGTACTGCTGAAGCGAAATGAAAATTAAGCGGAAGCACGTAGGAGGGCGGAGCCAGGCTAATAAAAAGCACCTCGCTTGGAAGAGTGTCAGTGAGGACATTGGGCAACCTGGTAAGTCGTAAATACACATTTCACTTTTGAGTCACGTGATGTTTATCGACCCGCGCCGTTTATTTTTCCCATATAGTATGGTGAATAAATACAAACTGGTATCTCTCTCGATAAATGCACAATCAACATCAGCCATCCTGCAAACAGACAACCGCATAGCACTTGCCCCTCCCACAAGAAGCGGATGTTGCCTCTCACGCGCGTCAAATGTTTGCTTTTTCCGGGCGTCTACTTCGCTTTACACGCGCGAATGCATTCAAACTGTTCAAGCGGCAAACTAGGCACGGCAGACTCGATTTTGACGCCTGAAACATGGTTGGTGTAAACGCAGCATTAGGACCCACACAGGATGAATGTAGAAGCCACCAAACACTTCCGTGTTTTCCCTATTTAAAGACTGTTACATGAGTAGTTACACAAGTAAGTATGGTGGCACAAAATAATTTTTTAAGCGGATAAAAAATGAGAACTATATTGTATGGCGGAAGAGCACTTAGTTTGCAGCACTTCAAACTTGGGTGCAGTAATATTGACAGAAGTTTGAGCAAGAAGTGGAGTAATCAGGAGTTATGATGTTACTACATGCCGAGGTTGAAGTGCTGCAAACGAAGTGCTCTTCCTCTTTATTATATTATATATAATAAAACTATAATGATCCTAATAAGGTTTAGGTTCAAGTCGGATACCTAATATTTAGATTACATATATATAATATTAGAGCCTGACCAATGTTTTTTTTTTTTTTTTGGTGGGGCGATACAGATATTAGGAAATAAGTCAGAAAACAAAAGATTCTTTGTGTATTATATAGTACAGTAAACATATACTACAGTATAGTGATCGACCGATATATCGGCCGGCCGATACATCGGGCTGATTTTAGCAGGTTTTAGGTGTATCGGCATCGGCCGATTCGCGGCTTGCGCTCGCCGATAGTTTTTCCCCGGCATTAATTACAGACAGGCGCCCACAGGCAGCTCTGTGTTGCTGGAGGCTGCCTGCAGCCCGTGCATTGCCCCTCCCCCCACTAGCAGAGCAGAGCGCTCCAAGCTTGCGCTGGTAAGTTTTAAACTTCAAAGCATCTTTTAACTGTTTGACTGAAATATTGCCATATACTTTGAAAGTGTAAACACGTTGCTCTATATGTGCGTGCAACCATAGCTAAGAAAGTTTGGTGGTCCTAATGGAAAACGCGAATGCCTATAAAACTGCTTGCCATTGTATTTAGGGAGCTTCAAATAGCTTTAAGGCTAACCGTATGCATACGGCAGCTGTTACGAACACTGGTCATAGGATTATATAATGCTGACGTTGTTCCGTGATTTCGTGGTATTTATAGGAGTTTTATTCAGCGACCACCAGTCTGACGTTTGGACGCGACGCGTGCTCATAATGCCGCAAGCGAACGCAGGTCATGTGATCAGCCGAACAGCTGATCATAGATGGACAGGGTGGGTTTTTAATTCTCATCTCCATAAATATATGTAGTAGTAAAAGGCTAAAAATCAATATCCATTGCTGATAGTTTCTCGTCATTGTGGAGAGCGCAGTTCATGGTTGCATACGTTTATGGTTGTTAACGCGGAGTTTCGCAGAATTTTCGTCAGCGAAAATAAGAAATTCGACCCAAAGCACTTAGTTCCAAACAGTTCACACATTATTTTATGTGACCGGAGAAGTGTTTTTTTGTAAGTTTTGTCAACATTTCCGTTCACTGGGAGCGCAAAGATACATGCTCTCTCTCATCCATGTCTCACTGCACCTCTCCCACGTGCACGCGCTCTACTATCTGACCAAAGTCCGTACACAAATCCTTATGTATTTGTTCAGTTTTATGCGTTTTAAGCGAGCTGAGGCAAACTAACTATCCCTCGCATTTATTATAGGGCACTAGGGTGTGTGAGGTACAGAAGTGGGGCAATTGGCATGTTATTCAGAATTCTTAAGTTGTTTTTTGATCAGTATTGCTGTTTACATTTTCCTTGTCTTCTTATTAAAGACATTTGCTCTACAAGAGATTAAGTTAAGTGGACTAAAACTTAGACCTAAGCATTAAATAGGTTGTAAATAGTTGGTTACTTTCATGGATAGAGTAAAGTGTTCCCCTTGTTATGCTGCTTGGTTGCTGCTATTTTGTGCAATGGTGTAATTATTATTTTATGTATTTTAAGCAGCACTGAATTTTCTTGTCCTACCTCACCTTTTCTTACTATTTGTTAAATATAGTTCAGTAAATGTTCCTTTTTTAAATTAAGAGTTGTAACATTTGGTTTTATCATTGTGTCATTTTTATGATATAAACTGAATGAGAAAAAGCAGTATCGGCTCCAAATATCGGCTAAAGAAAATCGGCAGCCTGTATCGGTCATCGGCTAAGGCTGATGGAAAAAATCGGTATCGGCATCGGCACAAAAAAATCCATATCGGTCGAACCCTACTACTGTACTGTATTCTACAGTATATACAGTCCCAGTCAAAAGTTTGGGCGCACAATTGGTAACTTGTGGATACATTAACAGAATATACTGTGTATAAAAATGTATAACTTATAATGACGTGACAAAGATATGTAATATATGTTAAACTTTTTTTAACAATTTAACAATAAACTTTATTATCTAAAATGAGTCTGACATAAGTGCACTAAACGGTAAACTTCACTTATCATAAATAACTTTAAAACACATAAAGAACAAAATATATATAACTTGATTTATTGGCAGTTTTAAGGGACAAGAATAACGTTATATTAGACTAAAATGGAAACTTATGAAGTCATTGTTTATTAGCTTTACAGTAAGTTATGCACTTCACAAATTAGTTAGCAAATTACCGTTAAGAGGACAATGCTTGACTGACAACATGTGTAATGTACTGCACAACATTTTTATATCAGTCCTGACTTCTAACCCACAGTGTTCCGCAAGGACTTTAGACTATCATAAAACTACAGCTGCAACTCTCCACCCCTTTTAATTTTTGTTTCATTTTGTGAGGGTGTGAAAGTTATGCAAGGTTATTTGATTAATTGCTCTGAAATATCTGGAAAAAAACTTACATTTGCATTAGGGCTGTCACTTTTGAGAAAAATCTAATTCGAACGGATTTCGAATATCATGCAATGTATCCGAATATATTCGAATATCTAGGCGCCGCCCCCCACGCGCATCAAAAACCCACCGTAATGGAGATTCAATCACAAAATTATTAACAGTGACAGTCATACTGTACACAGGGTTGTCTGGATTACTTTTTACTTAATGTTTGAAACAGCAAGTTATCAACTTATGAATAACAAACTTATATATAAAAAAAAATGATTCAGAACAGTTACAAACAATAACGTGACAACTTAAATAGCAGCAGGAGTATATAGACAGACGCAAACGGAATTTCGCGGATTTAATGCCCATCATTGACAAGCACACATATCCCGCGCTTGAGCGTGTTTGTGACCAGAACTGTCATTGACAACAAGCACACTTATACAAAGCCTATCCCGCGCGTTTGTGAGCCGTCATTCACAAGTACATTAACCCTGCGCGTGCTGTTTGCTTGCCCGTTTTCAATGATAGAGAGCACAAACCCTTTGATACTTGAGATGAAATTAAACTTATAGATGAGTTAATCAGATCTCACTTGACTCTGTCGTCTATGTGACGCGCGACAGTCAGCACATGATCATTTAAAACCCGTTTACAAGACAAATGCTGTTGTTTAATATAAAGTTTACATTGCGTTGTAAAAATGATGAAATTATCTTCATACATGCTAATTTCATAATGCGAACGTATTAACACAAGCTTTTTATTCTGCTATAATATTTAACACTATAAACAATATGTCATTTTATATACAAACTATAATTCTATCTTGACATGCACATGAGGTTCAATTTAGTCCCATTTGATTCCCTCTCTTGCGCACAGCTGCAGTCGTCGGTCTCACTCTCAGCCTCCTTCCTATTACGAGGTGTTACTGTAAAAAATGCGCTACACATGGCATTTAAAAAACCGGATGGTTTATTTATAGTTCGAATACGGATATTTCACGTCATGTTCGAATTTATATTCGAATATCGAATAAAAAGTGACAGCCCTAATTTGCATGTACAAAAGTACACGCAGCTGTACTCTCACATAGGCTACTGTAATATTACAGCACGTCATTTCTCCCGCTTGCGTTTTAACAACTTGCAAGTTGAGAGAGATTAAAAACTCAAGTGTAAACGGGAATGTGTCCCGTCCACTTATAATCCGATTGACCAAAACCCATCTTAATACCAGTTGTTCATACGGCTGCACATATGCGGCATATAGGTCGATACAGATATATCTGCAACACGCTTAACGATAAATGATAATGGCAAAACTATAAATCGGTAAACCGATAAATCTATATAATATATAAATATATATGGATTACTTAATCTTGATCCTTGGTGATTCATATAATGCGGGTGCCATGTCTTCAAAAGTAAAAAAAATAGATAAAGGCAACACAAAAGTAATCCCCACGCTCCTGACAATTAATTGATGTTTTATAAACCAAGTCGATCAGTGTGCAAAAATTGTAAAACCTAAACTTAACATTATAAGCATTATTCTGCGACCTCTGAGGATCTTGACTCGTCTTCACCTTTTTCATTTTTGGGGGTGAACTGTCGCTTTAATGGTCCCTTTATTCCTTAAATATTAATTTCATGTACCGTTTATATACAGTGTATTGCGTTTTCTACACTTGTGTCTAGTCTAGCTAAAAAAAATTAACTAAATGCTTGGCAATTACATTTTTACATACACTTTACACATTTTAAAACATTCATTATTATACATTTATATTTGTCTGGTATATGACCTTAAGCATTTAAGCAGTCTGTGTAAACTAGTTTAAGTCTGTCTGGGTTAACTTTGATATTGTTTGTTGATTTCAGGTTTGAAGCTGCTAAATTGGTAATGCAGTGGCTATGTAACCATGAGGATCAGAACATGCAGAGGATGGCTGTTGCTATCATATCAATCCTTGCTGCCAAGGTAAGCAGACATAAGCTGTGGGTGCAAATGTGTTTCCCATAAAGATTAAGCATCACTTGAGAAGAACATTCAGAACATTGCATCAGAGTGAAAAATCAGGAAATCCAGTGATTGACAGATTGTGACAGAATGTCAAGTGAGGAAGTCAAATGAGTTCATCTTTACGGCTGTCAGCAGTTAAGTGCTTATGGTTTGAGCAGGGGCGAGGGCAGAAATATTAAACTAAGTGTACCCTGGTGAAACAGGGTGGACCTCAATGTCTACTCTTAATTACATAATTTTACAAAATAGCAGGGGTGTCAAACTCATTTAGGCTGAGGGCCGGATGGTAAATAACGCCATGAAGTGCGGGCCGGATAATTTTTTTAAACCTTAGTGTGCTGATAATTGTGTTAAAATTAACTAAACAAACCAATTAATTAGTTTGTTTAGCAAGAAAACCAGAGAAACACACAGCTCTGTGAAAACTACATTTCATAAGGTCACACTCATACTGTATATTATACACAAATTTACATCTGAACAAAACCCACTGGCCTTATAGGTTGAAAAGCTTTAATTTAACTTCTTTTGCCTTAATGCCAAAATTATTTATAAACCATTCACTTTTCTTTGGAATAGATTTGTAATGAGAACAGTCATTTAGAAAATGCTAGATGGGGCAGTGGCCCAAACCAAAAATGGCACTATGGGGGGTGGTACTACTATTATGGTTTTAATAAAGTATTATAAATATTATGTGTTATATTACTAGCATCAACTTAGACAAGTGATTATAATGGGAAATATAATAAGAATTAAAGTGTGACAATCTGCTAAATATTCAATATGATTTACCTGCTGGCTTGATGGAGCTTTGAATCCATGTTTGCAATGTTGAACTGCTGCTAAAAGCCTCTCTTTCCGTTCTCTGTCGTTATTTTGTGAAGGCATTGGTGTTTTTTGTATTTTTTGTCTGCAAAGTGTGCCAACAACAGCAAATTTAGTGTTTATATTAACTTAGATCTGATCGGGAACATTAAATCGATTAGACAAGCATTGTAACGTTAATAAGAATGTGGATATTTTGGTTTTGTAAGCTTGCTAAGTTGTTAGCACTTTTAGAACACTGACAGCAAATCATTACCGGAAGAAATACATAAACATACTTACAAATTACTAATTCTGTGGTTTAACAACTTATATAAAGTAATGAATCTACCTGTTAATGCAACGAACTTCGGAAACGGTCGTCTTCGCTCTCCAGGCAGAGAGTGGACACAGAGATGCTGCGGAGCGGGCGGGAAAACACGAAGTGGATTACCAGAATCGTTGGATCTTTAGCGGAGCAGTAACAATAAAACGGCAAGATTTTTGGGCACCGTGTTTAGTCTATGTTCCGCGTTTTGCTGCTTTCCGCAAGTCTCTCATATTAAAAACGAACTAGACACCCGCCAAAAGGGTTTTTAAAATATGTATTTAATATTTAATAATACTGTATAAATCATCACGCGGGCCGGATTGGACACCTTTGCGGGCCGTATCCGGCCCGCGGGCCGCATGTTTGACACCCCTAATATAGTGGTTAAACGGATTACATTGCTTTTTTTTTGAGTTAGGAATTACACAATTTTACAATATAGTGGTTAAACTGATTACATTGACATTACATGACAGAGGCTCTGTAAATTTGCATTTAACAAGCTTAAATTATGTTCTTTAATTTATTTTAGTTTTTTTGTAAATATATATTTAGCTGTAGGATAGTTTGTTAATCTTTTTTCATAAGGGGAAATATAGCACCCTGCGTTCTCAGTGCACCTCCTTATGGCTTATAACTGTTATAATATAACAAGGGCTCGCAAAATCACTAACCCGAGCCCCGAGGTCCCGGGGCTATTGCGAATTCTTGTCGGTCTACCAAAATGTATCTCCGCCCTGCCCATCGGGTATATTGTGGAAAAAATATTTGAATGTTTTTGCATTCTCTCAGATTTAGTTAGGTAATTATATGTATATGTATGTAATTCGGCGTCGTCTGTCAGTCATTACTATCCTCACGTAACAAGTGAAACTGTCAGGAAGTGAAAGTATAATTAAACCCATTATTTTTCTCGTGTTCACATCTGATATGCGCACATTGCGCAGCGCTTTTCTGCACGCGCTTCTCCCGGCTGTGCTCTTCACGAGTACCTGCTTAAGTAATTTCATTTTTACCTCAGCCCTATCTAAGCCCTATCAAGCTAGCCACAACGTCATTCATGTTTTCCGCCATTTACCTCAACCACTCTCACCGCAGAGATTCGGGCCATTAGACTGTTAAAGCGTAACTAAACCCCTGGTCGGAGCGTGATTCCACCCACTGGCAATATTTGAAAAATGCAAGAAAAGTGGGCAGATCCCAATGGAGATAGAGGGGAGAAACTAGTGTGTGATGAGATCGTAACAAGGGTGTGGTGAGCTTGAATCTGCTTACGTCACGAGTAATTTTTTGGACCCAACATCCAATAGGAAAATTCAACTGCAGTAGCCACCAGTTAACCTGAAGAGGGCAGCACTCAGACGTTTTTACACCATATATTGTAGTATTGAAACACTTTATATACAAATGTAAAAAAACTTACTAAAATCAATGAACAGCACTACTAAAGAATCATTCTTACAGATCATTAACTAAAAAAAGTTGGTTTAGGGTTTAGTTACTCTTTAACGGTCTATGATTAGGACTTATTCTTCTTCTTCTTTGGTGTTTTACGGCAGCTCGCATTCAGTTTGCATGCTTAGGACTTCATGAAGGCTTACAATGTTTTGTTTTTTACTCTCCCACTTGAAATCAAAGCTTGATTGGTCGATTTGCACGTCACTCTCCACACCAAAACACATAGCTTGGCCTTCCCTGGGATTCGTGAAGTCCTAACCAATGAATGAGCCAGCTAACCGGGCCTTAATAGAGACAGACGATTTGGATTGGATAAGATGTTTTCATGACATGAACCTGACGTTAGAACATAGATGAGAGAAAATATATTACATGAATTGTATTAAATTAAATAAAATAGAGATTTAAAAATGTAAAAACATATTTTTATTGAATACTTTATTATTTATTAGTATTAGTATTATTATATAAAAATTATTATACATTTTTTTAGGCCTTCTCTGAAGGCGTAGAAGGCCCTGAAGGTTCCCCACTGATAATTTTACAATATAGTGGTTAAACGGATTACATTACTTTTTTTTTTTTTTAGTTAGGAATTACATAATTTTACAATATGGTTAAACAGATTACATTACTTTTTTTTTAGTTATGAATTCGCTAAAATAAATAGCTATTTATTTCTGAATGATGGGTATTTGAGAAATTGTTATCATTTATGCGTGAAACATTTTCTCGCTGGATGCGCGTGAGAGGGAGTGAAAGAAAGAGCAGATACTGTTCATTTCTAAATCTGCAGCCTGCGGAGGTCGCATATGCAGCGTCATCAAGCCTGGTTTATTAAAGTTAACTGACCATTACATTCGCGAGTGATACGCATATAATAACTATTTACTATAAACTAAGAATAATATTCAACTTTATAATTGTTAATATTCTGAAGTAAGACAGTCTTGATGACGTATGCACCCTGGAAATGCGACCTCCGGAGGCTGCAGCCTTCGCATTAAGACAAGGCCACTCAAGTAGTGCGCGCGTGCGGGGCACTCGTTCTCTCTCCTGCAATCATCAACATCATCAATATAATTACATTACAAAAGACTTTGGGGGGACAAAAAATTGTCCTAAACAATCAATGTAAGAAATAACTTGCAAAAAATAAAACTTATAATAACAATAAAATAATTTGTAACCTCTCGCGGGCCAGATAAAATGAGGGGGTAGGCCGGATATGGCCCGCGGGCCTTGAGTTTGACACCCCTGTACTACGGTATATAGACATGCTAAACAGTGATATGTATGTGATTTGAAATGCCCTACGTAACAAGCTGCAACTTATCATAATATGTCATAATTTAATATAATATACACACACATAAAAACACAGAGCACAGACACTTTTTTTAAAAACTTTAAATGAATCTGTGTTGATTCATGTCACTGACACTTAAAACAAGAACATAGGTACTACGATAAACCAGAACACACCGCTCTCCTCTATTGTTTCGGCTGTATAAGTGACAGCCTGTGTGTCAGTTATGACTTTTAAAACAAAGGGCTGAAAGAGTTACCTGTCATTCTTGGTGGAAGAAAGTAGTGCCGCACAAAAGAGGCTTTTAAAGACACAACGTTGTGGTTTTTAATTTTTTTTAGACACTTGTGCCATCAAACTCTCGTATAAATGCAATATCGCTCTCGTAGTTGTGTGATATGGCTCTATACTAGCATGGCTGTGACTGCCTCTGGCCTAATTCACAGATATATATATATATATATATATATATATATATATATATATATATATATATATATATATATATATATATATATATATATATATGGCTGTGTATGTGTGTATTATATAAAAATTTACCCATTATAAGGACTGGAATTGCTAAAACTGGAATTATACAGTGCATCTCCTTTAACATTACATCTTCTGTGTTTCTTTAATAGTTGTCCACTGAACAAACTGCACAACTGGGAGCAGAGCTCTACATTGTAAAGGTAATGTTTTCATATTTAATAATTTCTGCTTGTAATACCTACATGGTAAGAATAGTATAAACTTACAGTATTACTCTTTCTCATACAAACCCATTATTATCACAGCAACTTTTGCACATTGTGCGGCAGAAGACATCTCAGGGTACCGTGGATGCCACGCTAAAGTTCACACTCAGTGCCCTCTGGAACCTCACAGATGAGTCTCCTACCACCTGCAGGCACTTCATAGAGAATCAGGGGCTCGAGCTCTTCATCAGAGTGTTGGAGGTACACCTCTATCATAATATCATTACTTTATTTGGCAAGCCTCATGACTGTCATAAAAAAATAAAAAAAATCTTGTATTTGAATATTATTTGATGGAATGTAGGTGGAAAGTTAACTGTTAAATGTCTCTATCTTTCCAGTCCTTTCCATCAGAGTCCTCCATTCAACAGAAGGTTCTGGGTTTACTGGTAAGAAACTTAACCTATGTGTACTTCCACGTGCATGGTGTATATCATATTGTAACAAGGCTGTGAAAGATACGCACAATATTTGTATAGCAGCGCTGGCTGTGGTTAAATTGAATCGAAGTGAGTGATTCTGAAGCTTTCAATGTGTGGGCAGCACTGATAATACGCCTCACTGTGCCAGAGAAAGCAAATCATAACGCTGAGGGATTATGCTAATACGTTTCTTACTTTAGAAAGTATAATGAGACTTCAGAATGTTTTACTTCGCTTTCACTTGACTTTTCTGTATTTGCTCTTGTGCTTTTGTCTGTCTAATTGTTTTATGTTTGTTTTGTTTGCGTATGCAGAATAACATCGCTGAAGTGGGCGAGCTGCACGGGGAATTGATGGTGCAAAGCTTTTTGGATCACATCCGCTCTCTGCTACACAGTCAAGAGGTGGAGGTCAGTTATTTCGCTGCAGGCATATTGGCTCACCTCACCTCACGGGGCGAGAAGGTGTGGACCCTGGACCTGTCCCTTAGGACTACGTTACTGGAGCAACTGGTGCGTGATTGTGCAATTAATTAAAGTAAAAATCGGTTTAAGCTGTATTGTAATACACAAATAGATCATGTACTTACTATAAGCTTAGGTACCGTGGCCTAAAAGTGCAAAACAAGTGCAAAACAAAACCACAAATTAAAAACACAAATTCAACTCTAAAAACAAAATGCCAAGTCAAAAAAACACAACAACAAATCAGGTGACAAAATAACAAATCAGAAAACAAAGACAAATTCAAAAAACCAGAAAAGCTAGGTACATTGCGTCAATGGAATTGTTACTGCTGATTGGACGACACCTATGTAAACCTAACCCTTTATACTCATCCTTAGCGGGTAAATATAAATACAGTACAATAGCTAAACTATTGCTTGCAAGCCTATAATAATACCTACAACCAGAGGTTGTGTTAGACTTTATCATATCTCACTTTACATGTTCAACACCACGTGAAGCAAGCAGAGGAATAAATTATGCATATTTGCCACCAACTGGACATGTGTGGGCATTACATTCACAAGTTACAATAAATCACCATTACTGTAATGTCCAAATGACTTATGGCTTTCAGATTTTTTTCAAGCCTATCTGTCACTGTAAAAAAGAAAATAAAAAGATAGTTAACATGAACTCTGCCTGCAACGTCTATTGACATGAGGTAAATTGTTTTGCAAAACAGTAATGCATTCAGGATAAGAAGAATATTTATCTAATGTAGTGTAATGTGAAGTAATCGTAGATTCATTTATGCTTTTTTAATACTTACAGTTTTCTTTCATGGCATATGGTTCCCTAAAGTAGCCTTGGCCAACCCTTTTAGAAAATTCTAGTTCCACCACTGCGCTACTGATGTTGTATTTTAGCATGTTAAAGGTGCTCTAAGCGAATTCACGTGTTTTAGACCATAAAACATTTTTGTTACATACAGCAAACATCTCCTCACTATCTGCTTGCTGCCTGACCGCTGATCAAACTGTCAAAAAACGCGGTCTCTGTAGACAGCACAGGCTCCACAAACTGCAATACAAACACAGTGGCCAAACCTACCATCACGAAACAAAACAAAGTGTTCCAGCCAATAAACGTCAAGAAGGATTTGGCGCGTTCATGAAAGCACGTAAGGGATGGGGAGGAGTTAGCTACGCTCCGTTTGTTTGAAAACAGTTCAAACATCAACAAAATGTGACATTACACAGATTTGCTTAGAGCACCTAAGTGTATAATAAGTGTGTGCATATTGTTAATAAATTACTAATAATTACTAATTATTGATAGCCTTTTAGTTAATTCACTAAAATTATCCTATATTCAGCTAGCCTGTAGTTAATCAAATAATCTATAGTTATTTGATTCTTTTGTTTTCTGGTGGATTAAAATTCATTAATGTAGAGCAGAGAAATAAGATTTTTTTCCAGGGGTGCATGCCCTAGAAAAATACTTATATGGACCTTGGTATTTATAAAATCCTGCGTACAGCCCTGGCTGTACTGTACTTTTGGGGTATCTTGATTGACAGAGTCCAATCAGCAGCAACCATTTTATTTGCGCAAAATACCTACCTTTTCCAATTTATATGATTTGTTATTTTGTTTTCTGGCTTGTCATTTTTTCACTGGATTTTTCACTAGATTTTATTTTACATTTTAAATGTGCACGAGTCATGAAAAACACACAATTGGGTCGCTGGTTTGTTACTCATTGTCTATCTTTCACAGCACTCTGCGATTCTGAAGTGGCCGACACCTGACTGTGAGATGGTAGCATACAGGTAAGCATAAACAACACATTATTAAAAACATGCTTTCACCAACAGTGAAAATTCACACGGGACGAAAGCGTTAACGCTTCAAGGAAGGCTTGTATAAAGCGTGGCCAACAGCCAATCACAGTGGCCGCAACACATGATCCAGTCTTCCATAAACAGAATTGGCTGGCTCTGCCTAGGTTATTTGCATAAGGAAATCTCATTGGCAGAAGAAATGTTTATCTTCTGCCGCGAGCAACAGCAGTGACGCGGCACCGACAGATCCACAATTCAGTTTGGCAACACATGATGTCATCCATTAAAAGAAAATGGGAAGCGTTAATGCTTACGCCCCGTGTGAACGTACCGTAACTTAATGGAAGCAATTGAATTCAACTTTATGTACAAAAAGTTACATATCTGATTATATTTTTGAATCTGTAATTATATTATATTTCCTTATTTTGTGTTTTCTAGATTTCACTGGACATAACTCCATTTGTTTATGTATGTTTCAGGTCCTTTAACCCTTTTTTCCCCTTGCTGGAGTGCTTTCATACCCCAGGAGTTCAGTTATGGGCTGCATGGGCAATGCAGCATGTCTGCAGCAAAAATGGTGAGATCATGGGTTTTAAACAAAATAGTTGGTTAATGGTAATTTAATGAATTTATAGACATTTGTGTCTTTATTTTAATTTTGCCATACTATGTTATAAAGCCGGGCGCTACTGCAGCATGTTACTGGAGGAGGGAGGACTGCAGCATCTAGAAGCTGTGAGGTCACATCCTGAAACCCACAGCGATGTGCATCGATTGATCGAGAGCATCCTGGACAGTTTACATCGCCATAGAACACGCACTGGATATACAGAGCCACCCAAAGCACACACACACAGAGGTGTGTATCTTACATATTCGAGCAAACAGAATTGGGGTGCATCAGTTCTATTTGTCCTTAGTTTATTTTGACGTTCTTAATTAATTTAAAATGTTTTTTCTCTATACGGAGTGAAAGCAATTGAATAGTTTAATATATTAATAAAATTCATTAACTGAATGCTCTTGGCACATATTATACTTTTATTTTAAATCTGCTTAATCCCGGGCCTAACGTCATACAGAAATACAGATTTGTTGGCAGAATCCATTAAAGGGATAGTTCGGCCAAAAATGATATTAAACCCATGATTTACTCATCCCCAAGCTGTCCGAGTTGCATATGTTCATTGTTTTTTCAGACAAATAAATTTTCGGATATTTTATAAAATGTTTTAGATCTTTCAGTTGATTAAATGTAATGTTACGGGGTCCACCCATAGTCCACGACCTTCAAGTCCAAAAAAAGTGCGTCCATCCTTCACAAATTAAATCCAAACGGCTCCAGGATGATAAACAAAGGTCTTCTGAGGGTAATCCGCGCGGTTGTGTTGTAGAAATATCCATATTTAAAACTTTATTAACGAAAATAAATACCTTCCGGTAGCGCCGCCATCTTAGTCGCGTCCACATTCAGGATGAGAGCTTACGCAGCCTACGGAGGCTACTCTGCTGCTGCTCTGTGCCCCCGCCCTCCGAATTTGTCATACGTCACTAAGAAAAGTGCGTACACTACGCTAATACTCTCTCCTGAATATAGAGGAGTCTAAGATGGCGGCGCTACCGGAAGGCATTTATTTTCGTTAATAAAGTTTTAAATATGGATATTTCTACAACAACACCGCGTGGATTACCCTCAGAAGACCTTTGTTTATCATCCTGGAGCCGTTTGGATTTAATTTGTGAAGGATGGACGCACTTTTTTTGGACTTGAAGGTCGTGGACTATGGGTGGACCCCGTAACATTACATTTAATCAACTGAAAGATCTAAAACATTTTCTAAAATATCCGAAAATGTGTTTGTCTGAAAAACGATGGAGATATGCAACTCGGACAGCTTGGGGGTGAGTAAATCATGGGTTTAATATCATTTTTGGCCGAACTATCCCTTTAAGAGTTTGGTAAAAAAATGCTAATTTATAAGACAAAAAAGGAAAAAACCTTAGAGGGTTTTGAATCTGAGCTCTTCATTTATACAAGATTTTAACATGAAGGCTCTACAAACATTTTTGACATATTTTAAACTCACTTCAGTTTCTGAACACATAAAGTAGACAGAAACAGAAAGAAAATGATTTATACTTCTATTTATATGTATTTTAAATTATAATTACCTTCGGCAGAGCTTAGAAATCTAATTAACATTCAAATTGTGTTCATCCCTAAACCAGAATAGATCGACTAGTAATGCTGAAAATGTGAGATTTTTTGTTGTTGTTTGAAAATGTTAATTTAAAGGATTAGTCCATTTTCTTAAAAAAAATCCAGATAATTTATTCACCACCATGTTATTCAAAATGTTGATGTCTTTCTTTGTTCAGTCGAGAAGAAATTATGTTTTTTTTAGAAAAACATCCCAGGATTTTTCTCATTTAATGGACTTTAATGGACCCCAATACTCAGGAAAGAAAATACTTAAAATTGCAGTTTCAACAGACTTTCAAAGGACTCTAAACGATCCCAAACGAGGCATAAGGGTCTTATCTAGCAAACGATTGTCATTTTTGGCAAAACAAATAAAAAATATGCACTTTTAAACCACAACTTCTCGTCTTTCTCCGGTCCTGTGACGAGCCAGCGCGACCACACGTAATTGCGTAATGACGTGGAAAGGTCACGTGTTACATATATGAAACGCACATTTGCGGACCATTTTAAACAATAAACTGACACAAAGACATTAATTAGTATCATTCCACATACAACAACATCGGAACTGTCCTCTTTCTACACACTTGTAAACACTGTGGCGTAGTTTCGATACATCATCTGTGACCTCTTGACGTGATGACGTATTACGTGAGATTGTGCTGGCGCGTCACAGGACCAGAGAAAGACGAGAAGTTGTGGTTTAAAAGTGCATATTTTTTATTTGTCTTGCCAAAAATGACAATCGTTTCACTAGATAAGACCCTTATGCCTCGTTTGGGATTGTTTAGAGTCCTTTGAAACTCCGTTGAAACTGCATTAAAGCTGTTAAGTATTGGGGTCCATTAAAGTCCATGTAAATGAGAAAAATCCTGGAATGTTTTCCTCAAAAAACATAATTTCTTCTCGACTGAACAAAGAAAGACATCAACATTTTGGATGACATGGTGGTGGGTAAATTATCTGGATTTATTTTATATTTTTTTTAAGAAAAAGCACAAATCCTTTAAAATTTCTAATAAAATGTCCATAAAGTTAATCATTTTTATATTTCTCTCTTGTTTTCCAGAAAAGAACGTTCCATGACCACACCTGTTCTCTGGATAGGCTGCAGTAAATTAAACTGGAAGCTTTTTACATGCGTGTATGTTCAGTCGAACCCATTCGTATTCGTAAACAATGCTGCCCTTCCTCTGACAAGGGCCATGTAGACGAGTTATTTTGCAAATGTTTGCACATGGCAGAAACGTTATTTATTTTACAAAAGAATAAGAAATTATTTAGATGAGCATCACATACAGTATGTTTATTCTGTCATGACATGAAATTTATATGCGTGTGTGCGCGCATGTCTGCATGTGTACTAAGAGCATGTGCATCAGGACGCTTTCCGTATCCATTTTGATTGCTTTTATGTTATGTTTAGAAATGATCAATGGATTGGAAAACACGAGAGCTTTAGGAATTAAGTTGTATATTTTTATGAACCCTATTTTGACAGTGTTAAGAAGCTCCATGTTGTGTTGCACGCAAAAGATTTACAATCCAGATTCAAATGGTACAAAAACAACCTGAACTCAAAAGAACCGATGGATTTTTACAAAGATTCCTCAAAATCAAAGCTTTACTTTAATGCACAGCTCTGTTAAAGCCAAGCAGTAAGTTGTCAATAAATGGATCATTTAACCAGCTGAAGAAATCGAGCAACAGACATACAGTATACAGTATAAAAAATGAATCTTGTACAATACAGAACTTTGAGCTTTACTGGATTCAGGAATTCAGGAACTTGATGGGTTAAACTATACAAATTATCCTCCTGTATGTCAGTGAACTGATGAAATGTTGTTTTATATAGCTATATATATAAATGTTTTATTTCTGTGGATGTGTGTGGTGCTTTTTCCTGCATGGATTTGGTTTCCTATTCGTGATCCATTTATGATGATAATGATGACATACTCATCTATGTGCTTTGTTGCATATTTCATCAAAAAGAGGCTATAGATCAAATTTTGTTGTGTGACTGGCCATTTTTGGCAGTTATTGAGATGCTCAATGATACTGTCCCGTTTTTGGATAGTTTGGACATCCGTCGGTGTTTAACCAGCCCAAACGGCCTCCAGGTTCAGCTTATCTTTTTCACTCAGAGTTTGTATCGGCAGCAAAACCAGATTAAAGCTACAGTGTCATACTGCTGCTTGGGTTCCCATATGCAAAACCATGTTTTGGGAATAAAGAATGTAAAACCCTACAGTATTAGTGTGGTGTCTACTTTTAAAAACAGTTTTGTATATAATAATGGTGACGGTTTCCTGGACAGAGCTTAAATCTAGTCCCGGACTAAATTGTATGTTTGAGCTATCTTAGCTTAAAACATATCAATGCCATTGTTTTGTCTCAAGATGCACACCAGTATTGTTTTTGTAAGGTTTGTTTGTAAAAAACTACTTAAATGTCTAAATATAACTAAGACCTAGTGCTGGATTAATCTAAACCCTGTCTGGGAAACCACCACAGTGTGTTAAAATTGTCATTTGATTCTGTATTACACTGTATTAATCCAAAAATGCACATCAAAATAAATAAAAACATTTTTTTTTTACAAAATTAATAAAAAAATGCACATCAAAATAAAATCAGAGTATTTTAATGTATTTATATATTTATTTCAATTTTACAAAATGCGCATCAAAATAAAATCCAAGTATTTTAATTACATTTTATTTTTAATTGTACAAATTTAATCCAAAAATTAAAAAAAAAAATTTAAATTTAATTTTACAAAATTAAACCAAGTATTTTATTTTAATTTTTTCTTTTAATTTTACAAAAAATGCACATCAAAATAAAATGTCAAGTATTTTATTTATTTTAATTTATTTGTATTTCTTTTTTTTTCAATTTTACAGAATGTGCATCAAAAAAAATGCACTTCAAAATAAAATCTAAGTATTTTAATTTATTTTCTTTTTTTCAATTTTACAAAATTGATCCAAAAAAATGCACTTCAAAATAAAATCTAAGTATTTTATTTATTTTTTAAATTGTACAAAATTAATCGAAAAAATGCACATCAAATTAAAAATTCCAAGTATTTTATTTTAATTTTAATTTTTATTTTACAAAATTAAAACAAAAAATGCACATAGAAATCCAAGTATTATAATTTATTTGTATAATTGTTTTTCAATTTTACAAAATGCACATCAAAATAAATCCAAATATTTTCATTTCTTTCTTTTTTTTTACTAAAATAATCAAAAAAATGCACATCAAAATAAATGCAAGTATTTTTATTTATTTTTTAAATTTTACAAAATTAATGCAAAAAATGCACATCAAAATAAAATCCAAGTATTTTAATTTATTTGTAATTATTTTTTACATTTTACAAAATTAATAAAAAATGCACATCAAAATACAATTCAAGTTTTTAAATGTATTTATTTATTCGATTTTACAAAATCAAAAATATGTTTCTCATACAGAAATATGCTGATGTCAGTAAAGGTGATTGATGATCAAAGAGATTTAAAATGGCCAGTTAGCAAATATTGCATTAGTGTATACAGCATAGGAGACTTGAATATTCACTCGCCGATATATCTCGGAGGTCTCTTCTCTATAAACGCAGTCATTCCCTCTTGTCTGTCCCGTGTTGGAATGAGCTGAGATAGACATCAAAATACATTCAAAATCCAATAAAGCACATAAAATAAATCATGCCGTTTCTGATGCATGTCTGCAAAGGACATAATAATGAAATATATAACAAAATATATAATCGTTTATGATGGCTAAATTGAGAGGCTTGACTTTGTCTATTGATATCTTTTGTCCAATCAAACTTAGTATTTCGCAAAATAATTCATTTGGTCAAAAATATGATGTCATGTTAATAATAATTGTGCATATCATTTGGCCTGTTGATTGTACTATTAATATTGGTTTACACATTTGGCTTTTATCCAAAGCAACTTACAATGACCTACATTTTTTTTCAGTAGGTGTGCTCCTTGGTATCAAACACATGACCTTTTGTCCCTCTAATGCAATGCTCTACCAACTGAGCTACGCCTACAGAAACACTTATATTTACAATAAATCTAGCTCCAGTGTTGAGTCTCCATTTGATGTCCAAAATAAAATCTCTCATATCGGTGCTTCTCTGTTTTGCCGCAGGAGAAAGTACTGTATTACTCCAACATAATAACTAACTCACCCTGGCGTAACACATTCCTTCAATGGCCATTCCTGAAGTGATGTCCACCTCAGCGCCACGATTCATGGCTAATTTAGCCATCCGCAATGCAATTGGGGCCTGAGGGAGAAAGACAATACAAGTTCATTCTCAAAATTTCCTTTTCAAGTTGACATTTTCTGCAGAAGTTGCTTGTTATTCATTCATAACATATATGATATTCAGGGTGGATGCTAGGGCATTGCTAGGAGGTCACAGTGAAAAAACCCACCGCCCAAGTCTCTGGTCTCTAGATTTTGCTGTAACACTTTACCATAATGTCTCCTTTATTAAAGGGACATTCCACTTTTTTTGAAAATATGCTCATTTTCCTGCTCCCCGAGAGTTCGATTTTTACCGCTTTGGAATCCATTCATCCGATCTCCGGGTCTGGGGCGACCACTTTTAGCATAGCTTAGCACAATCCATTGAATCTGATTAGACCATTAGCATATTTTTCTTATTTAAAACTTGACTCTTCTGTAGGAACATCGTATACTAAGACGTACGGAAAATTAAAAGTTGCTATTTTCTAGGATTGTACACATTATATAGTACACATTTTACACATTAACGTTAGCTCAGTGGTGTAGTTTTTGATACTCTTTAGCTATGACTTGAACTAAGGTAATCTACTACTTGTTGCTTGTTATATTAATTAAGGTCCTTAAAAGGACTCTGTTGTGTTTGATTTTTTGCATATGTTTACCGGAAGTTACGTTTGTTCCCCGAAAGCCGTTTGTTTATGTTGTTACTGCTGAAATGGTCTATAGTGATGTTTGTCTTAGCGTGCACCAGTAATACATCAGATCATTTTAAATGGACTTCAGTTTGACATTAATACAGGCTTTAGGACAATCACACAATCATGACACAGTTAACTGACGAGGACAGAAGTGCTGACAGAACTTATTGTGGCTTGACACATCCGAACATCGTGACCTATATAGGACAACTTCATTGTAATCTAATTTTTCAACCTGTCCATCATTGGGTAAACCGGAAAAGCAGGACGCCCTATAGGTCACACATGATCTACAGTAAGTGTGGTTGCTAATGACAGACGATTCCAGTTATGTACACTGTAGGTAGTGCTGAGTCATGATGAAATTGCTATTTTCACATTCACTCCAAAATAAATTTAAGTAAATAAATTCAAATGTCAACCCAATTATACATCTGTCTTTGTATTTAACTGTTTGCTTACTTATAGGGATGTGCTTGAGGAAAGGCACATTTGAGCCATTTCGATACATTTGTATGCCAAAAATCATTGGGATATTAAGTAAAGATGAAAATATTTAGTATTTTTCTTAACGTAAATATTTACAAAATGTATTCATCATTAGTAATATGTGTTGCCAGGGACTAAATGTGGATTTTAAAGGAAATTTTTTGCACCCTCAGATTCCACATTTTCAAATAGTGAATGAGGCCCATTATTTGGCAGAGAAACAACTAAGCATGTGTACACACAAATTTGTGCGTGAGATGGAGGACGTTTTCACGAACAAATTATGATAAAAAAAAAATTTTGTATCAAAATTTCACTTAATACCACACGTACGCTATAGGCTATAATCATGTTTATAATAATGTTGATATATAAATTCACATTACATTTTATATTATAATATTTTCTAGATTATATAAATTATCTATATTCTTATTATATACAGTATATTATACACAGTATATTATACATTATTATAGCCTACTTATTTTTTCTACACATATAAAAAGATGCATGAAATGACAAATCTTCACGCTTTTCTTCCTCACTTTTTAAATCTCTATATGAAAGCATCTGCTTAATGCCTAATGTAAACGTTATGTAAATGTATGAGAAGTCCAATCGTCAATCGCTTGATCTCCTGTCTGTTTTATTTTAGATACAGATGTGCGTCTCTGTCATATTAATTAAATGCACATTTGTTAACGCATCCAATACTTATTTAAATGGCAGGTTTCACAAGACTACACAATTCTTACCAGAGTCATATGTGAAGTTCTAGCTCAAAATATCATATAGATATCATTTATTATAACATATCAAAATTGCCACTTTGTAGGTGTGACCAAAAATTTGCCATTTTTGGGTGTGTCCTTTAAAATGCAAATGAGCTGATCTCTACACTAAATGGCAGTGCTGTGTTTGTGGTTAGTGCAGATTAAGAGGTGGTATTATCCCCTTCTGACATCACATGGAGAGCTCAATTTCAATGAGATATTTTTCACATGCTTGCAGAGAATGGTTTACCAAAACTAAGTTACTGGGTTGATCTTTTTCACATTTTCTAGGTTGATAGAAGCACTGGGGACCCAGTTATAGCACTTAAACATGGAAAAAGTCAGATTTTAATGACATTTCCCCTTTAATGTAACCCATTGTCCCATCCTAACAAACCATACATCAATGGCAAAGACAAAGAAAGAAAATGAAGATCATACGACAGACCTGAGGCAGGATCTCTCGAGCTAAACTGAGAGCCTCTTGATGGGCTGCATCACCTGTCTGGTTCTGCGGCACAGACTGGTTGACAAGTCCTAATTTCAGAGCTTGTTCACCTCCAACTCGCCGGCCGGTGAAAATCAACTCCTTTGCGATTGCAAAGCCCACTGTCCGTGGCAACCTCTGACTGCCTCCTGATAAATAAAGAAGATATTACAGTAACAGTTCCTTTCACTTTTACTATCAAATGTACCTTTTTTGAATGATCTAAAGGTGTGTAAATGACCCACTGTAAACTATTCCTGTTAGTCTTTTAGGGTAAGTTTGTACCAGCCTTGTCTGTATATTTTCTTTTCCTAACAAGATACACTTTGGATGATGCTGCACTGTATGCTGTTTACATCTGAGATTTTGACAGAAATATTTTTTTTGCATTTCTATATATCATGATGTATTCTATATTTCATTTTCAATAGTTTCTTGTTTGACTCATTTAATTTAGTCTATCCATCAGTCTCTTCATTTGTCTGTTTATCGGTCTAACTCATCCTAAACTAGACTGCCATCTACCTGTCTGACTGTCTCAATATTGAAGTCTTGTTGTCTTGTTTGTCTCACCAGCCCCTGGAAGCAATCCTCGTGTTGTTTCAATCAGGCCCATCTGCGCAGAATGTGCTACAAAACACACACACATAAAGGTCAGTTGAAGGACCCATGCCATAACCACAGCTTCTTAACTCCATGATGTGAGAATGACTACAAATCACAGAGACCTGTTGTGATCCAGGGCACGAACTCACCTGCCGTACGTATGTCACATGCTAATGCCAACTCCAGTCCGCCCCCCAGAGCAAAGCCGTCCACTGCTGCAATGGTCGGCATAGGCAGAGCAGCTGGCAAAAAAAAAATTGTAGAGGAAAGACATCTTCTCTAAATCACTAAAAGAACATATAGATGCTGACTTTCAGTTCTTCACAGAAATAAACTGTGCACTGTAATAAAATGACTCCACAAATAACTGCAATTTATCTTTCAAACAGAGATGGCAATAGAGAGGCGAAAGTTTGGGTCTCACCGATGTCATTCATCAGTGATCGTAGGCCATGCACAAAGTGTTCTGCTTCAAAGTTGCTCATCTGAGCTCTCTCCTTAAGATCTGCACCTGTTAACAAACAGAAACTGACATGCAAAAAGCTATATGTCACTGCAAACACACAATTTAAACAAATTGCAAGCTAAATATTTGACACTTTTGAGAAAATAACTTCACATTCACATTTTAAACAAGGCATATAAGTATTTCTCCAGGGATTAAAACACTTAAAAGAATGATAACATCCACAGTGTGCACTGTATACTGAATACTAAAAATAGTAAATAAACAAAATAATTCATTATAATGGTTCAAACAGTAATATACAAGTAAGAGTAGGGATGCATCGAAAGGAAGATTCTTGGTCAAAGCAGAACAAAATGAAACACTGAACATCCAAAAAAATGTCCTTATTATTTTGACAATTTTCTCACAATTTACCCAAGTTACATTTTCAGAATGTCCTTTTTTACTATATTTATTTCACATTATTTAACAATTAACATTTTTTTTACATTCCACGAGTCATTATAGGGCCTTTTACACCTTGTCACTTCTCTAATCAAATAATATAGATAAACTTGTTTAAACTCTTCCATTTAAATTTGACCACATAAATGAGTCTTGGCTAAACTTCTATTCCCACACAAAATGCAAATAACCTATTCATTACTTTGCTTTAAGAAACTTGCAACAACGCTTTTAAGCAGCACTGTATGTTGAGCAGCGGACGCGCGCCTACGTGCACGGTCAATCACGAGAGCACAGGGAGGGAAATAGATTGACATTAGCCTGGGTGCCAGCCGATCTTAGCCCCGCCCACAACATTTTGAGGAACGGGAAGATCGGTCTGGAGTTTCACCGTTGAGTTGCTACTATGCTCGACCCAAAGCTGGTCGAACCAATCAAATTGTCAGGGCGGGCTTTATATGATGATGGACAGATGATCAGTAACGTAAATCAACCACGTCACCAAAGAGCGCGTGTGTTGAATCTGTTGTTTACAACGAAATGGCTGCCGCGGTAGAAATCAGATGTGTGGACTCTGACATTGAGTCTGTTCTAAAAGATATCGACAGAGCATTGATTTTAAAAGAGGAACAGAGAAACGCGAGCAAGGCATTTGTTGATGTTTTTGCCGTCCTACGGGATTCGACAAAAGTTGTCGCACTTATGAAAGATCAAGTTAAAGAAGCAACTAAAATGGGTATCACGGCGATGCAACTCGGTGTGCACGACGAGATGGATATAACAAGCAAACGTAATGGGTATCGTCGTGGATGAAGTTCAACTAATGTACAAATGGTAAGAGATAGTCTTACTGTATGACTTAATGTGATATAAATGAAATGTTGTAAACATAGTAGGTGTTGATGTACGTTCGCAAACTCAGACTTGTAGTGTGTGTCGTAGCGAAATAACTAGCAGTTCGGTCAAGCTGCAAATACGTCATTTCAACATACGTCTCACACCCCGTTGCTCTGATTGGTCGTAGGTCTATCCAATTGAGTGCAGAGGCATTTTTCGGTTGAGACACGCCTCATAATTATAGCTCAATGGAGCGGTATCAGACTCAAATTCTGACTAGAATTGAGTATGACAACGTCAGGCTAGATTGACATGAGATGACAAAGGGAAAATGCATGGGTCTAACGAAAAGCTTCTGTTAATAAATGTTTATTTCTAGTTTAACTCTTTCGCCACCATTGACGAGTTTTCTCGTCAATTAAGAGAAAACGCTTCCCTGCCAATGATGAGTATTTCCAGCTTTCCACAATATAATGTTTGATTAATTTAGTTCCTGAAATTCAAGCTCTGCCTTTCGTGCTTTCAGACTACACTCACGCTGGCCGATAGCTGAAGCCTCCCGAGGTTGCATGTGCAGGCGGTATACGTCATCAAGACAGTCTTATTTCAGAATATTAACTATTATAAAGCTGAGAATTATTTTTAGTTAATTGTAAATTGATGTAATATGCTTATGACTTGCGAAGGTAATGCTCAGTTAATTTAAATAAACCAAGCTTGATGACGTATGCAGCCCACATCTTCGGATTCAACAACAGCTGCACACCGTGATGATCCCGCGATCTAATGCTGCGTTCCAGGCAGGTTTTTAAACCCGTGAGTTACGACTTCAAAACCACGACTCACGACCCTATGAGTTCCAGGCAGCCTGTAACCCGTGTTTTTACAACCTTCTACCGGTGAAAGTGTCCTGGAACGGCAGTCAAACCCGTGACTTCCCACCCGTGAACTCGTACTAGATTGATGTCCTCCCAGTTCAGAGTCGTGAGTCGTGGTTTTGAAGTCGTGAGTTACGGGTTACAGGTTGCCTGGAACGCAGCATAATGCTTTGATTTGAGGCAGATTTGAAAGCCTGTTGAAGACCTATTTTCGAGGACATTAAAACACGTCGGCAAGGAAGCGAAAAAGGGATTTAAAACGACAACGCGACAGGAAAAACAACAAGACACAAGTCATTAATGGAGTAATGTTAGTTTTCCAAGATCATGAGGCTCAAGGGACGCCGAAGTTTCCTACTTTCTATATTCTCCACAGGTAATTCAGCATATTGGTTTACATCTATACAGTCTATGTTGTAAACTTGAAGTTTTATAGTTCCTTGGCTAACTTTAGCATAATTATGCATAACACTTGTTAGTGTAAACACGCATGTGGTTTAATGTGTTCGAACAGCCACACGCCGTCTCTCCGCCCATTTATGTAATCTGAGGTACTGAGGTAAATGTTTTTCATCTTTTCTGACCTCTAGCACAAACACACGGTGACAGCCCTATTTTTAGCCGTTCATTGATAAAACTAACGCCGCTGATCTGCGCGTCTTTTGTTTCATTTTACAAGCGTGTGAAAGTTGAGCGATCTAATTTCACCAATATCAGAGAAAGCTCTGACATTTACACGGACATGTAACATGTTTAATTAAAACATAAGCATTGGACTCTGATATATTAGTTCACGTCCATTTAAACCCGTCATTACTCCCGCTCATGATTAAATGACAGGAGAGGGACTCGTCCACAGACCATCCCCTCAGTAATCTGGAGAGAAGCGGTCGAAAATGGACAAAAAAAGACGGATTTAAACACCAAGTGTAAACGTAATGTGTCTCTCTCGTCCACTTGTGATCCGATCGACGAAAACACATCTTAATACCAAGTGTAACAGCCCCTGGGATATTTTTCCTCACGTCAATGAAAAAGGAGTGTCTAAGCTACGCTTATGGTTGCTTTTTGTATGCGATTTTAAGCGGACATTTCATGAAAATCAGACTTTCTCCATGTTTAACATAAATCTGTGTGCTTTGATGGATCACAGGCAAAGGACATTGCAAATTGTTCATTTTTTTCATTGCTTTTGCTGTGTAGCTGCTGGAAGCCATGTTAACCTTGGCATGACACGGCCACTGTACGAGTTAAAACGCGTTCCGAATGGGGGGGGCTAGAAAGTAATATTCAGTTGGTTGTCATATAAAATTTCACCACTAGATGGAAGTATATCCTACACAGTGGAGCTTTAAAGCAGATGCTTTGTTCTTTCATTTGATATATTATATGTTTATATATTTATATAAGAACATTTTCTGGAAGGCATTCAACTTTTGTGAAAAACAAAAAATGCTGGTGCTGGCTGGCAACTTTTTTTTTTAAAAAAACACTGGTGGCGTTAATAAAAGCGTGTTTGTCATTGTAGAACTTTACTGGTTCTAGGAAGTTTTTATTACATACTGCTGATGCTCTTCATCATTCCTCTTCTCATCTATGACATAAAATGAAAAAGTAAAGTCTCCCGTTCTTCATGCTTGTGCATTCAGCAGATACCCAGGATTACACAGTGTCTTTCTCATGCACTGCATTGTGTTCAGGATGTCTTGATTTTAAATTATAAATGAATCTTGTAGTTCTGTATGTTTGTGCGTCTTTCTCGGACACTTTAAAATGCTTGCCAACATGTTTGCTGCATTTTCGCGGCACTCATTCTGCGCTGGTTGAGGCTCAAAGACTTCATTGTTCGGTTAAAACTTATCCGGTCTTTTCACTTGTTCGGCCAAACACCCAAAATTTGTTTTTGTTATTTTCGGCTGAAATTTTTCGGTTGCCGAACAATCGCTGCATCCCTAAGTAAAAGTGTAACTGAAGTCACATTACCTCATCATCTCACATTTACATTTTAATTTGCATTTATTTTGTTTTGAATATTCAGAGCTGTGCAAAAAAATCATTTGTGTATGAATTGTGTATGAATTACACAAAGCACGCTGCATGGAACGTAATATTCCACAATGCAATGCATTCGATTTCCATTTCTAGTGCAACAAATGTACCTGACATAATTACAGCTGCAAAACATTTTTTACTCTGAATTAGGGCTGTGCAAAAAATCGCCTGCGATTCTAATGCGTGTTTCATCAGTAAAGCCGGTTTCTTGATTAGTAGTAAATCGCCATCACCTGCTTTCAGATGGAGCGGCATTTACTACACAGAGCCGTATTTCACAGTGAAGCTAGGCAAATTCGCATAGATTATCAGAGTCAATTTTCCTCGATTGTGAATGCGATTTTGCCTAGTTTCTCCTAGTTTCTCTGTGAAATACGGCTCTGTGTAGTAAGTGCCGCTCCATGTGAAAGCAGGTGATGGCGATTTACTACTAATCAAGTAGTAGATCCTAATTCAGAGTAAAAAATGTTTTGCAGCTGTAATTATGTCAGGTTCATTTGTTGCACAAATGAAATGGAAATCGAATGCATATTACATTCCATGCAGTGTGCTTTGTGTAATTCATACCTTGGCAGGTAATCAGGGAATTCTGTTAATACAGAAGTATACACACTGTATGTACTGCAGATATATTGTAGATGTATGCTTTTTAAAAACTTTTTTCACTGACCTGCACAAAAGACTCCAGAGACCAAACTTCTAAAGAGCACAACACGAACTGCTGCATCGTGGTGTAATGATGAAACCAACTCTCTCATCTACACAGAGACAGACAAATATAGATGTATATATAAAAAGACAAAGACAGAAATAGAAGACAGGGCATTGATTAAACAGAGAGTTTTCGGGAGAGTCATTTTGTCTTCTTGTTTAACTCAATTTCTGGTTAAACTCAAAAATTCCTAAGAAATACAAACCTGTGTATATGGTAATTGTGTTGAAATGGTCCAGAAATGCAAGTTTTTTAGAGGTCAACTAAAAATGTATTCAACAGTCCATTAAATATCTCAAAGGTTAGCCATTACTAATAAATCAATAAAATGAAAGCTTGCAGTACAGTATGTACTCATTACTTAAACGCTGTGACATTAAAAGTCTTATCTAAAATTCACCTTGACTAAAATTCACATTGACTAAATGTTCTGCTTCTTGCACATTTGAGTCTGATGCTGTAGGACAGGTGGTTTCTGCAGACAGACGAGGTGGGCGAGCGACTCACCTGACTCACAAACACGGTGCCCAGAGAGTTACGTGCCTTCTCACGACACATCAGCACTTCCACTATACCTAACCACAGAAGAGAGGAAGACTATGACAAACAGACTCCACACCTAAAAGAGCAACCTGAGCAGTGTCTGTGTTGTTTATTTATTATTTAACAGGCTCTCCTGAACTGTCTTGAACTTGAACTGTGGCCAGCCACATACTGCAACATTAAAGGGTATCATTTTCACAAGAACATCCAAATGTTCCACCCAAATGTGTTTGTGTTGAAACCATCCATAGATGCCACCTTCTGGCTTTTCATTGGATGATGGCTGTGAGATCTGCTAGCTGTTTCAGTTCTGGCTTTGTGCATGCAGGCATTGTCAAAAAAAAAAGAGGACCCTTCACAAACATTCTCTTGACATTTTATGGCTCTGCATGCTTTGTCAAATAAATCTGTCAGTTAGAAATAAGGAATTTATCTGATTAATTACATAATATTTTACAAATACGACCAGGATAATAGTTATGTATCTACTGTATGACCTTGAGATGTTAATGAAAGGCTTCATGGTACGTATTCATGTGGTATTATGTTGGTTAACCTGCATGCATGAAGGATATCCAAAATGAATATAATCATACAAGGTTATCTCGTTTTGGTGCAAGCTTCAATATTTGTTTCACACCTGCTGAAGAAACTTGTCCAGGTTAGTGATGTTTGATGTAGTTGTTGTAATATTGCACCTACCGTTGTCTTCACCTTCAAGTCGATTCAGACGGACTTCAGGCAGATTGTCTGCGGGCCTGTCGGAGCACCATGAGCGGCTTTGATTAAAACTAGCCCGAGGAAAGAGTCGTCTGATCGCCCCGGTATACGCAAAGCAACGCGCTCCCATGAACTCCACGCTGGGTTTAATAAGAAACCTTCCAGTTCTCGTGACAACTCTCCGCAGTACACTCATGTTAAATAGAAGTTATTTTTGCAGCTTGTGGCAGTGATCTTGGTCACTCAAAAACAAAATGTAACAGTTTAACCCGGAATTAATCCAGACTGTTGCTGTTGGTAATAACCTTATGGGTGAATCACTGTATAAGCTTGTTCAGAGCATACTTCCTCAAATACTTTCACAACGGTCTTCTCTTTACTGAAACGGAACTTTCTTTTCGCAATAACTCAAGTACTTTTAGATGTGATGGTGTTATGTTATTTAACACAATGAAATGCACAAAATATTCATAAACTAGTTTTACTATTTACTTTTGCCAATAGCACCACCACGCCTCTTTTACAGACTGACGTCGGCACCACTGGGCCAATCAAATGCTTTGTTTATGCGAGCGACGTAACACATGCAGTAGATGCTGGCCGTTTCAAACGCAATCGGAGGTCTTATTTCAGAATATTAACAACTATAAAGTTTACTATTATACTTAGTTAATCGTAAATTGTTGTAACATGCTAAAGACTAGCGAATGCAATGCTCAGTTAACTGAAATAAACCAGGCTTGATGATGACGTATGCAGCCTTCATACAGGTATGCGAGCTCCG
Organism: Paramisgurnus dabryanus; assembly: GCF_030506205.2. Classification (NCBI taxonomy): domain Eukaryota; kingdom Metazoa; phylum Chordata; class Actinopteri; order Cypriniformes; family Cobitidae; genus Paramisgurnus; species Paramisgurnus dabryanus. Next base: position 27,070,311 of record NC_133348.1, read on the forward strand.
GAGGATGCAGCCTTCCGTTTGAGAAACGGCCAAGGTGATGTTGCTCTCTGAATGAAGGTGACCACCAGTAGATGGCGATAATTTGATGTGGTGGTCAATTTCATAACTGCAATGGTTAAATTCTGCACTTTTATAAAAGGGAAGTACATTGGCCGTTTTTCAATCCAAAGGCAGCAGCCGCGGAGGTCGCATATGCAGGCTGATACGTCATCAAGCCTGGTTTATTTAAGTTAATTGAACTGCATAACAATTATTTGTTAACGGAGAATAATAGTCAACTTTATAATTGTTAATATTCTGAAATAAGACGAATGCAGCCTAAAAATGCGACCTCCGGAGAGTTTTACAGAGGTCCTGTCGAAACACAACAATATATAACTTGGTTGTTTTTATTGGTGTAATTGGTTACAGCACAGATATTGTACATAACAGTATACTGATGTGCATTGAAAGGTGTTTGTACTTGAGGGCATATATAAGTCCCTGGAATCATTTAATATTACAATTATTATGCATGCGCAATGTGCCCTTGTTCAATTAACAAATTAAAAACATGAAACAACTGTAATTCAGTAAACATTTACATTTTTGCAGTTCATACATTTTATACACATACGTCAGAGCAATATTACAATATTTTAGTATACGATTCAAAGTGATTTTTGTTACTTTTATGTATCTTTGGGGTCCCTGGAAAATATCTCCCGAATGGTGAGTTCTCGCTCACACAGTGGTTGTCCTCTGTGTCTTATGTATCTTGCTTTCCGTGCTTCAGACAGGGCCTGGGTGAAGTTTGGTAATGTGTGAACCGCTCTTAAATGTCCATCAGGGGCTAACATCTCAGAGGGGAAAGTAACGGCAGATGACGGGCACCCATTCATCTCAACTCCCATTGCATTGTCTCTGTCTCTTAGTAGCATCCACTCCATCTCTATGTCTTTTTCTTTATTCCTCTGTACCTCTCCAACCTCCGTGTGTCCCTCTGTGGCATTCTGTATCTCCTGTTCCCCACTTATCTCTCTTTCCTTGCTCTCCTCTCTTTTTGTGGTTGTAGAGGTGACAGGCAGTCGTTTAAGGTCAGGCAGGCAGAGCGTATCCCCACTGCTGATAAACTCCTGAACACGAGCCTGCAGAGATGATGATGATGATGGCTGGGGTTTCATCGACCTGAGAAGAATGAGATGAGATAGCGTGAAATAATTCATTATTTAAAATATCTATAGTCAGCATCCATCAAAGCAGAGTAGCTGAATGTTATCACAGCCCATTAATCTGGAGTGACCATTATGGTGACATTAGCTCTGTGAGTTTAGCATTGCAAGGCATTATAGTACTGTTTGTGTGCTCCCAAAAACAGATAAGGCAATCCAATGGTCTTTATAAAAAATGGTTGTGTTGCATTTATAACGCACATCTACTTATTGAAGACTTGTTTATCATGTTTACCTCACTGAAACGTTAATAGAACGGATTGTTATTGCAACCTTTTGAAGTAATGTATTGTGATGTAAACAAAATGGCAGCCTCCAAGTGAAAATATTTTTTTAAAAGTTTATTAAAACTATGACATTTGTACTGTTTTTCATTTCTCATTCATATCCCAGTGTTAATAAACCATACATTTGTTTATAATAAGGGTTTAATTCTGTAATTGTTTTAAGCACTGTTTACCAAATTCTTGAGCATCTTGAGATGTCCTTGCATTGCACAACAAACCATCACACATCTATAAAAAACTTAAGTTCCAAGAAACCGAGTTCACAACTGTCACACCTGTAAATCGATGTTTACATCAGCCGAGAAAGCTTTCAGACAGGCACATTTTCTTTATGGCAGTCTTACGACTCTGTGACAGTAAATTCACAGCCAATATTCACCAAGTGCTGACTGGATCCACATCAAGACAACAGTGCTGAGGTAAACAGTAATTCTTATTCCTCTTCAGCTTTTCATCTCAGCAGTTTAATGTCCAGAGAAAGACTGTAAATTTAATTTAAGTTGGCAAATGAGTCAGGTAAAAGAACATGAGCTCAGAATATGATTGTAAACTGAAGCGTTGAACAAAGCAATTGATGTTGTAAAAGAAAACAGCAGGGGAAAATAACAGTAAGTCTTGAAGATAATGAAGGGACCCTGATCCAGGACTGGAATAATGCGATAGTGGGGTAATGTTTTGTGTGTGTTGCGTGCTGTCTTTTATAAATCTGATCAAACGAAAGACTCTTTGGATATGAGTAGGATAAAATACAACTCTAGGTACTCATAACATGAGATAAGGAGAAGTTTTGGGCCCTATCATACACCCGGCGCAATGCAACGCAATGCGCAGTGCAAGTGTCTTTTGCTGGTTTCAACCCGGCACAATTATCATTTTCACGCTTAACGCCACGTTGTTTAAATACCAAATGCATTTGTGCCCAATTTTGTGCCCATGGATGTTCTGGTCTGAAAACGACGTTTGTTCAGGCGCATTGTTGTTGCGTTGCTATTTTGAGGCAACTAAAATAGACTACGGCATTGACCAACAAAAACCTGGTCTAAAGTCAATGGCGCAATATTGTTTTTGTTATTTAATGAGAGCGTTACAATATGCACCTGTAAGTAATTAAATGTTTTTGCTTTAACCAAATGCAAATATTGCATCTATTTTTAATTGTTAAAAAAATGCTAGCCCACAGATTTATTGTATATGATAACATTGTACCTGATATGATGAGATGAGAACCGTTTTTAAGTAACGCTTTTCAAAACACTCTTTTTTGAAAAGAGGCTCTCCACACGTTTGTAAATTCTTTATCTTCTGTTTGGTACAAATAGAGTACAAACCTTTTCTTGCATATTTGTAAATAATTGTTTGAGATAACACAGATCATGTACGCTATCCATTCATTTACAGCAGTTAAAAGCCTGCTAATTTTACTTCCATGATTTTAATGCCTAAAAATAAAAATTTCAATATAAAAGAAAACAACAAAACATTTTAATATCAATTTTAAACTGGAGGTCTTCTTCTTCCTCTGCTTAGTTTTTTTTAATGTTTATAAATTCCGCCATCTAAATAGGAAACCGGGATGGCGCCAGCGCAACCGGCTTTTAAAGGGGATGAGAGCTGAGACTCTCATTGGTTTATTGCACGTTACGCCCGAAACACACTCATTACTCATTAGGAGAATATGAACAACCCTTTTACGCTGTGCGCTTGGCGCACAAATAATTTTTCCCGTTGTTAAATTAGCAAAAGTGGCATCTGACACACCGGTTTACACCGCGTGCCGTGTGCTGAAGACAATGCGCTTATATCGTTAAAATAGGGCCTTATAAATTACCTATATAAATTAATAAATATTATATTACAAAGTCTTTAAAGTTCCTTTAAAGAAGTAAAGTAGCCTACTTATCTACAGGGGCAGCCGGTGACTTCTTTTTTCAAGGGCGCACGATGCGAAGTTGTGTGGTTCGTCATTTCAAAATATGTGTTCAGTGCGAGAGTGAACCTAGGTGCATCACGCGTTTTGTCGAAATAAGTGCCTGCTGCGGATGCGTCTAAAGGGTTTATGATAAAAGAGACGCTCGTGTTTGCCAGATACTCGCATAATCTCATGCGTAATCAGAGTTTACTGTTAAGGGAGTGTATTGCGTGTTTTTTCTGAACGTGAGCGTCACTTTCATCATAAACGGTTTTGAAGCGTGTGAAGCAGGCACTTACTTTGACAAAACACATGATGCACATGGTTCACATGATGCAACAAACACATATTTTAAAAACACGAGCAAACACATGACACTCCAAACACTTATTTTGAATTTGCGCCCCTCGGAAGAGCAGTCACCAGCCACCACTGCCTATTTATCTACTGTATATCAGAAGGCTTTGAACCATCAAGACCAGCTGAAGACCATCTGTTTATGGTGTTTTTGACTGATTTTAGCTGTGTCCTGTTAGCAGATCCTAATTAATATTCATGAAATAAGTCATCATTGTGTAATGACATCACAAACAGCCACCGCCGTGGAGGAGGGTAATAGGGGATGAGAGGAAACGCAAGGAGGAACTTGAACGCTAACAGCAGGAAAGAAATGAGGAAAGAAAACAGACATGAGAGATGAAGTGCCTCTGTCAGAGAGTGCAAGACCAGAAAGAAGAGGGAAAACAGGAAATAAAGGGAAGTGAAACAGGCACTGTTGGTTGTCCACAGACTGTTTGTTTAACAAGCATGAAGATGAAATATTGCAAGCATTCCTTTAAGTACACAGAGATAGAAACACAGAGAGGCTCTAGAAGATGTTGCAGGACGTGAGGAAATTAATAAACATAGGCTATAGTATTTTTGCATCACTGTTTCTTTTTTTGCCATTTAGCAAATGCTTCACATCTGTCTGAACTTACAGTTTCACTGCAGGGACCTGAGCTGTGTCTTGCTCAAGGTCACGAGGAGGGGAGAAATTTCACTCTCTGTCTCATTAGCAGCTCAGATCTTTAACCATTAGATTACCACATGACCTCTTTCTATTTCCTTGTTCACTGACTTAGAATCAGATTTTCAATCTTGATGTCCCCAACCGCCTCACTCATGTAATTCTGCTTTATTCATTTCTCCATTTAAATGTGTTGATCGAAGCTGACAGCGCTGAGAATGGAAAAATGTCAGAGGCGGGTGTGGAACAAATGTATTAATAGATGAATAACATAGGGGACATAATAAATATTTTGTATAGGTTAGTGGATGGATAGGTTTGTTTGTGTGTGTTTTTATCTGTGTTATTATCCCATTATCAGATTCACTGGTGCAGATAACTGAGGAAATCCCCGCTATCGTAGATGCCCATCAATGCACACAGATTTTAATTGGAAAGCATTCATGCACATAACTTGTATTACATACCCTTACATATACACTCCTAAAAATAAAGGAGCTTTGCGATGCCATGGAAGAGCCATTTTTTGACTAAATGGTTTTATAATGAACTTTTAAAATCTATTTTTCAGCTCCGGTCCTCACTACCCATCTCCCAAAATGTTTTAAATGTCTCCCTATATAAAACATCTGATTCAACTCATTAGCTTGTTAGTGGGTTAATTAGGGAAACAGGTTTGTTTGACTTTAGTGGAGCTGTGCAGACCAATCGTCGTGTGACATCAGAGTCGTGCAAGATTGATTCAAGGGGCCCTATCTTGCACCCAGCGCAATTGACTTTGTCAGTGACGCATGTATCATTCGTATTTTGCGCCGGCGCACAGCGGGGTTTTTCCCTCCACAGATGCACGTCAGCAAACTAGGGAATGAACTTGCGCTCCCTGGGCGGTTCAGCGCAAAAAGGAGGCGTGTTGCGGCGCAAACCATCTCTTATGCTATTTTGCAGTTTCAAAAAACAATTGCGCTACTAACCAAAAAAAACTAGTCTAAAGTCAGTGGCGCGTTGCGCGTGGTTCATTATGCTATTTTAAGGGCGCATGCTTGACCATAATGTATAACGTGCACAACGCGCATACACTTTGCTTATCTAATCTACACAGATGCAACAGTTATTTTTGCAAATCATAAATTGTTACACTTAAAAATATTAATACACGAGATAAGGGGAATCATAGTGGTGAGCATTGTGGTGATAGTTTTTATTTATTCTCATGCAAATAACGATTAAAATATTTTCATAACTTTGTTGTGTGGCTGTATTACGTTTATTTTATGTAAATAATAGTTAAAATGTTTTCATAAGAAACCTTAATGTATATGAACTTGATTTGTAAGAGTACTTTGGGGTTGGACCTTGCTTGCGTTTCTTGGGTCCGATTTCAAAGCCCCCAAACCCTTTCAGCGGTGAGGGTGGACGCAGCGATGTCCTCTGCTGGCGTCAAGTCCTGAGGCAGATCCACCTCCCGTTACACGGCGTGCCCGATTTATGCTGGCAAGCGTGGGATTCCCCCGTACAAGGACGTCGGTCTCCTCGGCTGTGAACCGCTCCTGGCGTGCGCCTGGTAAATCCGTCATAATAATAGCATCCCGCCATGGAACTTGCGCCCTTGCGTTTAAAGGGAATGTTGGCTAGCGTTCTGATTGGTTTATTTGACGTTACGCCCAAACCACACCTATGAATAATGAACCTACTTCAGACCAACCCCTTATTGATTTGCGCCCGGCGCAAGAGTTATTTCTCACGCCGGGAAAATAGCAACAGCGCCCAAGATCCGCCCACAAACTCACTTGCGCGTTGCGCTTCGCACTTGCGTTTCAGATCGTTAAAATAGAGCCCAAGGTCTCTGTATGCTTTAAAATCGTTCTCGCGGTACTGCGATATCACACGCTGATTGTTCTGTGAAGCCTGATTCTGATTTCATTCTTAGGGACCCACTACCCTACATTCATATTCATATAGCATATGCACACACAATACACAATTAGTGTTATGCCAAAACAGAATTAGGAAAAAAGCGTTTTTCTGCTGACACCGGACATAGGCCGATATATACAGTATATACCTATTTTTTATAGATGGTTTATCAGATACACATGCGTTGTCGCAGTTACACCTCTGGACGGAACTTAGCTTCCGGTCTCGGATTGTTTAATGGTGTTAGGAGTGGCTAAACTGAACTCTGGGATAAATACCTTGTCATAAATAAAAAATGTTTTGGTTTCATTAAAGGACAAGTGCGATATTTTACACTTAAAGCCCTGTTTTCAGATTGTTTATGATGAAATAGAACGGTTTTGACTGAAATTTGGACATATGATGCTGGCCCGAGAATTTTTGGTTTCTGTTGTATCACCTCCCAATGGCTGCATAGGTGCACTGGAACAATCCTTCCTAAAATGCATTAAACTTTCACTTATAAAGACGTGAAACTCACCGAGTGGTCAGGGGTGTTCACTGATATGCTCACACAAAAATCGCTGCAAAAGATGCTTTCCAACAGGTTTTATCGTAGTTTTTGTCCAACTCCATTGACTTGTATTAGGTGTGCTGTGTGAGGTACGGTATTACTCCGCGGATGGAGTAGTGCACATAGTGCACATTTAACACAGTAATGTTAGCTCAGTGTTTTGATTCGCTATGATTTAAATTAAGGTAATCTACTTGTTGTTTATTTTGCTTTAAACTACTCCTTAAGAATTACTACACTTTCTTCATAAAAAATACTGATAATTTAATCACCTCTATGTCATCCAAAATGTTAATGTCTTTCTTAAATTTTTGAGGACAACATTCCAGCATTTTTCTAATTTTAATAGACTTTAATTAGTTTACAGTTTCAATGCAGCTTCAAAGGGCTCTAAACGATCCCAAACTAGGCATAAGGGTCTTATAACTAGTAAAACGATTGTCATTTTTGGCAAGAAAAAAAAATGCACTTTAAACCACAACTTCTCTGTCTTGCACCAGTCGTGTGACGCGCCATTTGCAGACCATTTTAAACAATAAACTGACATAAAGACATTAATTAGTATCACTCCACATACAACAACATCGGAACGGTCCTCTTTCTCAACACATGTATACACCAGGGCCGGGTTTCCCAAAAGCATCGTAAGGCTAAGTAGATCGTAAAAACGATCGTACGAATTATCTTAAAATAACGGGCCGTTTCCCAAAAGCTTCGTAGCACTTGAAAATCATCGTAGATCTACGAGTGCTCTGGAGTAATCGTTCATTCATAAGTGCATCGTAAGAAAACAGTGTTAGGTCACCTGCAGGACAACCAGCAAACTGCACTCCTGCAATAACAATAATGTAATGTTTTAAATGTAGTCTATATTTATTTATCGGGGTTTTCTTTGTTTATTTGTTTAAATTACTTTAATATTATATATTTAAAATTCAAATGAGAAATTAAATGTAAATGACTTAACATAAATTAATAAAGAAGGAAAACGTATTTGGTACAATTTTGGTAAAAGTTGGTACTAGCAAATTGATAAATTGGTTCCTACCAATTGCTGCTATAATTAATCTAGGCTACAGTAAACATTTTTTTTTTTTTATGACTAACCTTGGTATTTTATCTGATTAAAGAAATCAAATAAATATTTACGTTACAATGCAATAATCCATAATAATAAATAAACATAGATAATAAACAACAAATAATAATGATAATATAAACTATAATATAAAATGCAGAAGGCATTTTGTAGTGGGACGAGTCCTAACTAAATACAGAAAAGAATATTTCATTATGAACAATTTAAAAACGTATTCTTTGGGAAACGCACGTAAATGAACAACGAATGTTCATAAAGTAGCTCGTAGAAAGCGCTCTTAAGTGCTAAGTTCAATTGTTATCGGGAAACCCAGCCCTGGGCGGTAGTTTTGTGTGACCTTTGCATGACCTTTCAACATGCTTACGCATAACGTAAGGACACGCTGGCCAATTAGGTCCAATAAAGTCTATTAACTTGAGAAAAATCCTGGAATGTTTCCTTCTTGACTGAATGAAGAAAGACATCAACATTTTGGATGACATGGGGGTGAGTAAGTTATTAGGATTTTTTTAAGAAAGTGGAGTATTCCTTTAAAGCACTCTATTGTTATTGATCCTTTGCGGAGTTTACCGGAAGTTATGTTTGTTCCACGAAAGCTGTTTGTTTATGTTGTTACTGCTGAAACCGTCTATAATGTATCTTTTTGTACCCACACCTTTATTCTAACATCTTATCCAACACCCAATAGAACTGCAAAATTATTTTATTGTTCAGGGAAAATGTAACCCCATCCCAAACTTACACCACTTTCAGATAGAAGCCTTCATGTTTCTTTTGACACAGTGAAACGGTGGGAACACACTGGACATAGTGAGAATCATTTTTGGCCATCACAGAGACAAGTGTGATGTCTCAGGATAACAGTGTCAGGGATATCTGTCAGGCAATAGGAACATTTTATACAAGGGACAGCAGAATTATCTGTAAATAAGGTGCTATGTCCTACGCATGACTTTTTAAAAACAAAGTAGGTCTAAAATACAATATCAAACATGTTTAGAATGGAGGGCAGGGTCTAGCTTCTTTATAAAGATCATACCCTAAAAAGATGATAATTGGCACAGATTCACTTCATAAATTCAGTTTGAAGTTGTGCTGGGTCAAGGATAAAGTAAAATTTATCTCAATAAAAATTTCATGGCAATTCCAGCCGGATAAGGCTGGGATATAGGGGAAGACAGCACTTGATTGTAATGTTATATAACATTGTTAAGAGTTTAACTTCATGTTGGCACATCAGACTGCCTTTGCACTTTATTAGAATTATAAGGACTTTGATGATAAATTAAAAGTGTGTGGGGCAGTTTTTCAAGCTATATGATTAATATGAAGGCTTTGAAAATGTTACACTCGTTCAAAAAGTACTGTAAAGTTATCAAACAGTAATACTAATGACAGATGACAATCAAGTGTCTGCAAAAATCCTGATCTCACCTTTGACTGTCTGCCTCTCTGCCTGCCAGTGGGATTATGGGTAATAGAGTCTTTTTGTAGGACACAGCAGGGCGGATAACATCATGGTTGGAGGATCGCAGCCCCAAACTGTGAAGTCCTCTTCTCCAGGGGTTACCTGACATGAAACAGATACAGTAATTCATTAAATGCTTTAACTTTTAACTGGAGAGACATACTGTAGAGTCAATCATCACACACCTGTTTTCATGGAGATAAGATCTCGATGTAGTCTGTGCTGTTCTCTGGTCAGTGTGTTGAGGTGATATAGTTTAGCCTGGTCAAGTCTCTGCAAACCCTGAGCCAATCTGACCTCCGTTCTTCTTTCTTCACGTCTCTGAGCATCACCAGGCCATGTTAACCGGTCACCACGACGCATATCTGAAGATGAATACCAGAAGCCCCAAGTGATATTTATAAAAAAAACTAAAAACACACTTTTCGATTCAAAACTTTTTGGACACATTATGGTTGTCAAACATGGAACATACACTGTAAAAAAGTTGGTTCAACTTATAAACTTAAGTTTCTTGGTTGTCTTTTAATTTTAAGTTAATTCAAATTAATAATATTAGTTGGCACATCAATTTTTACCCACTTTCTTAGTTAAATAATATTTTTATAATTAATTAACTCAAAATGTTAAGGCAAGGTGACTTACTTTTTTAAGTTGAACCAACAAATCTTTTCTACAGTAAGGACCTCCACACACACAAAAACAAAAATGATTCATTCAATTTACTTATTTTTTTTTAAGGTAAGTGGTTGCAATAAATTTATTTAAGCTACATTTAAACAAAAGTTTTTTTTATGTTTAAATGTAGCTTAAATAAATTTGCTAAATTTTGCAACCACTTACCTTAAAAAAAATTTGTATATTGAATGAATATTTTTTTCAGTGCACACTGGAACCAGCAGGTTAAAACTAAAGAAATGTCCTGAAATTGAAGAATATTACGCATATTTTTGCAAATGTCATTTATTGAATAAGCCAAACAGAAATACTAAAACTTGAGAAAAAATTCTTAATTCACAAATTCCATCTTTGTGGTATTTCAAATCATAAACCAAGTGTTCGTTATTTTTATTAATAGCTCTGAAGATAACACACACCATACATCTGTCCCAATTGGCAAATTTATATTATTATTTTATATTTAATAATTAATAATAATAATTTATAATACTTATTAATAATTTCTGTGGTTTCTTTTCTTCGTATTTTTATGTAAAACTGCTTTGAAACAATGTGATAATGTACACAATGTAAAAAAGTGCTATATAAATAAATTTGACTTGACTATCCATAAAACTTATTTCAGTCATGACAACTCTCTGAATGTAGTTTTAGCATTTTAATGGGGCATGGGATGTACATACGCTTGGTGGTCTAGATCTGCTAGGCTGCTGCTGGCATGAGTGAAGGCTTTTGCTAAAACATGAACATAATCACAGAAGATAAGAATACAAGCTGCCACAAGGAAATACAGAGAACCCTGTAGTAGATCTAGGCAGGTGGTGCTGGGAATAAATGAATGGCACACTGCATTAAAATGAACCTGGGCAGAATGGAAATAAATAGGTCACATTAAAAGAAAGGGAAAATCGAATGGCTGCACTGCCACCTTATGAGAACCTGGATGGAAGAGTTTTATGACTAACCTTGGTATTTTAAACATTAACTCAAATCATACTTGTCGGTGTATGAATGAATGAGTGAACGGGTGAATGTGAGGCAACTTGTAAAAGTGCTTTGGATGGCCATGGGTCTGTTGAAAAGCGCTATATAAATGCAGTTCATTTAACATACTTAAAAATAGTGTAAAGTCATCGTTTAAATTTAAACATTTTAAAATTTTAGGACACCTGTAACATTTTATGATTAATTGTACTATAGAATTGTGTTAAACTGTCAGTCCAAAATTATATTATACTTGGAATACTTGGCATCCCTCATTGTGAAGTAATGTTGACAGGACTTCTAAATTTTTAAGAAATACAATATACTGTAGTACAACCTACATCATTCTTACATGACCTAAACACCCAATAAACATGTCAGCTTTAGACAAGGTCAGAACGCTTGCATGAAATAAGCCTATCCATCAAAACTGCCAAAAGATGAAAGATGGAGGCAGAGCCCTCAGCAGGATACGAGTTACAAGCTTTGATTAATTCTTCTTTCACACTGTCCATCAGTCAAAGGTTAGGAAGCTGTAGTTTGTGTGGGTCTTTATGGATGAATAATGGGATTGAATAAAGCATGACAGCATCCCAGCTGATAAAACTCTGTGTCATTGGGCGTTATAGCTTGTAATAGATTAAAAATAAACTGCGTTTTGGGTCTTTATCATATCTTGTTGGTTTTGATGTACAGCTGATTATGGTTGGTGATAGGCTACACTAAAACTATCCAGATCTAAAAGACTGTTAATTTCCTCTATAGCTTTTGATGTACTTTCATTTTAAGTTCTAAATGTGACTCTGGACCACAAAACATAAGCAGCACACGTAAATTTGCAAAAGCCAAAAATACATTGTATTTGTCAAAATCATCGATTTTAATTGTATGCCAAAAATCATTACGATATTAAGTAAAGATCATGTTCCATGAAGATATTTTCTCAATTTCCTACCTTAAATATATTAAAACTTAATTCGAACAACTTTATCCTCCTAAGACCTCCTAAAACCCGGATGTCCACATACAACATCACAATTGTTTGCACCATAATACTTAATTCTGTGTAACTGGAACCTGTCAAACGTGGAATTACACTGCTTCATATTCAATGAAAAATATTTGGTTATTATTATTGGTTCTTCTTAACCCCAAAAGAGCTGGAATAAATCTGAAAAAAGACAAACCGACAAATCAAAACTTGGGTCTTAAAGGTGGAAAAGAGGATGTTTGTTTTATACATTTTTGCAATATTACTTGAAACTGTCTTTACTAAATGATAAAAGACTATTTATTAGGTGCACTGAAAGTAATAATATTAATTTACGTCATCTGTGCACAAGATAAGGCCTTAAAAACATCAGCCAATTGCTCTTGCGGTCATCGCAATCATCATTGGCCCTCTGGCTTGTCAATCACTGCCATTACGATCCTTGTGAGATACGTGCGCGCTCCAGTAACTTTACACGAGTGACACATGCGCATAGTGTATGAAACTCCGTCTTAAGTTTCGGTTTGTTTTCATTGTCGATCCTGCTTTCCTCCTCGAATTTGCACCATGGAAGAGAAAAAACCCGAAGTAGGACGCAAAAGAAAGACTTTTTTAAAGCCGCTGGGAATAGGAGAAAATTGTCAGAAGAACGTAACTTAATGTAACCAGAGTCGTTAATGAAGAAACATTTAAACGCTGGAGAGCAATGAATGAACAGAGAGGTGTCAAGACAGACGCGCAGTTCGCAAAAAATTATTCTTTCTTTGTGGATGTAATTATTGTTGTACTGTTATTCAGGTACATTGACGTTGTTATTGTACTGTAGTTGTAAGGCAGTGACCAGTCTGCTACATGCTAGTTGAAATGGGAGTAAGTTAGCGTCGACTGATCTAACGTTTTAACGTCTTATGTGTTTATTATCATATCATTTCACACAATGAATTCACTGACACGACACAGCATATGCCTGTGGCAAACAAACACTCGTTCGTGCACGAGTTTAGGAAGGCGTTCCCTAGAAATGAGCTGTGAAGGCGGGAGGCTGTTCTTACGCATGCGCTCATTTAAAAAACTCAGTAACCGTTTTTGGATTCTCGGTCGGCGAAAAACATCCTCTTTTGCGTCTTTAAGTCAAGGTTAAAGGCGATTATTTTGCACCCTTAGATTCTAGATCTTTTTTTGTGTGTGTTTTCAGAGAGCAGTTCAAACCTGGATTTGCATGCACCAAAACATGCACCAATAGATCATCCACATGATGTCCAGGTACATGCATTATTATTATGATTATTATTTGTAGTAGTAGTAGTAGTATTAATATTAGTATTAGTACTTCCTTAATGCTTTTAACTCACACAACTTATAAATTAATATGCTAAGAGATAAAACCCAGCATTTAACCACAAAAAAAACACTAAGCCTTAAAATTCTAAAAAAATACTTCGATCAATTAGTCTCAATCATTAAAGTGAGAACAAGCAAATCATTTAAATACAGCTGTCCTAATTAGTGATCGTTTATGATCATGCAAAACAATTTTAAACTTCAATCAAATCATTTCCCAGTTAAATTCGCTAGCACAGAGCCGTAATTATAGGAAAAATTGCCTTTCCCCCCACGCACATCGAGAGCTTATACAACAAGCTCCAGCTAAATAGGCTTTTATGCAAACAACAGAGAAAATGGCCAAACATTGTGGGACAGTGGTTGCTGAAGCACTCTCATGATAAATTCATTTTACAATCTAACATTGCTTATGTCTAACATTGTAAAAGCACAGGTATAAAACTTTTACGTATTTACACATTATTAATAGAATAAATCAATCAATTAAAGAATAAATGAACTTACTGTACTGGAGAGTCAATCCAGTGTGATGTGAGTCTCGAGAAATTAAAGATATCCAATGATAAAAAGAACAAAGTTCAGCTAAAACAGCAGCAAGCTTCTCAGATAGGTTTGATTCAGTCCTATTTGAATAAAAAAGTCAATTATGAAAACTGTAAAACTAGTCTTCATTTAACATGTTGATCAATCAAACGCGAATGAAAAAGGCAGTATGCTCTTCAAGCCATAAAAATTTAAGTAATTTGGTTGCAGTTACTTCTTTGAGATTCACACAATGTCTTTCCTTTGGTTTGTCCTCCGTCACATAGTTGGTTACTAAGGGTAACTAGGACTCTTGACAAAATAATGTGACCAATGACACTGACGAACTCTCCATGGCTACCAGCACACATTTGTATTGGCAGTGTGTTGAAGAAAAGCCTGATGTGGATAAAAAGGGGGAGATCAAAGCTTCTTATTAGCTTGTTCCTTTAAATTCAGTACAGCTATAGGATGGATCTAATTTAAAGCTCTTTTGTTGATTATTGCTTATTGTACCGTACCTGATCTTTAAATATCATATAATGTTTTAAAAAGTGTGTTTGATGCTTTAAAGGAACAGTACATCCCGTGATAGAAATTCTGTAATCATTTCTCACCCACATGTTGTGCCAAATCCCTCTCAATCTCTTACTTCCGTAAAACACAAAGAATGAGTGTCTAAGCTGCTCCCATCCATACAGAGGAAACTGGATGGGCCCTTATAAAAATGAACAATGGTTTTACTATAGTAAAAACATACATTTTATGGAGCTAACCCATGGTTATCACGTTGAGCTTCAAAAAACATGGTTAAACCATGGTTACTGTAGATAAAGACTTTAAGTAAATGACTAGCTTGTAATCATAGGGGAACCATTTTTAGTGCTATATAGCACCTATGAAGAACCATCTGGGGGTGACACAACTTAAGCACCAGATATGGTTCTATAGCACAATATGGTTCTACACCAGTGCTACACCGGTACTACATAAGTGCTATATGGCACTTAAAATGGTTCCCCTATGATTATGAGCCAGTGAACCACTTTTAGTGCTATCTAGCACCGTTTTTTACAGCATACATTTCATATTCATATGGTTCCAGAAATTTGACCATGGTTTTTAGCTTACATTTACATGTATGCATTTGGCAGACACTTTTATCCAAAGTGACTTACAGTGCAAGGTACACATTTTTACGTATGTGTGTTCCCTCCCAGCACAAAAAGTCAAACCCAAACGACTCTGGACCGGATCTGCACCGGAGCTGCTGACTTTGGTGCAGATCTGGTCCGGAGCCACTTCAAAGTGGTCTGCTGTCTGGGCTGAGTTTGACCTTTTGCACTGCAAACGCAATACCACTGAGCTGTAAAGGAGCAAATCTGAAGCTTATTGATAACCATCAGAAAAACTATGGTGATTTTTGGAAAGGGGGACCAGGGGTGGGGCCTTCTGGAGCCATATGATTATGAAATGTATGTCGTTATTTACTTAAAATCTTTTATCATTCACTTTTCATTAAATGAGAGCAACTTAAATATTAAAATTTATTATTTTGTGCTTAATAAATAAAAGAAATCCATAAGAACATGTGAGTGAATAAATAGTTACATAATTTTTACTTCTGAGTGAAGTGTTTCTTTAAGTGTTTGACATTAAAAGCATGTAATGATGCAGTTTCACTCTATGTTGATCTCATTGTCTAAGGCTTGTTGAAACACATATGCAACCTGATAGTGTAAGACTAAGTTAAACCTGACTCTTGGCACGTATAAGATGCAAGATGGTTATTCTTTAGATGAACTGAGATCAAATGGGTGACTCAGAGCATACGATGTGGTGTAAAAATTACACCATGTGGACTTTGGATCGGTATTTGCTATGGTATGATGTTTTCAAGTTTTAATTTATTGAGTTTTATGTCATTTTTTGGATGACTATTTAATCTTTAAGCAAACCAGAATGTTTCCAGTGAGTCAGTTAAGTTCAGTTCACGACTCCTCTCTCAAACACGAGCAGCCTAAGGCTCATTTATAATAGGATCTGACCAATTTGGGTCAGTCATTAAATGGCAAAACTATGATCCCACTGGGCATCACACTTAAATGAAACCAAAAGCATTAAGTGTTCATCCAGAAACGTTGGGGTTAAGACAGAAACATTATGCAAGTACGCAACCAACACTATACTGGCTTAAATCACTCGGCAGTCATAGCTTGGTGGTTAGAGATTTGGCATCATAACAAACGAGGCACCTTAAAGGGATACTCCAGCCAAATCAAATCAAATTTACCCCCTGATTTACTCACCTTCAGGCAATCTGAGATACATATGTCAATCATCTTTCAGATGAGCACATTTGGAGTTATTTTAATAAATATCCTTGCTCTTCTAAGCTTTATAATGGTAGAAAACATGGATCAGGGAACAACTTCTGACTTTTACCCACAAAAAGTACATTTATCTTTCACTGAGGTAAGCCACATGGCTCCAAGGGGTTAATTAAGGTCTTCTGTGGGTAATCAATGTGATTTTGTAAGATAAATATCAAGATTTATAACTTTATAAACTTTAATAACCAAAAGACCTTTTCATCTGACCAGCTATAAATTTGTCTACACTGTAAAAAAGTTATGTAGAAATGACAGTATTACTGGTTATTACTGGCAACTAGCTGCCAGTAACTTACTGTAGATTTTACATTTATGTTATTTACTGGCAACAGTTTGTTTAAAGTTAAATGAACATGAAAAATTTTCAGTCTTTGGGCCCTATCTTGCACCCAGCGCAATTGACTTTGTCAGTGACGCATGTATCATTCGTATTTTGTACCGGTGCACAGCGAGTTTTTCCCTCCACAGACGCACGTCGGCAAACTAGGGAATGAACTTGCGCTCCCTGGGCGGTTCAGCGGAAAAAAGGAGGCGTGTTCTGGTTCAAACCATCCCTGATGCTATTTTGCAGTTTCAAAAAACAATTGCCCCACTGACCATAAAAAAACTAGTCTAAAGTCAGTGGCGCGTTGGTCATTATGCTATTTTAAGGGCGCATGCTTGACCATAATGTATAGCGTGCACAACGCGCACACACTTTGCTTATCTAATCTACACAGATGCAACAGTTATTTTTGCAAATCATAAATTGTTACAACAAAAAATATTAACACATGAGATAAGGGAAATCATTGTGGTGAGCATTGTTGTGATAGTTATCAACGCTGATTTGGCGGGTTTCTTCCATCCCCATACAAAACAACTTCTCTGTTTTTGACTGCTCTTACAAGAACATCGGTCTCCTCGGCTGTGAACCGGCATACGCCTGGTAAATCCGTCATAATAATAGCAACCCACCATGGAACTTGCGCACTTGCGTTTAAAGGGAATGTTGGATGACGTTCTGATTGGTTTATTTGACGTTACGCCCAAACCACACCTATGAATAATGAACCTACTTCAGACCAACCCCTTATTGATTTGCGCCTGGCGCAAGAGTTATTTCTCCTGCCGGGAAAATAGCAACAGCGCCCAAGATCCGCCCACAAACTCACTTGTGCTTTGCGCTTCGCACTTGCGTTTCAGATCGTTAAAATAGGGCCCATTATCTTCTACAGTAATTTACTGGCAACCAGCTGCATAATTACAGCATTTTTTTTGCAGTGTAGTGTTTAGCTAGCCTAAACTAATTTGTTCAGCCAAATTCTCTAAACTTTGCAACAATGCTATGCACATTGACATGTTTTTCATGTGATTTTACAGTGGATATGTAAATTTGCAGTATATTTTTATGGATTTTGTGGAAAATCAGTCAAATAAAATGTTAAAATTCCGTAAAATTACAGGATTTTTTTTACAGTGAAATAACCCTAGATAAAGACATTTTGTGTAAATGCCCACCATAGCTTCCCTGATGGCAACCATGAGAATGGTACATGAACGGCTCGCATATTGCAAGCATATGTGTTTAAATATTTTACTTCTATAGAGTATGTAGTCTACTTAGTAAAGATAACAATGGTGTCCTCGATAAAACTTTAAATAAGACATCTCAAATATATCTCAAGGTTTTTTTGGTCTTATAGCTGATTTAGCTGTTGCCCTGCTGTTCTCTAAGTGTGAGACTATAAGCCAACCTAACCAGCAAAGCCAGGCTGAGAGACTAGCTACAACCATGGCCCACTTTGAGCTGCTATTGTGCAGGGAAGAATGAACAATTAATGTATTTTGACATGTATGTATAACAATGTATTAAAATTGAAAAGTTTTGTGGTTATTTTGTCATTTTTAAATGATCCCTGCACACAATGTTTGCGCACAGAGAATAAAAATGTTGTTTTCAAAAACGTTCACTCTTTCAAACGTTTGTGTGTAAATGCTCACGTTTTACAAATCTGTTTTACATAATATAAAGCTAATAAATTGCTGTAAAATTTCATACTTTTTATGACTTTCTGTGCTGATGGCCCGTGCAAACACGGAGAACCTCGCCCACAAAAACAATTATATTTTCATCCGAATCAATACTTAATTCCCTGAAGAGTGAGTGATAGCCCCATCAACAGGATATACGCCTTTTAATCTCTGTTCTTCATAGGCACCTTTAGTTCTCATATTGATCTTGAAAACATGGAACAACAGGACTGTTTTTAGCACACGCCTGCAGCACAGGGCGAGCTTCTAATCCCACGTCTCTCTCTCTCTCTCTCTTTTTCTCTTGGCTACCCCGAGAAGCTTTCATGTGCATGAGAGCACAGATACATGGTACTTTTATATGCACAGGATCTCTGCCAGGGGCCCTTGATGAACAGATTATGCCAACCAGTAGGTGGAAATGAGCTTGTGGGCTATAACCAAATAGATTTCAAAAGCTGCACTGATTAGATCGATTTTCAATGGGTGACTGAGGTTGTAATCGTAAACTTACAATAGCTGTGCCTTACTTTATCAGCAAAGTCTTGGTATTTGTTAAAACATTATAATTTATCATACCCCATCTTTATTAACAAGCATAAAGTGCAGAAAGTGCATTTGCATTAGGTGGAAGGTGAAAAGATTTGATTAAATGAAAATCTGGGTAGTGCAAAATGTGTCATGAATATTTAGTCTGTTTTCCTGAAAGATACACGCTGTCAATATTTAAGTATATATGCAATTAAAATGATTTAGGCAACATTTTGATATCATAAACAGTAGAGGACTTCAAAGCTAAAAAGAAAGAAAACACTCTAAATCCTGATTTAATGGGCTGGAGGAAAATATTGTAAGTTACACACTTCCCATTTTAGTCACATTATGCAATAAACTGTTGCAAGGATGTTTTTTTAATAAAACCAATATAGTGAGAGAGGGAGAGAGAGAAAGCGAGAGAGGCCTTTGCTGAATCAGCGGTTTAAGCAATAGAGAAAAGCACATACATTTTTTTTCGAACACTCATTCACTCCCTCAATGCAGCAATATGGCACACACATGGACTGCAGTACGACTTGTCTCATTACACAATGCAATGTTGAAATATAACCGGGGTTTATTCTCTGCACCACCAAAGCAGAACTGACTACTGCTCTAAGCAATCCAATCATCTTACCACTGAACCTGTGCAAGTATATAGACTCCTGTCACCCAGTCTAATAGACCCTTTAACAGTTAAAACTTCTCATTTTAATAATAGACTATATTGCCTTTATATGCACATGAACCTGAATGACATCCCATTCTTAATCCAACAGAACATATTAAAAAACAGAACACATGAAGGTAGGATAAAACAGATTTTTTTGTTTGAAAGCAGAGGGTCTGTTCTTTTATTTCATATATGTTTATATATTTAAAAAGGAGCATTTTCTGGAAGGCATTAAACTTTTGTGAAAATCATGAAAAAATGCTGGCGAGGAAAGAGTTAACAAATACAATCATATTGTGAAGTGTTAACATTTTAAAACAATAACAATTAGAAAATCTAATTTTATCAGACTATGTAAGACACACACTGTCCACAACCATGAATGCCATTTGAAAAAGTTAACTTTTAATTGACTGAACTAGACTGACACGCTTACTCAAAAGATGAATGTGACAGTATTACCTCCAGTTAAGTTAGTGGCCTGATATTTAGGGTGTTTTCACATATACACTGTTTAGGTCGACCCAAATGACGTGTCGCTCCGAGTACGGTTCGTTTGGGTCAGTGTGAACACAACAGCCGCACTCGGGTGCGCACTAAACGACCGCTCCGAGACCGCTCTAAACAGGTGGTCTCGGAGCGGCTGTTGCCGAACTCTGGGGCGACCCACCTGTGGTGTGAACACTGCTGGACCTCGGGCCGAACCAAATACAGGAAGTTCTCCACATGTTTGAGCCACTGGGCTTTCGTTGTGACGTGAGCCGGGTGATATATTGTGGGTTAACAACAAACAAGCCAATCCTGGTCCGTTGCATAGAGATTCGCTGTCTCCTTTACGTTTGAGCTGATGATTTTATAAATGCATAGCTGTCCTCCACACACAAATAGTGACATTACGGGCTTTTAGCAAACAGCTCCGTGAGAAAGGCTTTAATAGAACAGCTACGCAATTTCGCGTTAAAGCAAAGAAACTTCGCAAAGACGTACAATGTTTATCTACACATCTTGATAGCTGCGCTCTCTCTGTCAAGCTGGTTGTCGTGGAAACGTGGGGGTGGTCATGAGATGGTAAGAGCTGTCAGAGACCAATGACAGCGCTGACCGTTGTCACATGGTGTACGGTGCGGCATTTCGAGTAAAGTAAAAAATATATATATGTGAACACGGACCGCACTAACTGAAAAATGATACAATGTATTTTGGTGCGCTCCGAGGCCGCACCACGGTGCGCACCAACATATGTGAAAACAACCTTAGAGAAACCAAGTGTTTATAGAAAGTTTCAGCAGTAACAACAAAAACAAACGGCTTTCATGGAACAAACGTAACTTCCGGTAAACTCCGCAAAGAAGCAATAACAACAAAGTCCTTTTAGAGTAGTTTATTTCTGATAACAATTTAAATAAACAACAAGCAGATTACCTTAATTCATATCATAGCTAAAGTCTATCAAAAACTACTCTGATGTTAATGTTACTAATGTTGCTAATGTTACTGTATTAATGTATACAATGTTAACTACAGATCGGCTATTTTCGGCAAAGTATTTGTTCCAGAGCCAGACTATTAACAAACAAAGACAGGAAGTTAAGTTCTGTCCAGATGTGTAACCGCGACAACGCACATGCGTTTGATGAAACTGTCAATATTAAATAGAAAATAAGGGAGCATTGGATGTCTATGTGCTGGACAACATGATCTCACAAAGTTTCGTGGATAGTCACGGAATTTTGTGCTCATTTTTCCGTGGCATTCTCACGGATCTCCGCATTTTTCCGTGGCCCTGCTACGGACTGTCTTTTTCCGTGGCATTCTCACGTATTGGTTACTCAACTGCTTTTTCCTATTTTCAAGCCATTTTCGCTTCGATTTAGGGTTAGATTTGGTGTTTGCGTTAATATGTCACTTTAACTATTGGTTTATACTATTTTTTCTGATTTATTCTTTTATATTTTCTAAACTTTAAACAATTGTCGCCTGGCGTTGGGGTTAGAGTTGGGTTTGGGTAGGGATGTCATTTCATGTAAATCTAACCCTAAACCGAAGCGAAAATGGTAAGAAAATAGGACAAAACAGTTGAGTAACCAATCCGTGAGAATGCCACGGAAAAAGACAGTCCGTAGCAGGGCCACGGAAAAATGCGGAGATCCGTGAGAATGCCACGGAAAAATGAGCACAAAATTCCGTGACTATGCCACAGAAATTCGTGAGATCAGGTTGGTGCTGGATGGGTGCAGACATGATATGAAGTGTGCGCTGCAATCGCATTATCATTTATGTCCATGTCTGCTTGTTTTATTGCGTTTAACCACAGCTGTCGTAGTTTTTGCCTGGCAGTGGCAACAGGTATGCGCTACAATTTCAAATTGGAGCCTGTACTAATACAACATGACATTTGTGTTCATTTTGTAGCCGACTCTATGCTGATTTGTATTGGCTGCCTGCAGTCGTTCTTTGTTTTGCCTCCAGCTACTCTGTGACGCAATTGTGACGTATGCTGTAAAATGCTCTATAAACTGGACATCTTTTACTTTTGCTGAGGTCAAAAAGTTGTAACTGTTTTATGCTGTGTTTTATATTATTTGCCCAAAATGCCTGAATACTATAATGTCTAATATGAATACAATTAATTTCCCAATGAATGTCATCATAGCAAAATTATATCCCATATAATTCCCTACCATAATATATTAACTATCATCTGCTGTCGGTAAAGGCGCTAATTTGGTAAACGCATCTGTTGGTCGTAATTTGGGGGAATGTACAAACGACCAAAACAATCGTATGGGTTGTAGGATAGGTTGGTTCCTGTAGCTCAATTGGTACAGCATTGCGTTAGCAGCTCAAAGGTCACGGTTTTAATTCCCATGGAAAACAAAATCTGAATGCACTGTCAGTTTGCATTTAAGCATATGCCAAATGTGTAAAAGTTTACTAATGAAAGCATTTTTGCAAACAGATATCATGCATGAGCAAACCTCATTAAGGGAGGGATGCGTCTGTTTGATCTCAGTGGAGCAGTTAAGTTAGGAAAGAGATTGAGGCAGGGAATTCTTGCCAAAGCCATCCAAATCAGGCAGAGGTGACGACCTACCAGAAAATATCCCGAATGAGGATCCTGACAGCACCCAGAGGATCTGCAGTTCTTTAATGAGCTTTGTTCCCCTGGGAGGAAACTTCTCTATTAATGAACATGGCCTGCTATAAAAAGAGCAAAGAACATAAGAGACGAAAGAGTAGGGGAGGTCAGACCACAGTGTCTGTTGCCTACTTTGGGGGGTATTACAGTGAGGGGGAAAAGAGGTCGGTTTGGTGCAGTGGTCCTGCAGTACATCCAAAGTACGTCTCTTTGTCTCTTTAGTAATGTGTTCCTGTAGTTGGTTGATAAAGTGCAGTACAAATAATGCCAAGGCTGTGGGTATGAAATTAAAGTTTATTTTGGCAACACTTTACTTGAAGGGGTGTTCAAAAGACTAAAATGACACCTTCATAATTATAACATGACACGTGTCATGAACGTGAAGGAGATCATTAAGTGTAATTTGTTTAATTATGTCATTTTTAATGCAAAGATGACATTGTTTAAGATGTCTTTTTTATGACAACTTGACATAAACCAATACATAATAAATTGTCATGACAACTTGACATTATGAAGACAACATAACTTACCACTTTTTACCAGTGATACAAATTGAATTTGTTATTAAAATTAAGTGTTAATACTCTGTCATATAGTTTTATAACAGCGTCATGAATATTTTCCTTGACCTCAACTAAAGTGGTACAAATATAATTTGTCATTAAAATGTGTTTAATACTCTGTCAAATAGTTTTATAACAATGTCATGAATATTCAGTTCATAATGTTCTTTTAAGTTTCATCCAGGTGTTAGAGAAATAAAATCAATTATCCAATAATAATAATAGTAATACAAATTAAAATTGATAAAATTATATTTTATTGCATTTGCAGACTGATTCACCTAAAATTAAATTAAAACTTATAATGGGTTAAGCCTTGCAGTGTTGGGTCCATATCGCTGCAAAAACAGTTAATTACATTAAAATAATTCATTAAAATATATGCTATGTTATGAGTTATGTGTTGAGTAAAAATATGTGACTCTGGAATTTTTTAAAATGAGATTCATACAATAATCTGAAAGTTAAATAAGTGCTTTAAAAAGCATTTCATTGATACATTTGTTAGGACAATATTTTGTCAAAATTAAACTATTTGAAAATCTGGAAACTGACGGTGCAAAAATTTAAATAAAAGTCCTTAGCAACAGCATCCACTCAAAAAAACAACAACTTTTTTATATTTACGGTAGTAATTTTACACAATATCTTCAGGCGACATTGTCTTTACTTAATATCCTAATGATTTTGGCATACAAGAAAAATTGATAATTTTATCCCAGACAATGTATTTTTTGCTTTTGCTACAAATATACCCATGCTACTTAAGATCACAACTGTCAGTGACAGATAAGGACTGAGTTTTATAAGTGTTGTAAATCACATTCGAGGCATTATGCCAACCTAGTGTCTCATATAAATAACCTCCCTCACTTCCAAGGATTTACTGGGTTTGCTCCTTGTCTGACTGGATGTGTAATTTGTGAGTGGATCCAAAACATTTTGGTTTTCCTAAATATCTTTGTGTGTGTGCGTGTGTGCGTGTGTGTGTGTGTGTGTGTGTGTGTGTGTGTGTCTGGTAATAATCACGTTCTGGGGACCAAATCCCACAAAGACAGGAATACCAGTCAATTTTGACCTCGTGGGGACATTTTTGAGGTTTACATGAGGAAACAAGCTTATAAATCAAACAGAATGATGTTTCTTGAAAATCTAAGGTAGCAGAAAGTTTTCTGTGATGGTTTGGGGTTTGGGTTAGGGGAAGGGAATAGAATATATAGTTTGTACGGTATAAAAACCATTACGTCTATGGAATGTCCCCACAAAACATGGAAACCAGAATGTGTGTGTGTGTGTGTGTGTGTGTGTGTGTGTGTGTGTGTGTGTGTGTGTGTGTGTGTGTGTGTGTGTATGTTTACAGATACATTTGGGATTGAATAACTCTCTGTTAGTGTGTGTATTGATGTACAGTCAGGATTTGTGTGCTTGCCTATTCTGGCCCACTGTGCCGCTGTCCTTATGACACACATGTCAGCTGTGATTGTGTTTCCAGTGCCCTGGCAGTCAGCACAAAGCCTGGAATACCCCTGTGCTCCTGTGTGTTTTCCCTTTGCTCGTATGTGTGGGTGTGCTTAGCTGTGCTATGTATTTCTAAAAGAAAAATAAAGAGGAAGAATAAGAGGAAGGCCAAATGTATATACATAGAGTCCAGACATCTGTGATCTCTTCTGTTAAATTCCCAAAAACTGCGATTTTTAGAAAGGTCAACATTATTAAAGTGTAACTAAACCCCTGGTCAGAGCCTGACTCCACCCACTGGCAATATTTGAAAAATGCAAGAAAAGTGGGCAGATCCCAACGGAGATAGAGGGGACGAACTAAGCTCGTACCAAGTGTGTGGTGAGATCGTAACAAGGGCGTGGTGAGCTTGAACCTGCTTACATCACGAGTTATTTCTTGGACCCAACATCCAATAGAAAAATTCAACTGCAGTAGCCACCGTTCAATCTGAAGAGGGCAGCAATCAGACGTTTTTACACCATATATTGTAGTATTGAAACACTTTATATCCAAATGTCAAAAAAAGTTACTAAAATCAATGAACAGCATAAGCATCATTCTTACAGATCATTAACTAAAAAAAGTTGGTTTAGGGTTTAGTTACTCTTTAAATCATGCTTGGATAGCATGAATCCTTTAGCACATTTACTGTACATTTATTCATTTATGGCAAAGAGCATTGTAATTATTCTGCTAAACATTTTTACATTCCACAGAAGGACAAAGAGAAAATGAGGTTAAGAAAATGTTTATTTCCCTTTATATGGATGTACATCTTGTATAGTAGTTTCTGTTTAAGGTGTGTATTTTTTAGGGTTGTCAAAAGATTAATCGCGATTAATTACATACAAAATAAAAGTTTTTGCATAATCTATATGCGCCACTGTGTGCAATTTTTTTTCTATATATAAATATATATAAATACACACACATACATGTATGTATTTAAGAAACATGTACATGTGTGTGTATTAAATATAGGCTATATGTATATATACATAAATAACTTTTTCTTAAATGTATGCATGTATGTGTGTATTTAGATATACATTATAATTACACACATTACCCACATAAATATATTATGCAAACACAAACTTTTATATTGTATGCGATTAAGCGTGATTAATCTTTTGACAGCCTAGTATTTTTAAAACAGTAAGTAACAGAGTAATATAAATATTCTGGATAAGAATCCAATCCACATTGTATACCTTGCACCTTTCCACAGTCTTTATAAATATTTTGCCGATAATACTGTAAGTGGTTTGAGCTTTTCACTGCCCATGACTAAGTTACAATGTTGATTTCCTGCAGGGCTTCTTTTGACTGTCACTGTGCTCTGACCCATTTATCTGTCACTATGACTCACAACAAAGATCTGCATGTGTCCATATAAAACTCACAAGCACTGGCCTCTGTCTCGAGGCACTATGCTAACATTGCAACTAACAAGATAAGTATTTGCAATACAAGGTCATAGTTCATAAAGAAGCACTGTAAGAGAGAATAGCTGAATAGACATTTTTTCTTGTTCTTTTGAAAAAAAACTACTTTTATTATCTAGACATGCACTTACAGTACACTGCGATTCTCAAAGCTCCATTTTCTAAAAGCTGGTATTGGACAACGCTACAGGGTACATGAAGTTTATTTAACAAAGTCCTGGAGGAGCATAGTCATGTGATCCAACCCATCAGCGAGAAGAGGTCTATACTGTGTATACTGTATATAGACGTCCCTTACCTCTGTAATTGGAAGAATGTCATATAAAGGTAAAATATGGTCCCTATTAAAGGGGTAGTTCGGCTAAAAATGATATTAAACCCATGATTTACTCACCCCCAAGCTGTCCGAGTTGCATATGTTCATCGTTTTTCAGACAAACACATTTTCAGATATTTTAGAAAATGTTTTAGATCTTACAGTTGATTAAATGTAATGTTACGGGGTCCACGACCTTCAAGTCCAAAAAAAGTGCGTCCATCCTTCACAAAATAAATGCAAACGGCTCCAGGATGATAAACAAAGGTCTTCTGAGGGTAATCCGCGCGGTGTTGTTGTGGAAATATCCATATTTAAAACTTTATTAACGAAAATAAATACCTTCTTGTAGCACCGCCATCTTAGTCGCGTCCGCATTCAGGAATATTTGTGAGTGAGAATGTAGGTGAATATCATTGAATATCACCACACAAACAAGGCTCACTTTTTTCATAAAGAGTGCATCAAAGCAATAGGGTCAGCACCAAAGATTATTTATAGAAATTATTTATAGTAAGAAAAAAGGCAAAACGAATAATAAAAATTTTTTTTTAGTAAAGATAAATGTTACTTAATATAAGTTACCATAGTTTCATTAAATAGCTGGAAGAGCACTTAACGTTCATACATTTGTGGAGCATCTTGTCTTGATTTCCTTAACAAGTGTTTGAGGAAGGTATAGATTTTTTTATAGTTTTTTTAATAGAGCAGCTTTCACTTTTTTCCGTCTAAATGCGAGTTATCATTCTTTCTTATAAAACATGAAGACTGCTTTAAGCTTAGGGCAAATATGCAATTGCACATTTGACATTTCAAATGTTAACAACATTTGTTCATGCGAAAATGCTTCAAATATGTATACAACAGATATTTAGCTTTTATTATATAACAGCCAACTTAGTCAATATACAGTCAAATGCAAAAGTTTGGGCACCCCAGATAATTTCCATGATTTTCATTTATAAATATTTGGGTGTTTGGATCAGCAATTTCATTTTGATCTATCAAATAACTGAAGGACACAATAATATTTCAGTAGTGAAATGAGGTTTATTGGATTAACAGAAAATGTGCAATATGCATCAAAACGAAATTAGACAAGTACATAAATTTGGATGTTTTGACTAATCAATTTGCAATCATTAAACTGAATCATGTGTGCACCTGAACTATATCTGCCACCTTTCTCTTTGCATATCAAGTCATGATGGCTTTGTTCACTGATAAATGTGGAAGATCACTTCTTAAAGAGATGATACACATCTCAGTTTAGTCTTTTCATCTATTCTCAGACATTCTGATCTCACCCATTTATAATACAAATTCCCAGAAAAGTTGAATTTGCTTTTGTGTATGTGTGTTTGGACTTATAGGACCAGTGAAGTAGGGGCTGCAAATAGGTCAGGGGTCCCCTTGGGCCATATATTAAGCATGCAGCTGTCTGAGAGATTCAGGCGAAATCCCTACTGAATGCACAATTGTCAATTCACTCACACATATAGATCTCCATTTAAAGAACAAGCAGTTAACATATGACTGTTACAAAGATGAAATGCTCTTTAATGTTTTATGTTCTGCTGCTTAGAAAATAACTGCAAATAAAAGCAAAGCAAATGATTCCTTTGGTTTGTTCATAAAATAATTCACAAAGTTTTTATATGATGCTAGAAGATCCATATTTGGCTGTATAACTTTTTACATCCAAAGAAACTTTGTAGTGTCCTTTCTTTAGACTATGAAAAGTGGAGACATTTGACTGAATAATTCTAAAGGGAACCAAAAAATGGTTCTGTTATGTCACTTTTGTCAGGAACCTTAAGAAGCGTTTGTACAATAGTCCTATTGGTTGTATTTAAAGTACATTTATCTGTTTAAATGCTTTCACCCTAACAGAGATCCAAACAGCTTTTGGTGTAGTTTTCAGGGTGTATGAGGGATGGTTACTCCTTGATAATCAAAACTTTACAACCCACCAATATTTATACAATGATTAATAAAAACATATGAAAGGCTCAGATGTAAAAAAAAAAAAAACTGTAAGTGCGTCTTGCATGTTTTCTTGTAAATATGCATTTTTTATCAGACTCTCGATGAATTCAAGAACCAACAAAGCATTATTTCTGAATGGCCTGAGGCTTTGTGTGTGTGCATGGCTCTCCTGATTTTGCCAAGTGGTTGATGTCCTCAGGGCAACATTATTTTGACCCTGGGACAACATTTCAATCAACTAATCAGATTTCAGAAATAAGTTTACAGTTTAAGCTTACAACCAGCTGTTTCTAGACCATTGTTTTTCAATTATCATGTCCCTATGATTTTAGGGTTTGGTTAGGTTTGAGGTTTGGGGTGGGTTTAGGTTTTATTTAAAAAAAAAAACTGTTGTCCTTGGGTCAACACAATATGTTGCCCTGAGGACATCTCTCACTTGGCAAAATCAGTTCGAGTGTGTGTGCATAGATCTAAGCTAACACTGCAGTAGCTGCATCCTCTGTCCTAGGGTGCCAAGAGCTCAAGTGGGGTTATTAAAATAAAATACCTTTCTAACACACTGTTACTCGTGACACACACACACACATTGGGCAAGCGTTTGTTATGTGAGATGATATGACTCTACTGTTCCTGTCATCTGTCAGACACCCCATAAAAATGGTAAGTGACTTCTGTGGGATATACTTTCATGCTAGAAAAAGTTTCCTGAAATGATGCCATGCCCTACTGTATGTTTATGTACTGTATACAAGGTCAACATATCAGTCTTCATGTTTCCTATACAGTGGAAAGCAGCTGTCCGGGTTTTTTCCTGGTTTGTGATTGATACTTGTCCATCATAATGTATAAACAACAAGGTTATTGTTCATGAAATATAAAATAACTTTAATAAAATACATAAAATAATTTCGTTTTCTGTTGGACGAATTAGAAAAAAGAAAGGCACTGCTCTTTAGTAGCCTGTGGTGAAGTGTGATAATAGTGATTATGTACAGTGGGATTCCAACATCTTTGGCCAATTATATTATCAGCATAAGAATTTGGGTGAAAAGTTGAATTTAACATTTGTTACAATGTCTTAGTTTTTAGTAAAGACCTTTACAAATTAGTTTACAAATTAGTTAAATTTCTGTTCTTTGGTTGTTTTATTGAAAATGTTGCCATGTGGTAGAGAAATCACTAATACCATGATTATCAAGAATTGGGGCACTAGTTTTTATTGCAACCCCTGGTTTAAATCCTAAAATAATAGCCAGCTACCCGTAAAAATTCAGTGACGTCTTTGGAGGTCCTTTCAGAAACACTATGGGACCTATTTTAACGATCTAAGTGCGTTGTCTGAAGCGCAAGGCACAAGTGCCCCTACAGTAGGGCGTGTCCAAATCCACTTTTGTTAGTTTACCAATATGAAAAATTATCGATGCGCTTTGTGAATGGTCTAATATGGCGCTTGGTGAATGGAGTAATAGGTGTGTTTTGCGTGTAACACGCAATAAACCAATGAGAGTCTCATTTCTCATCCGCTTTCAAACCCAGTTGCGCTAATTTAACTATTTAAATGGCGTAATTTGTAAGCGTAAAAAGTTAGCACGGAACAAAACCAAGAGTTTAAGAATTTAAAAAATGCTGTTGTTTTTTATTTATTGAAATGGTTTGTTTTTAAATTATTACTTTATTGTAATGCTTTGGTTCTCTTTAAAAGTCGTTTTTCAGTCAAGGCGGAGTGCACAATTTTTGGAAAACCCTTTGGAAAAGGGAGTCGGGGCGACTACCAAAACACACTTGTAGCCCAAGCGTGCCGCACAAGCCCTGAATAGTGAAGCCAAAACGTCTCGATTGCCTCCCAGTGACTGGTCCCAGTATAGGTCATAAACCCCGCCTCCCCATGTTATTCAATGGGACTTGAGACCAACTAAAAAAATTAATTACACTTCAATTATCTTTTTCCCGAAGCTAGTTTCTGTCATTTATTGTAGTTTTTATCACACTGATGCAAATTCAAATGTTTGTTTTTAAAATAAGTTTGTGTTTAGTTAGTTATTTAATGATATAAAAACGGTGGTGTCACGTCATGATTGACAGCTGTGATATCGTGTGATATGCGCATTCTGCGAGGGCGGGGTTTTGATTTCGCGGGTTCACTTCCTGCTCACTACTGCGCATGACTGGTCCCGAAATCGCTACTGCGCAGACTCAAGACCCAAGATGTCAGCGCCATACTGTATCGGGACTCTGGCGGCTTCACTTTTCACCAATGGAAGGGAGCGAACAGGCGTCGTCCATCTTTTTTTACAGTCTATGTTGTAGCCAATCAGCAGTAAGGGACGTGTCTACTAACCGACATCCTTGCCCGGGTTGTGAATGTGTGGGGCGGGTCTATGAAAGAAGGTCCAGATTCTATTGGGGTAGGGGCGTGTATGTTTAGGTGATTTCAAATATCAACATTGGCTTTCAAACATTGTGCACTCCGCCTTAAAGCAATAAATAAAATAATAATTTTTTTCACAGTTTTTCAATTGCTGATAAAGTATGGATACATGATCACTGTAATCTCAAAAAAGTGTTTTTATAAGAATAATTTACAAATATGCAAAAAAAAAGGTTTGCACTCTAAAAATACTTTATTTGCAACAAAAATGAGATGAAGAATTTACAAACGTTTTGAGAGCCGCAATGTTTCAGCATCTGGGACAGCGCTGTGAGTGCTCTCATCTCACCAAAATGCTTCTCATCTCACCATATCCAAAGGTACAAAGTCATCATATACAATAAATCAATGGGGTAGCATTAAAAAAAAAAACATTCCAAAATAAATTTAATATTTGCAATTTTTAAAGCAAAAACAATCAGCTTACTTACCAGATGAAGAAGCTCTTTTGCCAGCTGATCTTCACGCCGCCTTAAGTCCTATAATCTTTCCTCATGTCCAAGAGACTCATAATTTTTTTTAATTTAATTTGTCATATTTAAAAAATTTTGTGTGCTGCTGCGTGTGTGTGTGTGTAAAAGCAAAGTGTATGCGCGCTGTCATCACGTTTCTATACACATATTACTTACACATTCTATAAATAACAAAAAAATAGTAGTCTATTTCTGTTGCCTCAAAAAACCATTGCGCCAACAATACAAAATTTGGTGCAAACGCATTTGCTATTTATATAACGTTGGCACAGGATGTAAAAGTGATACCTGCGTCAGGCTGAAACTAGCAAAAAAAAAAAACTTGCGCCCTGCCACATATTGCACTTCATTGTGCCGGCTATTTGATAGGGCCCTTTGTTTTTATCGTGTTCAAAGCCAAAACTTACCCCTGTTGGCATGCATTGATCTCCCTGATCTGGAAAACAATGTCATCATAATATCCAGATTTTATCCTGTGAAGCACATTTGACATCTTTTAATCTCTGTCGATGAAGATCTAAATCTCTTTGCCTTCAGCAGGGTAATCAACAATATTCTTATCACTATATGTAGCTGTTTGCCAAAGTTGAGAATAAAGACAGTGTCTTCCTCATTAAATGTGTCCTACAGTACTTCCCATTCTCCTTTTAGGTTCATGGTTCTCGCTTAGCTGTTTGTATAATTAGATATTTTATTTTTGGAAAAGCAGCTAAGCATTGCTGGGCAGCGTAACGTAAAATCCACCCTCGACCATGGCAGGTTTTTTCACCGGTCATTTTTTTGGTGTTTGAACAAGCTTAAATTTCCCTCACAAATAACACACTTCTTTGGTGATGTTGATTTCGTGTCAGCCCTTGGTTGCTTTTTGCATGCGTTATTTGGGTTAATGCCTATATAAGGACTTCCACTGTACTTCCTGCGCTGAAAGCTTTACTATAGTTTTGTCTGTAATTACAGATGGTTTTGTACTCAGTTCTTATGGGGGTTTAACCTAAATCACAGCAGGGTGCATATATGAAGGATATAGGCTGTCAAACAGACTATCAAATTTTCTTTGCAAAACTGCCAATCATACCAGTGGGTTTTTAATTCTGAGTCTACAATCCGCCATGCATTTTCAAACTGAGCGTTTTGATGAGAGGGACAAAACAGGACAGAAAATAGCCTATTGCAGCTAAGTTGCGATGTTTTTAATGCTTTTTAACATTAAAAGTGGACCTCACCGAACAGTACAAAATAATTAAAATGGCAGTTCAGGACCTTTAAAGTCAATTCTCAATCTATCCACTCTTCCCACTGCAAGTGAGCAAATTCCACTGCACTTGAAACATGTTCAGGAAAAAAGCATTGTGAGTTAAACAGGGGAAGTCTTTAAGCTTCAGTCCCAGAGGGAACCTGTCATCCAGCCTGATTTAGTCCTCCTCTTACTTAAGACACAGGAAGACAGCTTTCAGCAGCCTTATGTTATCACCCTTTACAAAAGCAGCACTGCAGAGACAAGAACAGGGAGAGAAGAGGTAACAGGTGTACTGCAGAAGAGAAGAAAGAGAAAGGAAGGCTGGAGAAGAGAAGATGGCCGCAGTCAGTTAGGTAGAGCGTCATGCATTACGAACAGAGCAGAACGGACACACTGCCGCAGACAGAAAATCGATCCTGTAAATCTATAGTCTCACAGAGCACAACATCAGTCATCTATTGCTAAAAGTGCAGCAACACTGCCTGCAACACCCCAGCAAGCAGTTTTGGGTTTAAAAAACATCTAATAGCCATCCAAACTAGACATCTTAGCTAAAACAAGGTCAAATGTGGGCTGTCAGTAGTGGGGTTTCCATCCAAACATGAAGCAAATCTTTTAAAAATGTGCACGCAAAAAAAAAGAAATACAAACAAATGTGAATTAGGTGGTTTCCATCAAGTTGTTCAAGCGAATGAAGTTGGTATTGGTAACCTAGTAACCAACAGTAAATAAAACAAGGAAGGTTTAGAAAATGGAGACAGGACTGCATTTGGTTAAGATTGGGCAAGTTATACATTTACTACTGTAGCAGTGCAGCTTGTAATTGCCAAACTGATTGCTGTGCACAGAAGAAGAAATGCAGAGTTTTTGATGCAGGCATTAGCAGCAAGGGCATTACGACGACATCGAGCCCCATATACAGAAAAGACAACATCAGCTGATACAGCTAGACGATCATTCACGTGGGTTTAAAGTTCGCTAGGTCAGGATTTATTCGGCAAATGTGTTTCCATCTTTCATTATTCGCATTTACTCTCTTTCGCACAAAAAAAACACCTCAAGCTAGTGTAAAAACATTTTTGCGGATTAAGGGATTTTCATTTGAAATGTGACTTGTTTCTTTTGCGATACTTCAAAATACGCATAAAATCATTATGATGGACAGTGTTGGGGGTAACGCATTACAAGTAACGCGCATTACGTAATAATATTACTTTTCTGAAGTAACAAGTAAAAGTAACGCATTACTTTTTAAATATACCCATTAATATTTGAGTTACTTTGTTAAAAAAGTAATGCGAGTTCAGTTTAATGAATTCAATTTAAAAAATAAAATAATGTTCTGAATTAAACTGAACATATTAATGTAGAATTATGCACTCTGTGCGTCTGAGCAGGAACAGTTTGAGTCAGAAACGGAGATGGCAGGCCAGAGCTTGACATTTTTGCGATCATAAAAAACACCTGCAAGGCCTGAAAGTAAGAAAAAGTAACGTAAGCATTACTTTCCATGAAAAGTAACTAATTAACGCAAATAGTTACTTTATTGTGGAGCAAATTAATATGGTAATGCATTACTTTTAAAAGTAACTTTCCCCAACACTGGTTTACAAAATTTAATAGATGTCTTATCATATCCCCCAAAATAAATTAAATAAATAAATAAAACCAAACACCTTGTAATCATTGTTGACTATGACCAGGGGTGCACATAACTGGTGCGCACACGCAATTAAAATAAAAAAAATGCGCACCAGACATTGCTCTAAAAGGTGCTTTTGCGTACAAATGCTACTAGAATTTTGTTACATGGCTAATTTACTGCAACATTAAGGATTTCTCTGTGCATCATTGGTAGGTTTATTTATACAAATGAATGTTTTAAAATGAATGTGTGTTTTAAGCAGAGATGCAACAGTCACTAGCCGATTGGCCAATTTAAACATTTAACACAACAAGATGCGAAACAAATCTCATGCGATCTCTTGGGCTCACGTGTTGTTTGATAAGGGCAAGCACGATCTGCATCTCAAGACTTCAGACAACTTGCTAGTACAATCAAAGACAACGCGCAAATGCCAACCAAGATTGTTTTTTGCACTTGAGCAGACATTTTAAATCAAAATAATCTCAAAATGCCTTGATTATAGTAGTAAAAGTCTTTTACACATTAAATAAATATAAGCACTTGAGAAATAAAATGCGTGTGTAACAATATATTGGACCCATGTATTTAAAGTGACAGTACACCAATTTTTAGAGTATAAACCTGATGCTGTTTTTAATATTAATGAAACCACAGAAAAATAAAATCATCATTTCCCTGTCTTGACTAAATAAATGTTGTAACTTTAATAAGACTTAATCCAATATACACAGTTAAGACTATAGAGACAAAGCGCAGCGCGTCATAACCTGAAAACCACACCCACCGGGGGGAAGCAATCCATCCGTCTCCATTGACTTTGAATTGCGAGAGACTGCCTCTTTGTCATTTCTGGCCTTTAACAAAAAACAGAATAATGCCTAAAAGCTGCGGTGTGACAGGATGTACAGCTTACAAGCCAGAAAACCCAGAAATAAGTTTTTATAAGCTGTCAACCCCAAAAAAAACGAGCGTTTAAAGACACAAAAGTGGAAACAGGCAACTGCGCCCACTCGGGGGAAACGTAGTCGGCGATCCATTTTTTTTCTCTTTAAAGGCTGAGTTTTATGGCTCTACAGCTTATAAAAACTTATTTCTGGGTTTTTTGGCTTGTTAGCTGTACATCTTGTCACACAGCAGCTTTTAGGCATTATTCTGTTTTTTGTTAAAAGCCGGAAATGACAAGGAGGCGGCCTCTCGCAATACAAAGTGAATGGAGACAGTTGGATTGTTTTTCCCCCGGTGGGCGTGGTTTTAAAATTTGCATAACTGCGCTATGTCTCCATGCAGTATTATCTGATTACTTTATTAAGTTTCTGTACTCTACCTGAATACAGGCCAACCTAAAACATGAACATCACTGTTTATTTCATTTGTATGTTTGTTCTGTATTTATTTGTGCTATTGCTCATAATCAGATGTTTTATTTACCATGTACCTGTAGGGTGTCGGTGCTATGAATAGTGTGAGTACCAAGCAACATCTCCAGGTGCTCCTTTGAAAACTAGGACAAAAAACTTATGTGCACCCCTGACTAAGACCTAGACAGTGAAAGGGCTGCTATTGCTAGCTGGGACTGCCTGTAGTCTAATCCAGACCATCCATATTAAAAAAGCACCTGAAATCAGTCAGCTCATGCATTCAAGATGAATTAAACACTACTTAAAATCACATGCTCTCTGCTATAATTCTAGTAAGCATTTGCTTTCACTGTGTTTTTGGCACATCAGTGCAATAAAAAAAACTTCCCAAAAAAACAAATCCAGTTGGCTGCCAGCCTTAAACGTTTCTTTGATTCCCAAAACTGCTGTCCAGGCAGGTAGATCATTTAATTTTAAGACACAGCCTTATGCTGCAGCAATTAAAATTCGATGTGGGCTATTCCAAATTGTCTATGAGCCAATGTTGCAAAAGAAATCCATGTGGTAAGATGGTAATGTTGTTACAGAAACTTGCAAAAAATGACAGAATGGCAACGTTAGCATTTATTCTGCAGGTTATTCTAAACAGAAAACACCATTAAAGGGGACACCAAAAAATGTGACTTTTTCCATGTTTAAGTGCTATAATTGGGTCCCCTTTGCTTTTATCAACCTAGAAAATGTGAATAAGATCTATGGAGGACCACAAGAGTCGTGCAAAATGTAATAAAGAACTTCAATATTTAATAAATACTTGGACAATAAAAATAGCAATTAATAGATTTGTTTAAAAATTCATTAATTAATCTATAAATAAATAGACAAAGTTACAAAAATATCATTATGTAACATTTTATTAGACAATAAAAAGTGAAATTATAAAAATAATGTAGAAATTAAATATTAATCCATAAATAAATAGTTCAAATTAATATAACAATTTACAAAAACAACATAAAACACTCAACACTCAAGTTCATTTTTATAATCTCACTTTTTATTGCCTAATAAAATGTTACATAATGATTTTTTTGTAACTTTGTCTATTTATTTATAGAGTAATTAATGCATTTCAAACAAATCTATTAATTGCTATTTTTATTGTCCAGGTAGTTATTCAATATTGAAGCTCTTTATTACATTTTAAATGACTCTTGTGGTCCTCCATAGGATTGTAGGTAAGTTTACACAACAACAATGTACTTAAAACGGAAACATTGATGGCAATTGTTGGCAATGTCACTTTTTAAAGAACAAATAATGTGCATGAGTAAAATCTCAAAATTTTCACAAATTCACGTTTTTTTGTTTACATGGAGATGATAACGGTATTGCTTTAAAACTTGCACTTACTTTGACACTTTTAGATCCCAAAACCTTGTTTAAATGCATGACACAATTTTTTTAGATTTTGTTGTAATTTTGAGACATTCTTGTGATTCCTTTAGATCTCTTCTGGTTGTTTTTGCTGCATACTTAATAAACTTCAGACAGTTTTTTATATTCATACTGTAACTTGCACTGCTCGAGGCAGTTGGAGTTCGACCCTGGTGTGAACACTGGAAGTTCTGCTTGTTCATTAGCGTTTTGTGTGTGTGTGTGTGCGTGTGTGTGTGTGTGTGCAGATTTTCCTGACACAGGCCAGCCCTGCAGCATTGCTGATGACGCTTGCGGTTTTTGGAGCTGAGCAGACTGCAGTGTTGTGGTACTGCTCGTTCCTGGAAACTCAGATAAAGTTCAGTTCTTACACAAGCACGAGACATCGGATAGCACTGAGGCTCGTCCCTTTTATCTGCTGTTATATTACACATTAATATTCATAGAGGAATAAAATGCCAATCCACCCCCTCCTCATTTTTTCTCTTCCTCTAAAGGCGATGACAATAGTCTTGCATGATCACTCTTAAGAGTTCAAAACAGATGAACCAACACACGCTGTGACGTGCTGCTATAACATTTATGATTTCCACTATTCTTGATCTTTAAAGCATACAGTCATCTGCACTGAGCGGAAATGACTTATTTTAATGAAATGCTGACTTATTTCACTGACATAAGTGAACGATGGGGATGCAATATGACATAGCTGATAGAAGATGCAAAAAAGCAGTGATGTAATGTGATGACACTGGAGGTCACGACCTTTAATGAAGAACTGTTATTCTGGGTTATTTTATTGTTCAGTATGATTTAGCTCTGCCCACATACATTGTATGTTCATAGCTTTCACTACAGAATGGAAATTTTGAGTACTTGCCAATTAATTTTTCTGAGCAATTTAATCAAATCTTGACTTTGTGCAATCCACCATTAACATTATAGGACATGGTGATCCATTTGACTTCCATAGTATGTTCCTACAGAACCATTTTTTGGTAGCATTTCTTCTTTCTTTTTGTTTAAGGAAGTTACTTCAAATATTTCCTGGCAGAGCTTGTACACACACACACACACACACACACACACACACACACACATTCTGGTTTCCATGTTTTGTGGGGACATTCCATAGACGTAATGCATTTTATACCATACAAACTGTATATTCTATTCCCCTTACCTGCCCCATTCCCTAACCCCAACCATCACAAAAACCTTTCTTGTACCTTAGATTTTCAATAAACATCATCTTGTTTGATTTATAAGCTTGTTTCCTCATGGGGACATCAAAATGTCCCCACAAGGTCACAAAAACACTGGTATTCCTATCTTTGTGGGGACAATTGGTCCCCACAACGTGATAATTACCAGGTACACACACACACACACACACACACACACACACACACACACACACACACACACACACACACACACCCTTACTTCATAATCCTTTTCTCCCTATCATGGTATTAATACACTGCCTGTCTCACAATGGGGTTAACACTTCAAAACACTAAACACCGTTGACATGGCGACACCCCAGGAACTGTAATCTGAAACGACTGTTACTATCACACAGGTGGAGAGAGAGAGAGAGAGAGAGAGAGAGAGAGAGAGAGAGAGAGAGAGAGAGGTAGATAGAGAGAGAGAGAGAGAGAGAGAGAGAGAGAGAGGAGAGAGAGAGAGAGAGAGAGAGAGAGAGAGAGAGAGAGAGAGAGAGAGAGAGAGAGAGAGAGAGAGAGAGAGAGCGAGAGAGAGAGAGAGAGAGAGAGAGAGAGAGAGAGAGAATGATAAATGAGTAATACAGAGCTAAAGAGGTCTTGAGATAGTTGGACCTGCACAAAAAAAACATAAACACGAGACTGCAAATTCACTAGACTGCTGTTACACTTTTGTGGTTTGCCTCTTATTCACAGTCATTCACTAACCATCTGCTAACCAGTTTAACCAGGTCCTCTTGTGTCATATGTATTTATAAGGTTATTCCTCTATGTAAATTCGGCTAATAATTGTATAGAGTGCACACCATTCACAAAAAAACCCAATGCTATTTACCTTGAATACCAAACTATATTAGTGTCAGTAGAAAATGTACAGCAAATTAAGATTTTGTGACTTTTGTAGTGATCATATTAGCAGTTCATAATTTGAGTTTTTAGTTAACTAAACAGGCTCTTTTTGTAGTTTACAAGACCACATTTGTGGAGCAATGCTTTACAGTCCCAACGAAATATACCAGATCACATCCTTAACTTAGAACTTAGCTTACTGGCTTGCAAAATGGAGGATGGCAATTTGTAAATAACATTCAATTGTGGTGGACAAATAGACATCAAATTTTAGATTACAGTTTTTTAAGGGATCTTTGTGATAGTGTAATTATACCTTTAAGTAATAATGATTATCAACATAAGGTTAAAGCTAGAGCGGAAGATTTTCTTTTTCCGGGTGGATCATCAAGACTATTGGTCATCCCAGTTGTCAATCATTCTGATGATATGTTTACGTTAGGCCGTCGTACGTGCTCGTCCCTAGGTTCGCTTTCTGCCCATGCGCACGTTCAGGTGTATATGTGTGGTGGGCTACGGCCTGACAATTTCATTGGTCCGACAGTTTTTGTTCGAGCATAGTAGTGCCACAACGGAGCGACTCCAGACCGAATTTCCCCCAGCCTACAATGTTGTGGGCTGGGCTAAATTGGTCTGGCACCCAGACTACTGCTATACCTTTAAGGTTTGGTTTAGGGTTAGTTGCATGTAATTATGCATCATTTACTGTCATTACTGTATCTAACATTCATTAAACCCAATGTAAAATAAAGTGTTACCAAATTTGAATTCATTTTTTTCTAGACATTAAGTGAAGGGTCGTGACCTAAAGCTGAGAATGTTCGAATGCTTCCGTGTTAAAATGAAAAACGTATCTGATGACCATAGCTGTTGTGTTTTAAATGCTCATCTCTAGGTGGCTGGTGTGCTGCTAGCTGGTAACTATAGGATCCATTACTAGCTTAACCAGCTTTACTGGTGAAAATATGCAGGTCCTACAGCTCAACCAGCATCAGCATTAACCAGAATTTATCATCCTACACCACCATGGAAACCCATTATTTATCAGTTTTTAATGAAATGTTTAATTTCTGTGACACTACTGGCATAAGATAGAAATGCAACCTGTTTGTAAACAATTCTTTGCTGCCTTACATTTTTAAGTTTAATCAACTCGGATTTACAAGACATTTAACTTATTATTATTTATCTTGACTAGAGATGAGTTGCAACAACGTATATTTCCTCGGGGGCTGGGATAGCTGCCCACTGCTCCGTGTGTGTGTGTGTGTTCACAACTTGCACTGCGTGTGTTCACAACTCACTGGGATGGGTTAAATGCAGAGGTCACATTTCGATTTTGCGTTGCATACTTGACAAGCTTGTCACTTTCACTTTTTATTTTAAATAGCACCTATTGCTATTGCTAAAAACAACATTATTTTGTGTATTTGGTATAATACAAGGTAACACTTTATTTCGATAGTCCACTTTAGACATTTTACTAACTATAAGTAACTTTGCAACTACTTATCAACTACTTATCAACTACCAATCTTTAGATAATTAGTAAACTGTTTGCTTAATATCTACTAACACTTTATTGTGATGATATCTCAACAGACATTCAACTGTCTAGAAGTATCTTTGCATGTGCATGTCAACTTATTCCACTAACCCAAACCTCTTCCCTAACCCCAACCCTTACAGTCTACTAATACACTAATGACAGTTAGTTGACGTATAGTTGCAAATTATTGAAAGTTAGTTGACATGTAGTTGCAAAGTTATTTATAGTTAGTAGAATGTCTAAAGTGGACTATCAAAATAAAGTGTAACCTAATACAATGTGTTCACATGGTTTATGGTTTAAAAAACACATTAATTTCGCTCTCTTCCTGAAACGCATGCATTTGAAAAGATCTGTATCCCTGATTGGCCAGCTAATCTGTACGTTGTGATGGGTCTGAATACCTTTGACGTCAGCCAGAAATGTGATGGTTCTTACCATGTTTGAAAGATTCAGTTGCTAGCAGGAGTTAATTTACAGGCTGTGAGTCAAAAGCAGGAGGAATTATGATAATGTCGGTCCTGCCTACATCAGCAATCCCAGAAAGTAAATCCGTGTGTTTGTTGTAGTCCAAGAAAAGAGATTTACGTTGGAGACAATAACTTGCGTCATCGTTTACTTTGTGGTTTGTACCTTTTGCATATCATTAGCATGTACTGATACACACTTACACACCAAAAGAAATGTAAAATCATGAATCGGACCATTGGTGCTCTTTAAAATGAAGTTGACTTATTTTAACTATATTTCATAAGTTATAGTCAACATAAATAATAGTAAGTTAAAATGACTTACTAAATGTAAATTCAAGTTGGTTAAACTTAAACATTTAAGGCAGCTAAGATTTTTTACAGTGTGGTTGAAATAAT
The DNA here is from genome assembly GCF_030506205.2 of Paramisgurnus dabryanus. NCBI lineage: Eukaryota > Metazoa > Chordata > Actinopteri > Cypriniformes > Cobitidae > Paramisgurnus > Paramisgurnus dabryanus. Next base: position 27,111,931 of record NC_133348.1, read on the forward strand.
ATGGGACTAATATGGGAATATGATGCAGGACTTCCTGTTTGTCTAAACATTGGAAGACAGTGGGAATGTTTGGTAAAACCATCTGAAAACAATCCCAATTTTTGCAATTCCGTTTGGTGCTGCGAATGGCCCAGAAATTACACTATTATTTGTTAAAGTTATAACAGCAGCATAGATGTTTTTTAAGTGCAGTGCATTCCACCAGCATCATGCCTTAAAGCAGGAGTGGGGAACCCTGGGTCCTGGAGGGCCACTGTCCTGCAGAGTTTAGTTCCAACCCTAATCAAACACACCTGAATTTCATTTTCAAGTAATCCTGAAGACTTGAATTAGATTTTCAAGTGTGTTTAATTAGGGTTGGAACTAAACTCTGCAGGAAAGTGGCCCTCCAGGACCCAGGGTTCCCCACCCCTGCCTTAAAGGGACACTCCACTTCCCAATTTCCAGCTCCCTGTAACATGTCTGCAGGAGGAGCAATGATATTACGCAGTGCACAAAAAGTTACCAAGGGTAATATTATTGCACCTCCTGCAGCCATGTTACGGCAGCAAAGTCCTCGATTATTACGCCAGAATGAGAGTATAGTTCCTGGCCATATCTGCCTAGAAAATCACAACTTTTAATTTTAACTTTTAATCTTGGTACACGATGTAACTACAGAAGAGTCAAGTTTTAAATAGGAAAAATATTGAAACCCTTTGGTTATTTTTAAGACGTGATGCTAATGGTCTAATCAGATTCAATGGATTATGCTAAGCTATGCTAAAAGTTGTACCGCCAGACCCGGAGATCAGCTGAATGGATTCCAAAATGTAAAAATCACGTGTTTAACTCTAGGGGATCTGGAAAATGAGAATATTTTCAAAAAAAGTGGAGTGTTCCTTTAAGCACTTCAACCCATTACAGATGGATTTAGCAACTCAAATCACACAATACCCAAACGCTTCTCTTTTGAAGTTAAATAAAGAATAAAATACATGAGAAGATCATGTTCATGGTGCAGTGTGTGGGGAGGGGGATGACTTTAGCTCTGCCCTTGAGTGACGTGTTGTAACCGCAGGAAGAATCATTTGAATAAAAAAATTAAAGCCTTGCCAAACTTATTAAAGAATGCTGACATACTTTAATCTTTCCCACATACAGTGATTTTGCAGCAGCGAGCCACACACACTTACGCATTCACACACATCCCTATTGCTCTCAGTATCACCTGGAATTGTGTTATTGCTGGACGGGTTACATCTTGTGTGTAAGGCTTATCGGTGCAGTGCATACAGGCTTACTGAGATCAATAATATCACATCAAATACAGGGCTCAACAATAAAGATGGCCAGTGGACAGAACTGTCACAATTTTCATAACAGATGCGTTTTTATGTTTTGAGCAAAATAATGATACTAATAATGAACATAATGATAATAATAATCATAATAATACTAATAGCAACAAACACAACAACAATAAAACTAAATCAATTTAACTAAATTAGGTTAAACCAATCATATAAACTATTAACAAGTATGGGTTAGATAAGATAAATCTAGGGATCGACACGGGTCCAAATATTTGTATCCGAACTCTAACAGACCTATGAATGTGCTACATGAAACCAACCCGGACCCATCTAATATTTTAAAGTTGGACCTGCCCTTGTCCAGAACTGTGAAATGCCATAAATTCACTACACGAAACCAACACGGGCCGTCTATTTTTAAAACCTGGACCCGTACCAAGCCGGAAAGGCACAGAACAAATTAACAAATTGTGTTACTGAAGATTGCATCAAAACATTTCTCCACACGACCTTGCATACTTCAGATGCGACATGCATGTTTTTGTTGAATCAGACTTCAACAATGCTTCACGTGCAATACACTTAACAATCTGCTTTAGGAGGTCCAGACAGAAGAGGTGCCGGTAGGCTTACCCTCTTTATACTATTTTTTTTAACATTTTTATATCATTCATAAAGGTCGTCTGGGTGTCGTCCGATCGACTTGGGATTACAGATCCATAGTAATTTAACTGGTACCCATCTGGCCGACGATTTCAAATATAGACCCAAACCCGTACAGGTCCTCCGTGAAGACCTCTAGAAGAAAAAGGTATTTTATATTACCAATTTTAACAGGTCTGTGAAAATTACTTGTAATGCCTTTTGGGTTTAACAAAACACCTGTTTTACATCAAATTACAGCAAACATTAATTAAAATACTATTTAGCTACTTACAATACTATCTTTCTGTCCCTTTAAAACAGAATGAAAGCATCTGCCAATTGCATAAATGCAGTCTTAATGTGCCAAAATATGTTGCTAAAGGGTTGTTTATAATATTTGTTCTGAAACCACAGGACATTTTGGTAGGGTCAGTAAATATCTCAATTACTGCCCTGATCTGGCCAACAAAATGTTTTTTATTGTTGAGTCCTGCAGTATAATGTCCTCAATCCATCATAGAGCATTGAACCCTACTGTTGAGTTGTGCAGACAGTTCAGAAGAATTTTCCATCATTTTTTCTCTCAAAATACACTGCATGAGTCTTGAGAGGCTGTCCTGTATATTGTCCATTTATATTTCTTTCTCTTACCAAGCTGAATAAAAACTGAGATAGTATGCAGGATTAGATAAATAATTTTGTTCACTTCAAAAAAACAAGTTTTCTCTTTGCCTTATTGATTCTTCGCAATTTCCTCTCTTAGGTGCCAAATGCATCACCCTGGCCTAATACTTTACTAACACTAGAGCATTGTTTTTGAGCTAATATGCATACTAATGCACACTAATATGCATTTAACCAAGGCCACACCCCAGATTCATCAGAACGAATGAGCCTGTGATCTGTGACCCACTCAAGTCTGTTTCTGTCTGTGTCTGTCTTTCTTGTCCTCTGCTCCTTATCTTAATCTAAAAGCAATGCGTTGACACATTCTAAAAAAGTGCACTTAAAAATCCCAAATCCTTTAAGAAGGTGCAGCTCAATCTTTGCTCCTGGCATGTAATGTTAAAGTTTTCCATCATTCCTCTGTCCTCAGGTCACACCTGCATGCCTGGTTTGCTAAGGTCCCCATTGCCATGGTTACCCCCACCTCCGCCCCGGTTGACCATCTCCTCATCCTCGCTGTCTAGCTGCTCACTCTTCCTCTTGCTGTACCGCTCGTAAAGGACCATAAGCACGCCCATCACCCATGCTGACACCGTTCCAGCGCTGAAAATGACGAAACCGATGGCGATGAAGAACAGGTAGTCCCAGTAACCCAGGCCCTGGTGGCATTCCGATCGGAGCTGCATTCCCACCTCGGCCAGTCGCTGGCCCAGCATGTCCGGAGGTCCCTGGCACACAGTCTGCCCCTCATCTAGACAACACAATAAGCGGGGTAGGGTGTTAAAAAGATTCACATTATTTTACATTAGAGAAATAACTGTCTAACATGCTCACTAAAAGAAGTTAGAGTAAAGTTCACGGCTGGTGACAAGACATTACACAGTACACGAATTAACTAGGACTGTAAAATAAAGTGCTACCAAAAAGCATTTGATACATTGTACTTATTATGCACTGATGTTTTTTTCTGGGTTGGTTTAATAATAGGGACAGGTTTAGGGTTAGGGGTGGGTTTGGGATCGTTTACTCCACAATGAATGAAAATGAACAATGAACAAAAAAGTCCATGTGCTATCAGTGGTTCCCTCAGAATATTGTGAAGTGACAAGAACACTTTTATGCTAAAAAAAATAACTAACCACTTTATTCAACAATTAGTTTTCCTCTTTGGGCGTTCACAAGCAGACTCCTGACGTAGTTGCCAAGCAACCACTGATGGTACATGGACTTTTTTGGGCTTGAATAGTGACTATTGAATAACAGTCTATGGGACAGTCACAAGCCTGCTGGTTTTTAATAAAAATATCTAAAAATATTTTCCGAAGAAGATCAATCCTTTTAAGATTTGGGTTAAGGTCAAGAAGGTAACTAAAAGCAGATATTTAAAATGTACAAAAAGTACAGTAAAACATACACTATGAACACATGTACACATTTGTATGTTTTTTCTTTTGTAGAATTTCTTTACATAAAAATTCATCAGGAACACTTTTTATGTAAATGTTTTCTCTTAATTGATGAGGTTTATATTAAGTAGGTCCAAGCTTTCTTTCAAATCATGTTTAACTTTTTCCCCGCCATTGAGGAGTTATCGGTTTCGGAAGAAAGCTTGGACCTACTTTATTTAAACCAGTCTCGTCAATTAAGAGAAAACATTTGCATAAAAAAGTGTTCCTGATGAGTTTTTATGTTATCCACTAGATAGCACACTTATCCAATTTATAAAAAACAGTAATTACTAATTTAAAAACACTATGTATGTTTTGATAATTGTTCTGAATCTGATCTCTAACAAAATTCCTTCACAAAAATGCAATTATTTCAGCTTTTTGCTAAAAAAAAATTATTTTTGAAGAAAAATACCCAGATTTAAGAGTTTGTAAGCAGCGAAAAAATATAGATAGGATGAAAGTTTTCCCCGTTTTGTTTGTTTGTTTATTGTTTGTTTGAAAGCAGATGGGCCGGTTCTTTCATTTGATATATTTGTATTAGGGGTGGGCCGGTACAATATTCAGTTTTGATATTAGTCCGGTATTGGCGAAAATGGCCGGATCGAATATTGCAGAAGTCTGGGAGTCCAATCTGATCCAATACCAACACAGACCTTGTCATGGCAACTTGGGGATAAGCACAACTTGCTGAGCAACATGAATTTGCACAAAGTTGCACTTTAATTTGTCCAAAGTTGCACCTTAAATTTAATTTTGAATTTTTGTGCTGACTAACTTAAAATGTTGCTACTAGTCTGTTTGAAACATTTAAATAAAAATGAAGCAGCAGTATGCACAACGTTTCATTGAATCTTGAATTTGCACAGTAATTTGTTGCACAGTAAAACTTTTGAGTTCTGTAGCTCTGTTTAAGCTTTTTGTACGGCTAACAAGTGTGTTATTTGCAGCTTAATTGATTTAAAGGACGATAGAGGTGATGTTGGATCGGTATCATCAGATACTCAAGGTTGTGGTATTGACATCGGTATCAGACAGTTGTATCGGCCCAGCCCTAATTTGTATGTTTATATATTTTTAGAAGAAAAATTTATCGGAAGGCATTTTGTAAAACTTGTGAAGATCACAAAAAATGCTGGCACGCAACTTTTAATAGCATGTGGTAGACAACAAACAGCTCTCAAAAACAATTTATGGAATAACACGCTCATGGATTTGGCTTTTATCCAAAGCAACTCACTGAATTCCATTTTGTTTGTGTTATTAGGGCCTTGACCTAATGCTTGGCCTACAGTTATGTTGTAGCTTGTTATTATTTTTTTTACAACTTTGTACAGAGATTCTGTCTATGACCTAACCCAAATTAGCCAACACACACACACACACACACACACACACACACACACACACACGCACGCACGCACACACACACACACACACACACACACACACACACACACACACACACGCACACACACACACACACACACACGCACACACACACACGCACACACACACACACACACACTCTGACCCTCCAGCAGTGCCCCTGAGGAGGAAACAGGTCAGTAAACATCATACCCATCTTACAGTCCAAAGCCCAACAGAGCATCAGCCTGTCAGCTTAACATATCAGCCTGTCAGAAAGATTTGCACAGTCTCACACTAAATCACACACAGCAAAGGTTCAGCAGTTGAAGAAATGTGAATTTTTTATATGTTTAACTATACTACTCAACATTTTAAGTGGATCAAAAATGTTCATCAAAGTTGTCCTAAGAAAAGAACGGGTATTAGAGACAACTTTTAGGATTCACTTCAAATGATGACTGGTGTATTTTGGTCCCCTGGATGTTGTGTTCTACATTGAGGACCATCTACAAGTTGTCAGGAATTAACTTTAACTTTTTGTTGAAAATTGTGGTGCAGAAATTACAAATATTAAAATCTCTCACAGTCAGCATGTCATGTTAAAAAAAATTGTGGACACGGGGCAGTTATTTGACATGGTAGGAAAAAACAACACATTAGACTCATGTTTGACAGACAGAGATGTGTGGGAAGTGAGTTCAGATTACTGATTTGCAGGCTTTGTGCTAAATTAAAGAGATTAGAGGTAGATAATGTCCTCTCATACAGTCAAAAATAGCAGATAGACATTATGTAAGTCATTATGATGATTAGTGCGTCTCACACCCTGTGAAATGGGGCAGGAACAACCACCTGCCCCGGCAGAGACACTGTGACCTCTGGCTATAATTCATCTATAATTACCAAATCCATAAGGTCATATCAGGTCAGAAAAAAAAACATAAAAACTATTTAAAGCTTTTTTAAGTACCTTAAGACTAGTCTCAAGGCATCTCAAAGGGATTTTCTGGGATAAATACAAGTTAAGCTCCTATGAATTACTACAGAAAATAATTTTCATTTATTTTTTACTTTATCAAAACAATTATATTTACAGAATGTTAATGCTCCTACAATCATATATACAAGTATATCTACATAATATACTTTGGGCCTGATTTACTAACAGCTTATGACACCGCAAACGCCTCTTTACCCATTAAAAACTACTGTCAGGATTTACTAAAGACACATACTAAAAAATTTGCATTAAAAAGCCATGGACATTATTGTATATATGCATTTGTAGGAGTTTCCCTTTCAGATGCAAAAATTATGGGAGAAGAGTATAAATCGCAGAAGGAGTTTAAATGAATCACACAACACGATTTACAAAATTGTATTTTGCATTCAAACGAATAGTGCTCTCTAGTGCCTCGCTTTTCCAAATGTGTGTTGCAACTACGGTAGCCGTTATGTACTCACTGATCTCCTTGTCCGTTTTTACGTGTTCTGAATGAAAATGCGTTGTGGAAACGCGTTGGTAGGCTAGTTCTTTTTGTTCCTCTCTGCTATTATAGTTTATCAATACGGCATAACGACATGGAAGCCTCCTTGGACTTACCCGTTCAATGTAAGTAAAGAGAAGAAATTCTAAGCTTAGAAAGAAAAGTCAGATCATTGGCAGAGGTCATTTGACACCAATGAGGACATATTTATGAATAAAGACATTGATTTTGATTAATAACACACTTAAAATCCTACTTACTATTCCTTTAAAGTCAGCATGAAATAAAAAAGCTATTGTTTTATTTTCCCTGTGGTGACTTTTGAATAGAAAAAAGGTAGTGTTGGACATGAATTTATCCATGGAGATCTGATTGGATCGTTTGAAGTTGGGTCATGTTGCTATTTGCTTTTTTTTGCAAACAGACAATTACAATATTTACAGATTAGAAGTGAAATGCAAAATACAAATACATAGATTCACAAAACATACATAACAACCAGTAAGATGTGTGTGTGTATGTGTGTGTATGTGTGTGTGTATATAACTGTAAATGCAATTGGATTTAAGAGTGGAAATTTTTTGAATAAAGGATTGTAAGCACAACAGACATAATTAGATGTAAATAAATAAACAAAGTAGATAAGGAGGATGATAATAGCAATAATAATAATAATAATAATAGTAGGAATGAAAAATGATATTAATATGAAATGACAGATAGTAATAATAGTAATGATAAACAAATTAACAAAAAAACTAATTTCATCCGGACTTAGGGGGAGAGTGAAGGATCAGGAAGAAGAGTAACAAAAAAATCATATAAATAATAAGTAATAGTAGTAGTAATAGCAATAATAATATTAATAAAATAATAATAATAATAATAATAATAATAATAATAATATTGATAATGGTAATCTTAATATAATATCAATAATATTAATGATAAAAGTAGTTGTATAGGGATGATGAGTAGTAATAATATTAATAATGATAGTATTGACAATGGTATTAATAATGGTATATTAATGATAATATTATTGCAGATATTAATAATGTTGCTATTTGCTAATCGCTGCAATCTTTTCCCGGACCCCGCCACCTGCCATACCATATGACTGGAAGTAAATAGAGATTGTTTAGGAGGGGAGGAGATTTGCGTTTTCAATAAAAAATTGAGGGCACATACATTTAAAAAAAAAGAATGAAGCTCACAGATAAGTCATTTGTAAAAAATTTCATTTGAATTCATTGCAACTTTATCGCTGCTTTCGGAAGATTGCATTTGTCCAACGCTATCTCATGGCAATACGTATGTATTATACGAGGTGGCCAATTCATATTAATTAATCATATGACCACATTCGTACATTTTTGTACGATTTTCTTTTGCCCCAGGCCCAGTGACGTTGGGGTTAAGATTTTTTTAAATAATTATATGTTTTTGTATGATTCACTTCGTATAAATTCATACGACTTATCCAACGAATTCTTATGAGACCAGGCTACTTTATCATTATGGAAATTATATTTTTGTACCTTGTCAGTAAATCACCTGCAGAAACTCCCATCGAGAGAAAAGTTGAGGGAAGATGTTTGGTACTAAAAATGTAAAGCTACAGCAGGTCATCTACATCCATTTTTGTGACTGTAATACTGCAGTGCAGGAGTTTAGAGTTAACATAACATTATCGTCTATGTAGATGCTAAAATAGTTATAGTTGTCGTTACAGTTATTGTCTAAATGGCCCATAACTCTGAACTGACCATGAAGCCTTCAAATCTGCTTCTTTCTCATTTAATATCCTAACTCAAAATAGGCCTTTTTTTAACCCCCTGCCCAATGTACAAAATGACCTTACATGACATTCCAGACTGGAAGGGATTCTCTGTGTGAGAACACATCACTTTCTCTCATTATCTTTTTATTACCTCCATAACTGTGGTTCTCACATAATCTCAGTTCCTCCCTCTATGATTATCTTTCTTGCTCTTTTTCTCTCTCTCGATTCATCCCACATTCCTTAAGGGCATATTAGCTCAAAACACAGTCTCTTGCGTCGTTCTTCGTCATTGCGCGCGCACACACACTGAAGAATGGTGCTCAGAACACTCATTATAGGTTCATCAGAAATGTGCCATTACAGAAATAATCTCACTCTTTAATTTTACTCAGCTTCCAATCTTCAAGTTGACCAAATGTAAAGGGGAATAAGTGCAATACGAGGTTAACCTTGTAAGGTTGATTTTTCACCTAACATCTCACCAGGTTTTTGGACTAAAAATGAACAGGGTGGCAAAATATGCTGCTCTTCTGGGCCAGTCCAGTCAACCTGTGTGCAACGTAAGATAAAACATGGCCAGAGAGGGGAACTATTTTAGTTGAACACCCTGCATGGGCATAATAACACCCCGATAAATTTGTACGGAGAGTAATGTCCTGCTTAGGTTGTACAGGGAGAGTCAGCTGTAATAATTTAAGACTCGGAGAGGGGTTGCTTCTGGCAATGCCAATGCTCACACTCCTGTCAGATTCACCTTCTTTCAAATGACCTGGATACTTTGAGGGCAAACAGAGCTGTAAAATGTTAAATAGTTGTCTGTCAATGCGATTTGTTTAGCTGACCACATGCATACACAGACTTTCTACTTTTTAAGCTCAAAGATGTATTGATAGAAGCCACAACAAAGTGAAATGCACATACTTCCCCATTCAAACTACTATTGTTCAATTCAATTGCAGATTGATTGACTTATGACATTAAACTTTTGCGAGAGTACTGCTTTCAAATCGTTTCTGCAATATGATGTCATTAACAATCACACATTAGGGGATTGTCCGTGTGAGTAGGTTGTGAAAAGTATACAAATACATAGTTTGACAGGTAAGGGGGACATCCGATCATTGCATTCAGGCCAAATGCAGTAATTGCATCAACATTTTATGGTATGACATCGTCAACAGCAGATATATATATATAGATATAGATATAGATATATAGATAAATATATTTAGACCACTTAGTTGTTGCTATCAAGATGTGAAAAGCAGCATAACAAAAAAAATTATGCAATAAAACGCCTACCCCATCTTTAATTTAAAATGTAGAAGATTTCAAAAGTGTCTATTTAATCTCATAGCTGTCAAGAAAAAAACCTCTGCTTCAGCATCTGAGACGACACAGTATTTCTCTCACACGTGCACTCAATATGTATCCTCTGGGCGCTAGTACCGCTAATTGGTATTGGCCATAAAGTGTACCATGGGTCTAATTAGGTCTCATAAATACATTATTATTAGCACATTAAGGATGTAGTGATGAAAATGGTGTGTGACAGCCAGAGCTGTCACACACAGTACCTTCACACACACACACAAACACACTTTAACATTCAAAAGCACGGCATCAAGACATGTCCGAATCTACACTGAAAAAAATGATTTATTCAATTTACTCCATTTTTTTAAGGTAAGTGGTTGCAAACAAATTATTTAAAGGAATTTATATCAATTAATCATAAAATGGCCCTGATATGTCACTAGACATTAAGAAATCATTTTTATTTCAAATACTTATATCACTCACAACAGTGGTCCGGCCAGGATATTGTCATTTAAAAAGTGGAGTTGTAGCCCTCAACTGATGTTTATGTTGTCATTTTGTGTATTGGCCACCAGTTGTGTGATTGCAGTACTTTTTTTTTTACTTTTGTTTAAATGTAGCTTAAATAAATTAAAATAAATTGCAACCACTAAAAATTGAGTAAATTGAATGAATCATTTTTTCAGTGTAATGTTTGGTTTGCTTCCTGTCTCCTGAGATACCTTCATTGTAATGTCCCACAATTCTATGTGTGGGGGTGCACGGGGAATGTGATTGGTTAAACCTGGTTGAGTTCGAAAAAATAAAATGCCCGTCAAGCAAAATTTATGTGTAAATAAAGTTATATTTTCACTTTTATTTGGATTTCAAGCTAGAAATTAGTATTGTAGTTTTCAAATATAGGATTAGTTGGGACAATATTGTTCATATTTCAAACAGAATTTCATTATGTTGCATATGAAGGCTGTCTAAATGCAACTCCTGGACTTGCCTTTATACCGGCAAAGTCATTGCCTCATGAGGCATCGGGGCAGCAAGTCAGCTGCTTTAGATTTCGGACACAGACATTATTACCTCACCCAGAAGAACATTTGTATCTTTTTCACTACAGAAGACATGCTGTTCATGGGAAGTGATGTCAAATTTTAACGATACCTTTAGATTCCTTTTTATTACATAAAAACACCTGCTTCTATTGTATGATAGAAAAAAAGTGAACATTTGCTGCCATTGAGAACTACCCCATTATGAGTGTTTGAAAACACTTTTATTACTATTCTATTACTATATTTTACCAATTTCAATTATTGTGGGTCTTGTGTTGTGATAATTATAGTCTACTGTTGAACGTAGATAAGTGCAGGCTGCAGGTCTAAAAAAGTCTGTATAATTATATTAAAGCAGGTATTTATTTTGAAGTTGTATGAACCTTATGTAATTCCACACAACCAGACTGGCTGTCATCGTATCTTTTTTTGACAGAGAAAAATGATTTCAATAACCACACATCTGATAAATCGAGTTCATTTCTATAGAGGTCTTTTTCATCAAACCCCACTCTTTACCAGGGGAATTACCAAAATACAACAATAAACGCTTCAAAGGATCTTGTACATCAGCTACAGGGAGTACCAACTCCACATGGAGTTTTCGAATCCAATTAGCTCCTCGGATACATTTAAAATTTTCAAATTATGGAGCTAAGCAATTTGATTGTAATGTATTTTATGTTATTAAAAGTATGTGCATGTAATGAGCTATCAACAGTAGGGCTGTCACTTTTGAGAAAAATCAAATTCGAACGGATTTCGAATATCATGCAATGTATCCGAATATATTCGAATATCTAGGCGCCCCCCCCCCACGCGCATCAAAAACCCACCGTAATGGAGATTCAATCACAAAATTAATAACAGGGTTGTCTGGATTACTTTTTTACTTAATGTTTGAAACAACAGGTTAACAACTTATGAATAACAAACTTATATATATAAAAACGATTCAGAACAGTTACAAACAATAACGTGACAACTTAAATAGCAGCAGGAGTATATAGGCAGACGCAAACGGAATTTAATTTCGAAATTTCGGCAGAAAACTCAGCGGAATTCCGTGGATTTAATGCCCGTTATTGACAAGCACACATATCCCGCGCTTGTGACCAGAACTGTCATTGACAACAAGCACACATACAAAGCCTATCCCGCGCGTTTGTGAGCCGTCATTCACAAGTACATTAACCCTGCATGCGCATGCTGTTTGCGTGCCCGTTTTCAATGATAGAGAGCACAAACCCTTTGATACTTGAGATGAAATTAAACTTACCGCTGATTTAAGCTTGTCGTCAATGTGACGCGCAACAGTCAGCAAGTGATCATTTCAAATCCGTTTACAAGACAAATGCTGTTGTTGTTTAATATAAAGTTCACATTGCGTTGTAAAAATGATGAAATTATCTTCATACATGCTAATTTCATAATGCGAACGTATTAACACAAGCTTTTTATTCTGCTATAATATTTAACACTATAAACAATATGTCATTTTATATACAAACTATAATTCTATCTTGACATGCACATGAGGTTCATTTTGGTCCCATTTAATTCCCTCTCTTGCGCACAAGTGCAGTCGTCGGTCTCACTCTCAGCCTCCTTCCTATTACGAGGTGTTACTGTAAAAAATGCGCTACACATGGCATTTAAAAAAAACGGATGGTTTATTTATAGTTCGAATACGGATATTTCACGTCATGTTGGAATGCATATTCGAATATTAGGGGTGTAACGATACACCAATTGCACGGTTCGGTTTACGGTTTTGGAGCCACGGTTCGGTCCGATTCGGTTCGGTTTGCTGTGGATGTAGGGTTCCTGTCATTTTACCAGCAATGCTAAGGAACAATAGATTAACTTAATAACAACAACAAAAATAACTTGACGTTTTCTTTATTAACGTTGGCAAACAAACTTAAAATCAATTAAACTTTAACTTTAGTAATGCAGGACTGTAATTAGCTGTTTATCAGGTGATGAATATCATTCCTTAGCTAAAATGCTGAAAATGTTACTGTTGAAGTCAACTAATGCATGAAATAAATGTACTATGAATCTGTAAATCTGAGTATAATGTGGGTTTATTATCATTAATGAACTCATCAAGGTAATCATCACACACACACGCACGCACACGCACACACACACACACACACACACACCAGAGGTCGCGTTAAACTTTCACTTTTAAAAATTCTGCCATCACTTATTATTCGTCATTTCATGCTTTAATTATAAAAATTGTTTTTGTTTATATGTTCATTTTTAATCATGGACTTACAAAAAAGGCATTCAAGTTAAAATGTGTTTAATTATTTGTGAAGAAGAGAACAGATGAACAGAGACCATGCATCACTTTACATGTTTAACATCATGAAATAGATGTATTAATGATTTTTTTCTCACAATGACAGCGGAGGCGATTAAACACGCGAACTTGTGCTGAACAGGCAAAAATAAACAAATCAAATCTCTTTTGCGATTAAAATAGCAACAAACGAGTAAACCCCGTGTTTTTACCTCAGACAGACGACGTTTTGTTACATTTTTACTTTTGTTCTGGAGAATTATTCTCGCGTTCTTCTATTTCACTTCGGTTAACCCGATCTGACACGCAAGCACACACACACGCGAACGCAAGCACACGCACAGTTACGACAGATTGTGTGTGATTTGTCTACGACACGAATTCCATTCCTGTACTCCACTGGAAACCCAAAATGTTCCCACACAACAAGAGACTTAAATGTGTCCGGGGGATCTGCAATCTCAGGCGGAGCAGCCATCCTGTGACCAGCGCTCACTCCCAAGTCACGTGACATGACATGACATGCACTTGGAAAACAGTAACTTTGGAATATACTATTTAGAACAGCATTTAAAAAGCTCTTATTAGTCATTACTAATACAATTTAATAAAATATATGCAAATATTTTTTTTAATAAATAGATTAGTTAGTCAGAGATAAGTGACATTAACCTCAACAATGGGCAGCAGGAGGCGTGAGAGTACCGCGACACGACACGGGAGGTTCGCGATTCGTATCGTGGGTGGTGTATCGCGATCGTTCGGTTCGGTTCGTAATACCGTTACACCCCTATCGAATATCGAATAAAAAGTGACAGCCCTAATCAACGGTGCTATTTTATTGAAAATTCCTGCTTTATTTTAGAATTTTTTTGACATTTTTGTTTGTAGTGCTTAACACTTTAGCCAAGCACAATATCATCGTAACTGAAGCTACCTATAAAGGCGGGCGTACACGGTGCGATTTTTGCTGTCGTAGGGGCTCGCATGCGATTTTTTTCCTCGGGAGCAAATCGTTCATGCTCGTATGGTCGCGGCTCGCACCGTGTGAGAGGAATTACGAGCCGAGCCGAGCAGGTTACGAGCACCTTACGACCTCCCGATAATTTTTAAACATGTCAAAAAAGTTCGGGAGCTGTCGGTATAAATTTGTAGTGTTGGTGCGGGTGTATGAGACGATCTGGCAAAGCACTTGAATTTGACCAATCAGAATGTACAAAAAGCAGAAGAAGAAAGACAAATGTAGCACTGCTACCTCAAATATTGATGACTACTCTATAGCTGGCTATGTTTCGCGCACACACACACTCCGGTTACCGGACATCATGACAAATATGACAGGTCCTTTCAGTGACGACCTCTTGATCAGCTTATTTGCCTGAAAAACTTGTCATACGTGTTTTTGTGATGTCGGGTCACAGCTTTGGATGTGTGTGGAAACAGGAGAGAGTGTAGTTGTTTTAGGCTATACCGCTGTTCTGATAAGTGCTACCATAAAGCATTAAACGAGGCTTTTTGATATTAAAACTTTTTTGTTTTACTTGTTGATTTTTCTTTACTTGTTAATATGTTTTATCATTATTTACAATGTAAACATAAAATAAGCCAACTAAATTATGTAATAAATAAATATAAAAATTATTAGACTGCACTGGTTTAAACAGTACAGGATGTACAAAGAATGTCGCAATTTTTGTGTAATCCAAGCTGTGCCAAAGTTGCTGTAGTTTCATAAATGATTGGATATTAAAAGGGCTGTCGCGACAGAAAAAAGCAACGGAATGTCCATGTTTAATAGGCTAAGATATGCATTTATTGAGAGAGTACATAAACATGATGATCATATATTATGGAGCTTCTGCTTTAACAAGTGAGCTTGTTCGGTATTTTTACACACATATATTTTTTTACATATTTTCGACCAAAGAAACAAATGATATAGCCCAGTGTAAGTTATATGGTAGCCTTAGCTTGTTTTGAAATGATGAGAACATTTAAATGACAAAAAATGTAGGCTATCTCTGAAACTTTATTTAAATAATGATTAATTTGTTTTCATACTATATTTGTATTGCTATGTATTAATTTACATAGGCCTACTGTGAAAATGCCCTATATTAATATGCAATGCCTTCTGTATGGCATTTATTTTGTGCAGTTACAGGAGCATAAATGCTGCGGTCTCACTTTTACTTCAAGACACCGCATTGACCGAACATTTGCACATAACAAGCCTAGACAATGTGCTTTATATTAAATTAAATTATTTTCGTTTTACAAATTAATATTTGGCTATAGATGTGTTGTCTTAATAATTTAATTATAAAGGGAAAGACGTGTAACGTTAGCTTGCGTTTTACCTCATTGCTCCTCATTCTACATTTACAAATAAATAAATAGGCCCACTGAATGTGTTTTTTGAACGGTCATATTTATAAAAAAGCAACAATATATGTAACATTAATAATAGCAATATAGATATTTACTTGGCACTAAAAACATGATATATTAAAACGGTAAAACCGCATATGCGCTAGCACGAACAATCACTGCCAGAGAAATTCCTTCACCACCACAGCAGACCTATATTGCAATTTCGGAATGCATAAATAGAAATTCTAAAGAACAGAAATTCCAGGCTGTTTTATATACTAAGCCAATATCTTTACCCTATTCTTTTTGTTTTATTTTTTGTACATTCTGCCACAACGAAAGGTAGCCTACTTCATCCTCACAGGTGTGAAAATGCCTACGTCAGAACTCGTCAAGTCGTACAGTAAAATCTTGTCGTGTGTGACTGCGTCCGAATTATTTTCGTATAAACTCACTCGTGTCGTGGGCGAGAGCTCACGACGTTCCGACCGTCAGAATTCGCACCGTGTACGCCCAGCTTAAGAGAGGCTTTCACCAAAAGTCTATGAAGTGATACCCTTAGGGGGCGTGCACACCAAAGCTTTTACGCCTGCGGCCGGCGTATGTTTTTAATTCTTTCCAATGGAAGCTCTGCGTTTTTCAAAAAAGGTTTTTCCACTCTCAGCGCTGAGTGCAGAGAGTTGAAAAATATTTAACTTTGGATGAAAAGCTCAGTTCATTAATGTCAGTCCAATCACCGTGGAGGGGGCGAGACATTACCACAACAACCAACCGGCTCACAGCTGAAGTATCAGAGTTACCAAAGCACTCAGCTGAAGAGAGCTGGCATTCGGCGTCCTCCAGGCGTTTTCAGGTGCGTTTAAAAGTTTTGGTGTGCACATTCCCTAAGCTATGTAACACATGGTGCCTATTCATTCATTCTGTCAGTTCAACATAATGTAATTTTGCTTACTCTTTTTCCCCATCAAAGGACAATCTTTGTTTCCGAAAAACATGAAAGTGTATTACAATTGGGCTTTTATTTTATTTTTTGTGTTTTAATTTTACTTTCCACTCATTCTTGATTACCAGTAAGAGGTTAAAGTGTTTTTAATCGATCTCACCAGTGTTTTGCTAGGCAGTGGAGTAGTCTGGCTATTTGTTAGGTTTGTGGATCATCTGAGACAAAAGTTTGATTTTGACAGATGAACTTTGAGTATGATTTTGACTTAAATATTTGGTTTTGACCAGGGCCCGGTTCCCCAAAACGTTCTTATCGCTAAGTAGTTCTTAACCTATTCCTTAACCTCTCTCTTAACTCTATGGCACGATTCCCAAAACGTTCGTACGCTAAGTATATCTTCTGTAAGTCACACTTTCGTAAGGTTGGTCTGGACCATTCGTAAGCTCTCTCATAGCGTTGTTTGAGCGCAAAACGCTATCGCCGCAGTCTATAGAAATCAGCGCAGCGCAGTACAAGTCAAACTATGGTATGCTGACAATGATTTTATGTTATGGAGATTTTTAAGACTTGTAATAAAATATGTTTGCAATGGATACAGGACTATGCAATGGATTATGCAGTTGACTTTATTTGGTATCAGAACTAATGAATCAAAGACGGCGCCGGTGTTTGTTCCTCATTGAAGTCTGTTCCCTCTATGTTTATAGCGTTTTCATCACGTTACATTTATAATTTATTTAGAAAGATTAAAGATTTCAATTGGTTATACTAAAAAGCAATAATATCATGTATTCTATTATACAATTTATTAAATATTTCATATTTGACAGTTTTATGTCTTTTAACATATAGCCTGTCTTTTTCTTTTCTTTTTTTCTTTACTGTTTGTTTTAAAACTGTTAAGTTTCCAAACATAATAAATATATATTATACATATAATATGATTCATACTGTAAAAACAATTGACTTACAATCAAGAACAGTCAAGATACATTACATAAATGCACACATATACATCTCAGTAGCCATTAAAACTTTCAATGTATATAAAGAATAAACGTATAATGTGATAAAAATGCTATAAAACACTACACTAAAGGGAAACATATAGGGGGAACAGACTTCCACATAACACCGGCCGCGTAACTGTTTAGTCCATGCCAATTTTTTTATTCGTCAACCCTTAAACCTTTTGACAATTTGCCTGACGTGGCTAAATTAAAAATAAATCGCCTCCCAAGACAACTCATTATGGAGCTGCTAGATCTTCTCAGACCATATTCTCTATCTAACTCTCTCTGTTTATTGTAGATAGTTGCTTTTTATTGAAACCATTAATGGCAAGCAATACCGCATTAAAGCAAGTAATTCTGATTGTTAAGTACCTTACCATTATTATAAAAGTGTATTATATAATTTTTTTAAGTCGTTAAACCCATGTCAAGAAGCGGCACAAGTGGCACAACGGGATAAGGAGGGTGGATGATTAGCGAGGGATACCCGGTTCGTATACCCGTATTTTCTGACAATTTGATCATTTAATTAATAGTCTATATTTTACAGATAACTTAAACTATGTTAAAATTAATGTTACTGGAATAATTTGAGTAATGTTCCATTTGTAAAGAACGTGTTGTCTTTCTTAACGTTGTAATGCACTTTCGCGTGAAGTGGAAAATCGATCCCTGAGCAATTGATCGCAAATAATTCAGCACCTTCGCTTGGGACAGCGCCATTGTACGTCGAACTTAGAGGCAGCGTGTTAAGAAGCTTCCTAAGAGACACTTCGGGGAACACACTTAGGAACATCAAAAACTTTGGTAAGATAAATCTTTTTGAGTCTTCTTAGCGCGCTAAGAGTGAACGTTATCGGGGAACCGGGCCCAGGAAGTTTGAATTTTGTGCAGGTTGGTGTATAGTCATGTTTATAGTTGTGAACTTTAGGCTATACAGTATAATTGAGAAATTTTGTAAATTGTTTTATAAATAGTGTGTTAGCAATCAAGAAAAACTTTATTCAAGTTCTAACCGATGCTTCATGATGTATCAAAATGTTAGGAAAGTAAAAAGGCACAAATATAACAATCAATGATATACTGTATACAGTAACAGTATACAGTACAATTTACATGATCAGGCTGGAATAGCATAGCACAGATTGTTAGGTCTTGGAAGTTTATGATAATAAAATAATATCCTGGCAAATTCTGATCATAGTTTAAGACATTGTTAAGATTTTTTTATAGCTTCAAACAGCGTGACATTATTACAATCTATTACTCAGGGAGACAAATGAAAGGAAGTTAAAGCAGCAGTCTGTAGTTTTGGCCTCTGAAGCTGTTTACACCTGGTATTAAAATGTGTTCTGGTAGATTGGATCAGGTGTAAAAAAAATCTGCTTAATCACTAAATGATTTTTGTTTATTTTTTAATAAAAATTTTTTACAAATTGCAGCTTGTTAAAATTCAACATTGCTCTAAATTCATTCTCATTGCTGTTTAGGAGAAACAACTGAGGTCTTGTGATTTTTAATTCCTGTTCCATAAATCAATACTTAAAGACTAAACTGAACTTTTCCCCATTCAGCATAAACTTTGTAAAAACCCACAGGGGTTTTAATAGCTGTGAATTATTTATCTAGCCATCGTGTTTGCATCTAGCAAAGTGGGCTTGTATCAATACTGCAGTGTAGAGACTGTCCTGTAAACGCCCTACAGATTCAGTCGCTAAAATATTTACCTACGCAGAACATTATCAATCAGGTTTCTTGTTTTTTAAGCTTTTTCAAGTTCTTCCTCATCTTCTTTAGTAAGATGATGAATGGGCTATTATATCTAGGAAATGCTATTGGTTAGCATTCCAATTCATATCAAAGGCTTTTGCCTGGTTCTTGCATGACCTCGATTTAAAGAACAGATTTAAATTCCACCATCTTTGCTTATTAGTAATTGCCTAAGCCACTAATGGTATGTAACTAAATCCAGAGGTGCTAAAAAAACAGGGTCTTTATATAAACCCTTTAAAATAACTTTATATGGATCATTCCACCGAATGGGTGCCATTTCTGTCCCCAGGTCATTGTATGTAGAACAATGCAAGAAAAATGACTCTAAAATACATATTTATATTAAGCAAAGTGCCCTGCTGGTTAATCTAACACCAAATTTAAACTAAATATTTTAAAACATTAATAAAAACTACACAGAACACTGAAAAATAGCATTTTTTATCTGTCCCTGCTCTCTTTATATTACCTTTAAATATAAAGCAAACAATTCTTTACATATCTTTAATTTTGCATTTTGTGTGGGTCCATCCCATCTTTGCTTTAAATATTTTTTACCATTGAAAAGTCATAATATTTTAGATAAATGCACATTCTAGTTATTTCCCCAGGATTTCACTCAGTCCTGTTACCCAACACGTTCCCCCTCAGAAAATGTAGGAATATCCCGCAATTCACGTTTTCAAGAGGAAGTGACATTATCTGGATCTTCTGAAGGTCATATGAAGATCAAAAGTCACTTGTTTCATTTTATTTTCTCTACATTTTATGATATTGATGCTATGACTATGAATGACAATCTTAAAGGAACAGTATGTAAGAAATGTATATCAATGAATCATAAAATGGCCCTGATATGTCACTAGACATTAAAAAATCATTTTCATTTCAAATACTTATATGACTGACAACAGTGGTTTGGCCAGGATATTGTCATTTAAAAAGTGGAGTATTGTGTATTGGCCACCAGTTGTGTGATTGCAGTACCAGTTTTAGCCACAAGTTTTGTGATTGCAATACCAGTTTTGGCCACAATCCTACATACTGTTCCTTTAATGTTCAGTCCTGTTACCTATATTATTTCTTTGATGTTATTGGTTTATTTTAAAATAAAACATTTTGGGAAATCGCTAGAATTTGCTAAGTGTCTTTATGCTATTAGCACATATTTACTGCAGCTATATTTAATCTATTTGCTAAATCTATGCTTAAAGCTGTGATGCAGTCCTGTTTGAATTCAAATTTATATAACGAACGTGCAATCTGACTTACGGTTGCTGATGAGAACTCGGATCAAGATCGCTGGATAAAGGGCTGAATTTGGATCTGTTCCTTGCAATCATATGAATTTTAAAGATGTGGATTACAGCAAATGAATAAATATAACATCTTTTGTGAATTTATGTTGTATTTTGTTGTAATTATTCCTTAGTAGTATTAATAACGTATTGCATAGAAGACAGCATAGGAGAAAAGCATTTTTGTGTGTCATGGCAAACAAACTAAATATTAAAAAAAATTCTTAAATAAATACAGACATTTTATTCATTTTAAAGTTTTTAAATGTTCAATATTGTGAAATTCTTTGAATATCGTAATCATTTCATTAGGTAAATGGGTAAATTGTCTTAAAAAAATTAGTCAGAAAATAAAATATGACTGAAAACATTAATATGAGTAAGAAACGCCAATGCCCGCGATTTTAATATTTATGAATAGGAATAACTTAAAGGTGCAGTGTGTAAATTTTAAGGGGAACTATTGACAGAAATGCAATATAATATAGATTACTATATTTTCACTGGTGTATAAAGACCTTACATAATATACTGCTGTTTTTTTATTACATTAGAATGAGATGTTTTTATCCACATACACGGCGGGTCCCCCTACATGGAAACTGCCATTTTGCACCACCATGTTTCTACAGTAGCCCTAAAGTTTCATCAGTACATTGTCTAAAATGATGTCATGTTTGTCCTGTGGCGTCTACCGTAGTTTTTCTATTTGCTTCGAAAGGGAAGGGTTAGCGACCGGACTGAGCTGCTGTTTGCAGTGCACCACCTCACCACCAGATGCCGCTAAAATCTACACACTGCACCTTTAAGTACAAATTTGTACATTTATAAAGCTGTAAATACGTAAATCATTTATGTTTTAGTCCTGTCAAAATGTCAATATTATACGTTTTAGTGTGTTTTAAAGTAAATCTACGTATGGTAAAACCACACTGATACGTAAAAATACACACGTATTCTCATGAGATCACATTGCAGCAAGTGTAAACCAGCAAAACCTTTGGTCTCTTTGGTTGTCCAGAAGTTGATATGTTGGACCTCTTGAGAAGAAAAGCATTAGGAAAAAGCCTTTTAATGTCAACAAAATCCAACACACATACATTTTTAAAACATGCCTTGTAAACGTCTCCAGCAATATTGAAACTGCAGGTATGGCTAAGTTTAAATGCATTCGGCTGAGCGGGCAGCTATATTTTAAGCCTGCCAATTATGTAATTGCATTTGTTGATCTTAAAAAGGTTAAAGTAGTAGGAGGTGGGAGACTTTTTGCATCTCAATGAGGAATGACTTTGTGTTAAGTGTTTGCTGTGGGTCAGGGTGTGTTATAATTTTGTACAGGCATGTTACACTTTGTATTGCATTTGCTTTATGCTACATTGACCTTGTTGCACAATGCAGATGTGTACGTCTGTGTTTTTCTGCTTTGCTCTTTTGAATTGTGTGATCTTTGTTTACCACGATGTCTCCAAGAAGGACATGCTTCTGTATCATCACCCTTATGGGTCCTGTACAACATTTTGATCAAGTTATCGGATTTCAACTTACGGTGTTAGTTAACACCCTTATTATTACTACATAAAGGACACATTCCTACCAAACACATCAGAGGAGACCATGAGATAAATTATGATCATTGCCTGTCTGGTGACCTTTTTCTCAGTCTGAGGTATATAAGCTTTCACATAATCTACTAAGGTTACCAAACACTTCTCCAGTGTCTGTGTCAACAGCAGAATAAAAGAGGTCCACGGATGATACTGTACATACATACACTGTGTATACATCCTTATCTATTTTTCTCTCCTCTCCAACACTGTTTTTCTCAGCTGCTGTGATCCCTTTCTTCATGAATATTTAACTTTTACCCTAGGCCCGCCCACTTCTCTGGCACAGTGCCTGTATTATTGTGCTGAGCTGACCCAGCCTGGCAAGCATTTAGTCAATCAGTGTAGCACATCATAAAGAGCAAAGTTATAGAAGAACAGGCAAAGGATACTGAGGATTTAGGACGGAAGAAGACTGAGATAGGGCATGAGCAATAACATACTGCAGAAAACAACAGAAGCAAACTGACACAAACTGTAAATGTTGCTGTCTTTCCCTTCATACAAAGCTTGCTTTAGGGCATCATTCTTACTGCTGCAGATATGAATCTCATCTCTCCACATCTGCCTCCTCAAAAATCTCATACACACAACCACAACTGTGCATGTATATAGATATCACAGAACAGTGAAAGGATAAAGGTCATGTGACTTATCTATTGTCCTTTAAAACATTTCCCATAAGAAAAATTCACTAAGCCAAATATGCAATGCATTTTATGATTGCATGCAATGCTGCCAGCTTCTGACAGAATTTAGACAAAAAAATCTAACATATTATCCAGCATTTACTTTTACAGGGTGTTTGGACAAATATGTTTTGGCAGTGTGTGAACACAACCACCCTGCAATAAAAAACATGATGTTTTGATTATCTTGTTAATGTGATGTCACACTAACAAAGCCCTGCCCACAGCCACTGATTGACTGGTTATCTGTAGCTCATTTGCATGTAAAAGTACACACATGAAAACAGCACTTTTTTGCTCCCACACAAATACACTCTCAGAAATAAAGGTACACAAGTTGTCAATGGGATTTTACCCTTTCAAAAAGGTACACTTTTGTACCCAAAGAGTGCATATTAGTACTTCTAAGGTATATATTGGTAGTATAAAGATACATATCTGTACCCTTTTTCAAAAGGTACTGCCCCAGTGATAGCTTTTGTACCTTTATTTTTGACAGTGTAGGGGCATTTTGGACATGCTATAATAAAAGATTTGTGGGGTATTTTGAGCTGAAACTTTGCAGACACATTCTAGGCACACCTGAGCAGTGATGGGAATAACGGCGTTATAAGTAATTGGCGTTAGTAACTGTGTTATTTTTTTCAGTAACGAGTAATCAAATAAATTACTGTTTCCCCCGTTATAACGCCATTATCGTTACTGACATTAAAATGCTGCGCATTACTAAAATTGATCTTACTGTAGTGATTTTCAGCCAGGTATGCTCACTCTCTCAGCCAAACACTGTTTTTCTCTTGTGTGTGTTGTGAGACACATAACGGATGATGATTGGCTTAATTTCCATCGGTAGCCAACCAGAGGCAGAGTTCACAAAAAGGCCCGCCCACACGCGCAGTCCAAGTTAGAGGAGCGAGCAGCAGTGTTAAAAAGTCTGAGCAACTTGGTCACTTTGTCGCTAGATTTAGCAACTTTCTATCACTTTAGCGACTTTATAGGACAAATCTAGCTATCTTTTCTGCCGTGGTTGGAGACTTTTGTAGACTGACATGAAAATACGCGTCGTTTTCTCTTCTCAACGAGCAGCGGTGCTGCTGCTGACTGTGCCCCATCTCAAAGCACTGACATGCAGCCCGGTCATCGCGCATCAATCACTCCGAAAACACCGGCGACAGGGCGATGGCAAGTACAACAAGCTCAAAGGTAGCGGTCGCAAACACGAAGTATAAAGCACTACTTTTCCATTGTTGAGGTGAAAGGCAAGAATGTTTGTGTAATGTGCAACTTATGCCCATGAAGAAAAAGTCTCTCCACGTCTGTGGCAATTAATTCTGATCTAATAAAGCACCTCACATCGTCACATGCTGCCACAAAATTAGTGATTTCTCTTTAGTATCCATTTTAGTCATTTAACATATTTAATTTTGTAAGGGGCATTCAAGTTATTTGAAATATTAAATTTTTTTAAGTAACGCAGTAATTACTTTTCCTGGTAATTAATTACTTTTATAATAATGTAACGCAGTTACTAACTCAGTTACTATTTGTGAGAAGTAATTAGTAACTATAACTAATTACTTTTTTAAAGTAACGTTCCCAACACTGCACCTGAGATATTACATTTTGTGAATGGGCTTAATGTTGGCCCTTTAAAATGCATCCTATACAGCAGGGGTTCTTAACCTTTCCAACTTCAAGGCCCCTCCACTGCCCACAACAATATTTGAAGCCCATCCACTCACAGTTTCTATCGAATAAAATATACAAGAGCTTGGCATAACTAGACAGATGTATATTTGTTACAAAAAAAAAACACTGACGGTACACGGGGCGAAAGCGTTATCGCTCCATTTACTTTTAATGGGTGATGTCATGCGTTGCCAAACTGAATTGTGGATCCGTCAACGTCGCGTCACTGCCGCTGCTTGCGGCAGAAGTTGAACATTTCTCAACTTTTCAACTGCCAACGCGTGCGTCAGCCAATCAAATCGCCTTATGCAAGTAACCTACTGCAAGTCTGGCAATTACGTTTATGCAAGACCGGAGCGTGTGTTGTGGCCACTGTGATTGGCTGTTGGCCATGCTTCAGACAAGCCTTTCATCAAGCGTTAACACTTTCGCCACATGTGAATGTACTGTAAGAAATATCTTCATTCTTAGTCATTCATAACCTCTCTAAACTCTTGTTACACTGTAAGCCCATACAGGTTGATTGAACCTAAAACATTTATGGAAACTCGTTGCCCTAAAAAAGTTAATTTTGCCTGGTTGAAATAACAATTAATTTTAAGTTTAATGTACTTAATGTTTTAATTTCTTCCAATATTCCTGCACTCTTAACCCAGATTCGATAACATTATGTGTTAGGAAACCCATTGCATATAAATTTAGTTTTTATTACTTTATATAACATTTGATGTTATAAATGGTTTTATAACAAAAATCAATGACTGACTTTAAGTCAGTCATTGAATAAACGTGATTCTCCACAGAAACACACAAAAATTGTGTTTTGACATACATTGTCAGTACTGTGGAGAGAAATACAATAAAATGTTTTGAACAGGGTTCATGTAAGGAAACACTGATCACCTGAACGGTGACTTCACAAAATTATAATTTACAACAAAACAACATCAATAATATAAGAGCTTAAACCTATATGACATTTTATTAACAAATATTTGAGTACAGAAAGTTCTTATCAGTTTTTAATTTGTGAAAAAGCAGAAAATAATCAAAATATTCAGGCGTAAAGGATTATGGGTATTCCTCACAACATGAACTAATAATTTTAAGTTCATTTTACTTGAATGTTTTAGTTTAATAGATTTTGTAAGGTTAACAGTTAAATCAACAAATCAATTTAAGCTTTGGCTTCAAAACAGAAAATATTAATGATTTTTCCTTGATTGTTTGAGTAAAGACAATTTCTGGGTTAACAGTGTACCAAGTTAATAGTCTCAGCCTCAGACATCATCCCCACAGAATGTTGGCTAAACGTCTGATGTTTATCATACACTTTCTTGGAAACCCTTTGGGAATGTCAAAGTCGTCTTTTGATTGGTTGAAATAAACCGGATTTCCATTGAGGAAGAGAATCGTGTTCACGTGAATAATAATGACCAGTTATCATGATCAGCTAAACATTGGAATCTGAAAAATATGCAAAGTTCGCGGCATAGACTCTCTAAAAGACGTCCAAGAGTTTTGCTTGAGGTAGTTAGTGGAGTCAAAAAGTTTGGTTCTCCTGAATTGCTTGTAGGTGTTAAAAATTAGAGGTATGCTTCAAACAGATGTTTACCGGGAACGTCTCATTGGTGTGGCTGTTGATGAAGTGCACAACGTTGTTCTGTGGTGATTAATGTTGTTTATTTAGATGCTATTCGATTGCAGCTGGTTATTTCAATAAATTACTTGTTGCCAGCCAGGTCGTTATTGTGGGGGGTCCGAAACGTGACGCTAGATGAAACAAACTGTGATTGGTTGTTTGACATGTCGGTCAAACAGCTCGAGGGTGGGCTTTGTCCAGAAAAAGCAGCGAAAAACCCCAGACCTTCAGTATTGAAGGTCTGGCTACGCGAGACTACCAAATTAAGACAGGCATGTTTGTATTACATTCCAAGTGGAGAATGAAACCAAAACCACACCGGTTCGGTTGGATCGGCACGGGATGGAACAATTACACAACGAGAATGGTTTGACAATGCAATGGAAAAGCACCTAAAATTTCGCCACCTGCTGTCTGAAACAGTTTCACGTCTGAAGATGATGACTGACTAGGCAGCTCTTTAAGGTTTTTAACCAGAACTAGCAAACAGCAAAGTGAAAATTTGCACAAATTGTATTGGTCAGAATGAAAGTTTTCCTAGTGTTTGTCAAGTTTTATGAATGATGCAGTTGGTTTTCTCTCTCTCTCTCTCTCTCTCTCTCTCTCTCTCTCTCTCTCTCTCTCTCTCTCTCTCTCTCTCTCTGTGCTAGTCAACATTGTAAAACTGCTGACAGTGATAGGAATCATCTCCCCAGCAGCTGATCCAGAAACAGTGTTGGCATTGTGAAATATCATCATGCATTTTAGACAAACTATATCACAAGGATTCAAACCACTATTTACTAGTGCAATATGCAATAGATTCTTGCTTAATAGCTCTATAAATAAGTAAATAAATAAACAAATATATATATGCAACAATACAAAATCGCTACAGAAATAAATTTGAATAAAATTTGAGATGTTGAGCTAGCGGCAAGTTTCCTATCCTGATTAGACCCTTGCGTATAATTTCTAATAGAGCGAGGCAGTGAGACGTGTACAGTAAGCTGCCATGAGCCAGTCAACAGTCAGAAATGAGGACACGTCAGGACAAACTGTGAATCCACAGCACAATTTAATGATGTGCACTCAGAATGCAAATGCACTGGTAAAACTCAACCATAATGAGGATCAAGAACATGTCAAGATGCTTATAAGCTATATACTTTATAACTAAAGCATCCAGGGCATAGTTAGCAGTTGCCATTAGTGGTCATTGTAATTACGTGTGTAATAACAGTAATGATAATTTATCTAGTTGGCTACTTTTGTTAAAGATATATGTAACATATGTAACGCTATTTCATGCATTCTGACTTACAGATTAAGAGCTCAGGAGCTTGTCAACATGATGTTGTTTCCCTGTGGACCGATAAAAACCTGTACACCCTGATTCCCATAAATTGCTTAAAGCCAGCCAATCAGATTGAAGATTGTGTCCACCAGCTCTTGTTATTTTTGTGTGCATCTGGGCAGGTTTTGAATGGACTGTGAGCAGTCTATGGGTGTGATGTCTGAGGTTGATACAAAAGCTCTCAGTGATCCACTAACCTACTGTCCACTTTTTCACGCAAAGTACTGAACACTTAGATAATAATAGATAGTAACTGCAATTTATGTCAAAGAGCACACTATTAATATAGTTATATTACATTATTCAGAGTCATTGATCTCATGGTTTTATGGGAACAGTAATGTAGGATGTTTAATTAAATATAAATCAATATTTATATATCACACAAGCTACAGTACTGTTGAACTAAATATCATCACCGCTGGCTGTAGGCAGAATTAGTAAATGTAAAACTCTGTTTAGGCATAGATGAATAGTAAGATTTCTGTACATGGTAATGACATCATCTTATCTTCTTGATGTAAATTTTGTGCATGCAAAAGACCACTAAAAACAGGTCAATCTCAACATAACAAAGACTGTGACAGTACAGTCGGGATAGATGCCCCACTATTAAATTACACATTAAATAAAATACAATGTTGTTTCAATGCTAAGAACAAAGTTGTGACTGCTGAGTTAGCGCTATAGCCTATGCTACAGTAATTAATGCTATATGCTAGCATTTAGGCTGAAGTTCTACTATTGACGTAACAGTTACATTTTGCAGGTCCATTATTCATGACCCTTCCAAATAAGGTAATAATAGTCCATTTTATTTTAGAGAAAAATATTAGGGATAAATTGTTTTGCACTTTTTTTTTCATTTTTGCTACATACCTTCTATGTAGATATCAGAGAACAGTTTAAAATATTGAATCAATGCATTTTTTGGCACCTTTAATACAACAATTTCATCAAAAGAAAGTAATTATATATTACATAATAAGGAACTTGTATCTTATAAATAGACAAACCAAATTAGGCCATTTTTAAGTTGTTTCTCACTATCAGTGGAATAGTTAAAGGGATAGTTCACCCAAAAATGAAAACTTCGTCATTATTTACTAACCATTCTGTCATATTTTTGCTCTTTCGAACCCAAACAGTTTTTTTTTAGAAAATGTTGTTTTTGGTTTTCTGGTTACTATGGGACTTGAGGGGCAGCGCAGTGGTTCAGTGTCAAGAAGCTTCTTGGTCCCCAGTTTGAGACTTTGGTAGGTGTGTGTACTTATACTTCCCCTAGTGACAGCTTTTGTACTATTTTTTGTGTGTGGTGACTACGTGTTCAAGCACCGGAAGGACTCCACAAATAACTCCACTCGCCGTATATTTATATATTTAATTTAGATTTTGATACTGATATTAGAACACTTACAATGACATCTTACGATACAGATAGACACAGATAATTTCGCTTTTTCAAAAGTTTTATAATCTCTCTGCTCCAACTCCACACCTAGTTTTCAAATTCTACACCAACATGTTCACATATAGGGGTGAAAACTAATGAGGGGTTAGTTGTAACATGGACTGTTTACATCGTTGCACAAAGTTGAGCGTTTTGTTTTTCCGGTATTTTTTTCACGATGCCAAAAGACGATCTCCTGCAAATTATTGGAAATGTATAATGTTTCTCCAGAGAGTTATTGATGAACGAGTGTTTTGGTGGCATATAATACATTTTTCATCATATGTTTTTTTTTCAGTTTCTGAGTTGGGTGTGTAAGATACCAAATCCAATGCTATGTCATATTAATCAGTGTCTTGTTGACTAAAACATAGCATCGTTTTGAAATATGTCTGCAGCTCTTAGCAACTTTTTTGGTGGGCTTGAAAATATTTTGACCCAGCGGTGTTAATTGTAACGCTGTGTTACAACTAACCCCTCAGCATTTACGATATTAAAACCGCCAACATTAGTGTAATTCTTGCCGGTGTTTTAAATAGGCTACACACAAATGATTGCTGGCTGCCTACAAAATAAATGTGCCTGTCTTATCAAAAATCATGTGTCAAATTTATTTTTGTTCATATCTTTAATATTGATTGAATAAGATCACATCAAAGATTGAAATCATAATGAAATGAATGGCTAAAATCAGACTTTGATGCTCAGTATCTCAGAATTTGATTTTGTAGTATGGTTATTACAGACTGGGTCACAAATAAAATAAGCACAATTTTTGTCATAACTGTGCTGCTTTTTCTTACATATTTAGACATTTGTATCCATTTATTATTGAACTATTGTTAGAAAAGGACTGGATGAATGAATACAGTGTTGATACCTGTCTATTATATATATAAACAATCCACTTGAATATTGAAATATTTGCCTGCAAACTTAATTTTAAGCAAGTGTTACAACTAACCCCCTGCCTGTTACAATTAACCCCACCTACAGTATGGGGTAAGTTGTAACGTTTGCACTTCTGTCACGTTTGGTGTAATTGTCCAAGAATGGTAAGTACTAGAAACAAACTTCAAATGTTCATTTGTAGCAGAGATGTGTGTGTTGCTTGTGTAAAAATATAATTAATCAAACTCAAATATTTTTTGAATGATTGAGCCGAAACCAAAAAGCGTTAGGTTGTGCCCCGCTCTGCCCTACCGGTAGTACACCATAAACACAGCCAAATGGAGTGATACAAACAGAGAAATGTCCCTATGCTGTTATACTAATTGTAAACGTTTTAGATCATTGCTTAACCAATCAAATTACAGGACAGGGACTAAGTGTGGTATAATTGTTTTTCACATACTCTGCAACCTACATTCTGTTTTCATACACTGTGTGCCCACAGAATGAGGTGGCACCTAGCAAACGTACCTTGAGCCCCAGGCTCGCCTTTAAATCAGACCCTATTAGCAGAAGCATCTGGCACCGCCACATGCCTCTGCATCCACTCAGTATGCAACACCCACACTCCCATACGCTGCATTTACTATGCCAGAGGACTCACAATTACCCCTCACATCTGATCATCCAAACACAAGCATCTATGTGTCAACAATTCAGCACACCACAGAAGGAAACAGGGTTCAATGATTAGCCAACCCCTTTGTTTCCAATACAATATATTACAAATTTTAATTGTGTTATTATTTACATTTTCACACGGTGGAGCATTCAACATGGTCATGCAATGGTGAATTAAAGGTCACGTTTTCCTGACCCCATGTTTCAAACTTTAGTTGGTGTGTAATGTTGCTATAATAGCATGAATAATACCTGTAAAATGATAAAGGTCAAAGTTCACTGCCAGGCAACAGAATTCGCCTTTCAAGCCTACAGCGAATGGCCGGTTTGGACTCCAGCCATCTACTTCCCGGTTGAATGACGTCAATATAAGAGTTTTTGACTAAACTCTGCCCACATGAATACATCAGTCACCAGCTAAGCTCAAACAGCTCTGCTAAGCTAAGCTGTTTTTGAATCACAACACACTAAACAAACTACACAATCAGAACTCAATACGTATTTCTGAAGGAGGGACTTCACAGAACAAGGAAGACATCAGCCCGTTTTAGGACAATGAAAACAAAGGTATACAGATAAATTGTGTGAAAAATACCAGGTTTTTTTTAAACGTGAAACATGAACACTAACATGTTATATTGCGCACTGTAAACACAATAAAAGGTTCAAAACCACAGGAAAAACAGGACCTTTAAAGGTCTAAAGGGGGTCACACACAGGGAAAAAAGTGCAGGGCTGCATCACTTCCCATCTAGGACAACTGAGAGGTATCGTACATCAGACACACAGAGAGTCGCAGCAAAAAGACGCAGACAGATGCAGCCAGGTTGCATGCACTCATACACTCACAGAAAATAATGTGTGACGTGACACAGTGCTGCACTTCTCATCTGGGGTCTCATTTTTAAAGCGTGCGCCAGTTCCCACGCAAAGGTTGTGATCTAGAAAAAACAAACTTGATGAGAGAATGGGCTTGCAGGGTGGGATCTGAGGATGATTCATGTGTGCACACTTTCAGGTAATGTGATTTATAAAGGGAACATTGCTTTGTTTTATAAGTCTTAATATTTTTTTGCATACGCCATTTTTGGCTTTTGGGCACACGTAAACGTTTTCTAAATGAGACCCCAGGTGTGTGGCCACCCTTTAGTCCCACAGTCACAAAGTTTTAAGTCTCAAACTTAAACTGAGTTAAAAAAAAAAACTGTGTGTTCTTTCTTAAAATAAAGTTTTATCGGTCTGGCTACTGACTAAACTGACCTCTGGAACAAACACCTTGTGGAAAATAAAATATGTTTCGGTTTCCAAAAGACTAAGGGAGACAGTGAGCATGGATAACCACTGTACGGATTTGGCAACCAGCAAGAATTTAAGGATTTGTAGCTAACATTGTATAAATTCATTTTACACAGTAACGTCAGCTCAGTGTAATTTACTTGTTATTTATTTTGCTTGTTATTAAAAATAATCTACTGTAATCTGCTGTCATTGATTCTTTGCAGAAGTTAAGTTTAGGCCACAAAAGCCTTTTGTTTATGTTGTTGCCACTGAAACGTCAAAGAAAGGTGTAACTGTTATTCTCGCTGTAATATTGTTGCCACCCCTGCCATGTTGTGGAGATGCTGTGCCTTGGGAGCTGATATTCCAAATATGGAATATCGAATTTTTCCTTCACGCACTTGAGGGACTCGGCCACTCACAATGCACTGGAAAGCTAGCCAATCAGAGCACACTGCGTTTCAGAAAGATGGGGCATAGAGCAGCAACAATAATATACAGTGAAAGAAGATGACAGATATGTTGAAAATAGTTTTTTTTTACCTTAAACCGTGTAGACACAATGCATTACACCAAATACACACAAAACATTTCTTTTTAGCAACGTCATATGACCCCTTTAAATCAACAAGGCCATATGTTATGCACCCATTACAATGACCATGGACAAAGTTTCCTTTGCTAAGCTGTATCAGAAATAGAAAGGCAAAGTTGTTTGGTCTGATTTTGTTTGAAATGACACTACATCATTTTGTTATTCCACTTCGTATGAAGTGTATTGCAGCCTTCTTATATGTTATTTTCTATAGTACAATATCCTAGGTTTACGGATAATTATGTAAATACATATTTATTTTTGTACTGTTGTAATATACAGTACTTACTATGCTTACTATCTTTGAATAACTCTCCAACTTACATCTTATGTATATTACTGCTTAATTTCTTTTTATTCTACGTATTTATTTTTTATTTATTTAGATAAATAGACCTACCGTGTATGCAGTTACTTTGAACTTCTATAACTACAACACAAACTTTTGTTACCACAACACAAATGTGTGTGTGCGCGTCTGTGCATGCATGTGTGTTACGTTGAAAAATCGGGTAAGGCCAGAGGATGTGTTTGTGAATAATGAGCTTTCACAAATGCACCTGGAAAACTGTGCAGAAGGCTCTACAAATATGTACACAGATTCCATTGGGGTCAAGTAATGAAGAACAAAAAACAAATCTTAAAAACACCAAAAACTCCAAGTTAAAATGTTGAGACTTTTAGGGCATATGCGTTAACTCTGAACAAATCTATATTATAAGTCACTTCTAAAAGTTAACTAAAGAAACTTAGCACAACTTAAAAATGTAATCTTTCCTGCTGGGCAATTTTTTTTTTCCGCAATGTAAAATCTAAAGGCTACTAAAAGTAAGCCTCAGATTCTTGTTTGAATAGTAAATACATAAAAACATCTCAAAACAACTGTATACATTTATGTCAAACTATTTCATGGGGACTTTTCATCCGTGATAAGAGTTTCTGTAAAGTTTCAGCTCAATATACACCACAGATCTTTCATTACATGATGTTAAACATGGCCATTTGTGGCTGCAATGAATATGTGCTGTATTGCAAAGATAGCTTCTGTTCCCCTCCACGTATGCAAAGTATGGGGTAGAGCACTCGCATCTGCTTTAAACTACATCAAAACATGTGTCTGTGGCAGAAAGTTAAACTACAAGCTCATAAGGTGGAGTCTGTGAGCGGTTATGGTTGGGGCGTGATCAATGTGACATCACATTGGGGCTGTTTAAACTTGGTATTAAGATGTGTTTTCATCGATCGGATCACAAGTGGACGAGAGAGACACATTACGTTTACACCTGGTATTTAAATCCGTCTCTTTTGTCCACTTTCGACAGCATCTGTCCTGAATACTGTGAGGGGGTGGTCTGTGAGACGGTGGGCGAGTCTCTCTGCTGTCATTCAAACGCGAGCGGGAGTAATTATGAGTTTATATGGACGCAAACTAATATTATGTCGGTGTGCACTGCTTGTTTAGCAAGTATACATGCTGCACAGTGTTTTGTACGTTTATTTGTTGGAGCTTTCTCTGAATTTTCAGCGCAATTGATGAAATAGGATCGCGCAACTTTCACGCTTTCAAAACGAAACTACGGAGAACACCCGCAGTAGTTTTATCAATGTAAGGCTAAAAATAGCGCTGTTCACCGTATGTTCACGCCAGAAGTCAAAAAAAGAAGTAAAACTTGTGTTTAATACCTCAGATTAGATAAATGGGCGGAGAGAAGGTGGTCGTGTGTGGCTGTTCGAACACATTCAACCACATTGCGTTCCGCAGCTCCAAAGCGATCCGATCGAAAGTGGTTTCGACTACCTCTGAATGTGGTTGAAAGTGGTCGAAAGTGGACGCGTTCAAAACGTTTTGAACACCGTTTACACCTGGCATTAACGTCGTCCACTTGTGATCCGATCGACGAAAACGCATGTTAATGCCAAGTGTAAACAGCCTCATTGATAGGGGATCCCCAACAGCCTGTTTTGTGTGACTGTTGCAGTTTAAAGGAGATTACACAAAGAAGAAAAGATGGATTTGTATAATAACAGGATGTTTCTGCACACACACTGGCGACTCATTTTCTGATAGAAACACATTTAAAAGTGCATTTTTCTAGGTTAGGGGGGCTTTAAGAAATATAGTCATAATTCATCAAGTTATAATGCAGATTGCAGTAAAAAAAGTTTCTTATACTCATACTAAGACATTGATTTGAACAAAAGCATTTGGCAGACCTTTTCTGAGAATATTTTTGGGTGAGAGAGATAGAAGGAAAGAGAAAATATCCATGACTCACAGATGGTAAAGTGGTGTGAATCAGACCCAGTGGTTGCCACTCAAACTACACACACTTAAAACCCCAAATGCACAATAAAACCCACTCAAGCGTATCGTTACATATTCACACCGTGCATTCATTTCTACATTTTTAGTTACTATACATTATAGTCCATTAACTTCTTCACACACAACATTACCGGTTGAGATTGTGAGAGAGGCATTAGCGCTCTTGTAAGCCAGTGTAGGATTATATAACGGGACAAGAATTCTCATATCCACTTTAAAAAAAGACATAATTAGCCATCTGCTCTCAGTGGACGCAGCAGCAACACCAAAACGTCAGAGAGTTTAATCAGAGGCGAGACAATGACAGACAGCGAGTCTTTCAATAGCCTGGGAAAATGAGGTTTTTGCATTCTTCGGGATTTGCTCCCTGATAACTGTGGAAGGCCGGAGCTTATGTTCAATCTGAATGTCTGCTAAACTTGAGAGACGTTGACTTATTTCTGGAAGGATGGATTGGGCAGCTTTTGTACGTTGTTAATCTTTCTCTACTTTCCACAACAGCTTAATTATCTTATAACAGCTGATAAAGTACCAGGACCATATTGCTCTAAAAACAAATTGAACAGACTGAAACTCTCTCTCTTTTTCTCTTTGTGTGTGTGTGACCCCATTTAGAGTAATAATAACATCTGTCTCGACTGATCTGATCAAGTGTACAGAAACTAAATACATTTACAAAATGGATCGTGATTTTGTCTATTTAAAGGAGTATCTGCATCACATTTGTAGTGTTAAGACTAATACTTCTGACTGCACACGATGATTGACAGGCTGAACCTAATAGCCTGTCAAACAACCAGTGCTCTTAAACAAGGATAACAAAGCTTTAAACTTTGCAGGTTGTGTGTGGCTTAAAGGCTCTCTAAGAGCATCTGCGAGACGTTAGTTATTGTTGACGTTTGAAACTGTTTTCAAACAGACGGAGCGTAGCTAACTCCTCCCCCTCCCTTCCGTGCTTTCATGAACGCGCCCAACCCCCACCCCCAAATCTTTTTTGTCATTTATTGGCTGGAACACTTTGTTTTGTTTTGTGATGCTAGGTTTGGCCACTTGCTGATATTGCCATTTGTGAAGCCTGGGCTGTCTACAGAGATCGCGTTTTTTTACAGTTTGATCAGCGGACAGGCAGCAAGCAGATAGTGAGGAGATGTTTCCGGTATGTATCAAAAAATGTTTTATGGTCTAAAACGCTTCAATTCGCTTAGAGCGCCTTTAAAGAAAATGTTGGAAAGGCCACTACATATACATGAACATCAATACACAAAGCATTTTCAAAATGGTGATTTTAACATAAAGCACACATGAAGTTTAGTTACAGCTGCTCGACTAAAATTACAATGAGAATTTCACTAGAAATGTTGTGATTGTAAAATCTAAGCAGGGTACGACAAGGCTACAATCCCCTATAGGGATGTGATTTGACTTTGGTCCCAAAGTATATGATCATGAAAAAAATATAAAGTATTTTCTTAAAGTATATTGTGAAAAATACTTTCATTATTCTCTTACTTATCCGTGCATAACTTTGGTGGAATATTACATTTAAATATTAAAGGGGGCATATCATAATAAATCTGACTTTTTCCATGTTTAAGTGCCATGATTGGGTCCCTAGTGCTTCTATCAACCTAGAAAATTTGAAAAAGATCAGGGCCCGCATCAAGGGGGGGCATTCGCTGGTCGTGCCCCCCCAAACAGGTTGTTGTGCCCCACTACACAGTTTTTGATCAATTTTATATATATATATAGAATAATTCAAATAAATTAAACATTGAATGTTTCATGACTTTTAATGTAATCAAATTAGGAAAATATAGTTGCTATATGTTTTCTTTAATTAAAATAGACCAGTTTCTCTGATTGGTTGTATTGCCGGGTCTCATGCATCATTAGGCTTTAGCATATTTGTGACTTGATACTAGCAACGTGTTTTTTCGCTGCATTTTATGAATCGTGTAAAATATGGATATTAGAACATTTAGAACGAACCAGTACCCAGAGGCGCACCTTGTCAACAGGCAAGGCAGGCAACTGCTTGGAGCCCCGAGCCACTAGAGGGCTCCCGAGTTTGTTTCTCGGATGGCCAGCTACACCCGGTAGATGAACAACATGACTGCATATCAAAATTCCGATTGGATGGAATGTTGATTGACATTGGCTTAGCCCAGTCAAAATCCAACCCAGGTGGATAACTTGCCAGTTTTGAAAATGAACGTAGCGAATGGGTGACGTTGTATCGTTCAGTCGTAATGTCGCAGTTGAACCGTATGGATCACAACCCACGGTTTGGCTCGCATGTGATTGCCAGATTAATACGCAAATTTAAATAGGAAAAGTTTATCATTTGCACGTGTTTCAAAAGCTTGTAAATGATAACACTCAAGTCATTTAAAACAATTTAACCGCATATAAAAGGCGCTAAAGTGAGCAGCCCTCTGTACCCACATGTGTGTTTAATGTGCCCGGTCCAGCTCCAGTCAGGCACGTGCCCAAGTGTAAATCTTCTGGTGTAAATCTCAAGTTTAAATTTTAACAGTTAACTAGTGCAATCCTTTACAAAGACAATCGCGGCAAAAACGGATCTATATGCAATGTTGTTACCCAATTTACGCTTGTAAAAGCGACGAAGCAGTCATGACGCGTGCACGCACATATTTATGTCCGCGCACGTCTTTGCGTTCATTCGCGCACAACCGCATTCAAAAGACGCCACGCGAGTGAGTTAGCTTATAAAAACATGACGAGACTAAAGGAAGTTTCTAAATAAAAATGCTAATTTTATTTTGACTCGATCATTATTGGCTGCAGTAGATATACATCAGAAATGTTTTGTGCAAAGCAGGGAAAGGGAAGCAGAAAGGAGAGATGATGAGTTCATTAAGGGAGGTAAGACAAATTACATCCCCACCCTAGTCAGGTCTCAAACAATATCAAACAAATCTCAGGAAAACCTTTTGTCAAGTCTGTAGAACTGCATTGTTGCTGAGAAAATCAACAGATGTATGTGTTATACTGTTCTGTATTTTCAGATATGAAATTAATATTTAGTTTACTAATATTTAACTCTAGGACACTAACTTACATAAGCAGACTGAGATTATTTAGTAGCAGTCATAAAATGACTGGTTTCTTAAAATATTCTTGTAAAAATAAGTCATTAATCATTGCTATCATTGTATAATGTAGAAAATATTTCTCTGCTGTCATTATTTCCAAACATGTTATGCCATTTATGCCTCCAAACATGTTAATAATGTTAGGTATGATGAGGATTATATGTATCTTTCGCAGTAACTATTGCACTGTAGACTAGTGGCAAAGGATATTGTATAGAAGTATTGCACACTTCTTGTACACAGGGAATTTTCTGCTTGGGGCCCCCATAGACCCTAGAATCGCCTCTGCCAGTACCGCCTGCTCCATCTGACTTCATGCAAACACAGACTGGCTCAAACTCAGAGATTAGAGGTCGAGGTGGAATTTACAAATCTACAGGACACTGTTTTAAGGAAGTTCGTACACGCCGGCTTTTTTTAAAGGTAAGTTAGCGTTTTTTTTAATTACATAAGCTTAAATGTGAAGTGTGGCTTTAGACCGTTAACAGCATTACGACGTGATTAAAGTAAAGCGGCTTTCATAACGGCTTTTACTAACCCAGTAAAAGCCGTTTCAGAAAATCAACCCAGTAACTTAGTTTTGATAAACCATTCTCTGCAAGCATGTGAAAAAAATAGGTCTTTGAAATTTGCCTCCCCTTGTGATGTCAGAAGGGGATAATAACGCCCCTTAATCTGTACTATCCAACCACGGCATTGTCATTTAGTGCAGAGATCAACTCATTTGCATTTAAAAGGACACACCCAAACAACAGCACATTTTAATTCACACCTACAAAGTGGCATTTTTAACATGTTATAATAAATGATCTATATGATATTTTGAGCTAAAACTTCACATACGTACTCTGGGGATACCAAAGATTAATTTTACATCTTAAAAAAAGTCTTGTGAAATGTCCACTTTAAAGTCACCATGAAACAGAAGAAGCGATTGTCTTATTTTCCCCGTGGTGACGTATATCCGAATGAAACGGCTTCTGGAATGAAATAAGACAGGGCTGGATTTGAATTTGTCCATCGAGATCTGATTGGATTGTTTGAAGTTGCGTCATGTTGCTAATTGCTAATCGCTGCGATCTTCCCCCGGACCCCGCCCACCTGCCATACCATATGACCAGAAGTGAAGAGAGATCGTTTTGAGGAGGGAAGGAGATTTGCATTTTTGATTAAAGATTATGAGCACACATGATTTTTTTTAAAATAATGAAGAATAATGAAGAAAATAATGATATATATAGTTTTTCATTTCAATTTCATTGCGACTTTAAGTACACTGTGGTCCCTTCCTGTCTAGCAATTTGTGTTTATATTAAAACTAAAATAAATGTTTGTCTTTATAAAAGTACTGTCGCATTCATGAAGTTTATTGAGTTGAATCACAAGTTTATTGGTTGGAGAGCTTCAGAAAAGGTCACGTGATTTCCAGTAAGGGAACATAGGGACCATATTTGCTCACTGGTTTTTGCGTTGCATTGTGGGAATTTTTAGGGAACGAATGTCCCAGTGCACTGGAAGAATTTAGCAATTGAGACAGCCCTTAAAAGACAGCCTTTGCATCTTTTTCGTCTTTGTGTGGTGTAAAGAGGCAGCTTGCCCTCTGAAGTCAACCAGGCTCTGTGTTTATGCAAGGTGAGAAGGATCTCTCTCTGCATCCAATCCCAGCATCGTGCCCTTTGTTCCACTGTGTCTTCAGATCAAATTAACAGCCTGAATAACTCGCTAAAGCAAACTGGGGTGATAAGCCTGATAAAGACCTTCTCACCCTTGAAGTCTAATGGTGGAGATAATTAGCTTGCTTTACGTTCCCTTCCTCTCTCTCTCCTTCACTCTCAGGTCATTGTTAGGCCTAACAACTGGAAAAAATACTACCTCGTAAACTGAGACTTTTGTAGATCCTGCAGACTTTGTTT
The DNA here is from genome assembly GCF_030506205.2 of Paramisgurnus dabryanus. NCBI lineage: Eukaryota > Metazoa > Chordata > Actinopteri > Cypriniformes > Cobitidae > Paramisgurnus > Paramisgurnus dabryanus. Next base: position 27,151,922 of record NC_133348.1, read on the forward strand.
TAGTTTTAAAGCTAAAGGTAGGTGGTTGCACACAATTATCTAAATTTAGATATATAGGAATTTAGTTGAACTTTAGTTGAACTTGAGTTTATCTGAGTAAAAATTTGTTACATTCACTAATGCTACTACTTCCAAATGATGTTACTGTTAGTTAAATTTAGAAATATAAAGTTATTATACTACAGCAACAACACACATTAACCATAACTCATACTCAACGAAAACAGAAGCTGATTATGGCATAAACTTTCCAATGTAAATGCTTTCGAATCAAGGCATTTACACTTACAGCATAATGCTTTCTGATCAAAACAACACTAAATAACTAACATGTCAATGAGACTGTTCTCATCAATTGCTTCTTGTCTGCAAATTGGTAATCATTTAAAACCCCAACAACAAAACAAAAACTCTTTTAAATACTAATATAACAACATATTTAACATTAATAAGTCACCCTCTGTTCTTATCTTAATTACATAAATATAACCCTATATTTTAATGTTTACTCTCATTATTCAGTCTCATGCAAAGCATGCTGGGAACTGGAAATCCCCACCCAGTTTTAGCAATATTGCTTTAATACAACACAAATTATTCATGTAGTCCAAACTTAAATGAGTCAATTTCACATAGGTTGATTTAAAACACGTATGATAGGCCTAGAAACCACTTCCAAACCCAAAAACGATATTGTAATTAATTAAATGAGCACATTTTCACTATGTGAAATTTAATTAGGGTCAGAAAAATCTTTTTTTGTGCAGCCGCAACGACATTGTAAACGATAACATGGAGTTTCAGCTGTTTAAATGCTCTTTTTAAGCACATTGTGTGTTTATCGATTTGTGACACAAACACCCCAAAATCAGCGCATAAGTGCATAAACGTTTTACCATCACTAATGAGAAAATATAACATGACAGCCGACTTTAACATGACAGCGTGTCATTTTCAAAGTGAATGTGATTTTATTCTGTTAAATGGAGCTTTGCAACGGAGATTTTGTAAAAATAGTGCACTTAGTGCAACCAACCATTGCTACAGATTATAAATGCTTTACCAACTTGTTTTAAACATGGATCCTGATAGACAAATGTGTTATAACAGCCCGGTTTTCTGATGCTCGGAGCAGCGTGCCCTGCCCGCTTTTATTATGTGCAGTAAAAACTCACGCCAGGGGCTCAGTTATGAATTACAATCCAAATATATAACACTGGAGAGAGTTATAAGACTGTGGCTGCATACATTTTCTGAAATGCCAGTATAGACGAGGATCGATATCCATTCAACTGCATAATTTGAAAGAACACTCTTAAAGGGATTTGGCCCAAAAATAAAAATTCTGTCATCATTTACTCACTCTCATGTTGTTACTAACCTGTATAAATTATTTTTTCTGATAAACACGAAGGAAGATATTTTTAGGAATGTTCGTATTAAACCGTTTGTGATCCCCAATCACATCTACAGTATTCTTTTTTCTACTATGGAAGTGAATGGGGCTCATGATTGGTTTGGTTACAAACATTACAAAAAATATCTTTCAGGTTCATAAAAAAAAGACATTTATATAGTTTTGTAACAACATGAGAGTGAGTAAATGATGACAGAATTTTCATTTTTGGCTGAACTATCCCTTTAAAATAACGTTTCCAAAAAACATTTTTGTCTGGCTACGTTTAACATCTCTGTTGCACAAAAGATTATTTTAGTAACAAAATGTGCAAGCTATAAATAAAAGTTTAAAAGTAACTTTTCTTTTCAAGAAACTTGGACACATAAAGGTTCTTTAGAGAACCAAAAGTGGCTCTCATCTGGCATTACTTTACAGAAACTTTATTTTTAAAAGTGCAAAGAAGTCCCCTGAAGATTTAGGATTGTAGCTGATTAAGCGCTGGGTCAAAACGGGACAAACCAACATTTTGTTCACCTATTTTTTATTTATGGGTTGTGAACATGTGAACCCAACCCATTGTTGGGTCAAATCAAATCTTAACATTTTTTGGGGGTTAATTTAACTAAATGGCTGGGTTTGTCCCTGTTAGCTGGGTTAAAAATAACCCTGTATTTTTAGAGTGCATATTCAAATTAGTCCTCATCTGATATAGACTCGCTTGACACTTTATAGCCTACATATTACCCCAACATAATTGCCAAAAAAAGGTGATCCATAATCATAACTACCTGCAGCTCAATTGGTAGAACATTGCGTTATCAACACAGATGGTTGTGGGTCCAACCTCAGGAACACACACAAAGTGTTACTTGAAAGCATTGTATGTAGCTTTAAATAAAAGTGTATGCCAAATGAGTAAATGTAACTGTGGCATTAGCTAAATACTATCACTTAGTTGTGATGCCTGCAGATAACAAGGGTAACAGAAAGAGATGACCATCACCAACGCGTCTTGGAGCACATGTTGGATCTTCCCTTTAAAAAAGGTTCTTGGTCACTTAACTTTTGACAAACACAATTAGTTTACTGCATAAACGCCTTTCAAATAGAAGACAACTATTGAAATCGGTCATGTCAAATACTGTTAGGGTTTGTAGCCTACTGACGACCCTGACGCACATCTCACCTTGGAACTTGAACCCTTCAATTTGAATCCAGAGGCACAGGTCTTCAGTGTCGCAGTCGCATCTCCAGGGGTTCCCGCTCATCCCCAGAGAGCGCAGCGCCGGAAGGGCGATCAGCGAGCTGATGTTTAGTGCCGTCAGATTGTTGCGGCTGACATCCAGCACCTGCAACGCCGCGTTCTCCGCGAACGCGTCCGGATGGATCTCTGACAGCCCCGGGTTATCCGTCATCCTGAGCATGACCAGACTGGCCAGCGGGCCAAACGTCCGGTCCTCGATTTGCGTCAGGGTGTTGAACGACAGATCCAGGTAAGCGAGCTTGCGTAAGTTGCCAAAAGTGGACTCGGTGATCTCCGTCAGCGAGTTGTTGCTGCAGTCCAGGTACACCAGATCCGACAGGTAGTTCAGCTGCAACGCTGGCAGGTCACCTATCCGGTTGTTGGAGATGATGAGCTGCCGGGTGGCCAGCGGGAGATCCACGGGAAAGTCAGTTAACTGTTGCCCGGCGCACTGGACTACCAATTGGTCGTCGCACACGCAGCGGTCCGGGCAGCCGGCGGTCAGAGCCGGTGACGGTGCTACATCCATGACGAAGATAAAGAGGAACAACAACCTCAATGACTGCGCGCTTGGATCGGGCAGAACACGCATGATACCGCCGCCGGCTTCATCGACTGTGCGTGCAGTCGCGCATTCTTCATTGATCTGCGTGATCCGGCGCGCTCGGTATTGCTGGTCCCGGTTGTAAATGTTGCGGAGCAGATGCTGTTACTACAAGGATTCTTTTCCAAGCGCGCGCACACGAGTCTCCTAAACCGCGAAGGTGACCGTGGCGAAGTGCTTGGCGTCAATCACTTTCTGTGATCGACAGCTCATTCTTGGTCCATCTTCTTTGCAGTGTTATTTTAGGCGTTCGCCGCTGGCTTTTTGCTCAGTTTAGGGTAAACATAGACTTGACTCTCGAGTACATAAGTTTGATGCTGTACTGTCACGCTGTTATGTTACGAGTCTTCAGGCGCACTATGCCATCTTGCTGTTCTTCTGAATTGTGATTTGCCAAAGATGTGGTGCGCAGCTTCTCTCTGCAGCTGTGTGTGTGTGTTTGAGAGAGAGAGAGAGAGAGAGAGAGAGAGAGAGAGAGAGAGAGACTCTCTATAGGCTACTATAATATATGTTGTTATACAATATACACATAATTATTTACAACTATATGTAGTTACATTATATCATGGTATTGGTATGGTATATGGTCAGCAGAGTGATTTTTGAAAGATTTTTGTTGCACATTTGCACACAAAGATCAGTTGTGTCTGACTCTAACACATACAGTCCAGCTAAAATATATAATATTTAGATGTGTATCTGTCTTTCCCGAAGCACAATGTGCAGTGATCTCACAAGTCTCCATCCCTGTCATCAGACAGGACATAATGTACAGTGGCCGACTTTAACCATCTTGACTCTCTCTGTCTGTGTGGCGAGACAGATAGGGTGATCGAGAGAGACGGTTGCGCTTGAGCTGACACAGATGCAAACGAAACATGATATCTGTGTTCTATAACATGCTGTTCTATTATTGCAGTGAGAGAATCCATGTATCCTTATGTATCCTTTATAAACAAAGTGGGCAAACCATTGTGAATCTATTCTTAGAGGATTTTGGTCGATTCCTTTCCGGCCTTTACACCGACAAGCCTACATGTAAAGATCGTAATCACAACAGTGATTCATTGGATTGTGTAACTTTTATTGTGGTGGAGTCACTTGCCTTTAGCAGTTTAGCTCTCCAGCAGGTAAGCCGACCCACCAACCAGATCTGTCATACTCCACAACAAAATTAATGGTATAGTATGATATGCAGGGCCATGTGCAAAAAAGAAACATAAAAATTACCTGAATTTTCCACTACATAAAGATAGATCTGTCTTCTAGATCTGCAAACGGACTCCAGGGAAAACAAAGCCCTTAGTGAGTCAGACAGGTGTGAGGGGATAAAGATCCAGGCGACATTCGTATATAGGGTTTTTGATGGTGCCCTGAAAGGTGCATAGGCATTCTGGGGTAAGTGCCAAGGTAAACCGAACGATTGAGCTCATTAGTGTAACTTTCATCCCTGGATCATTTCCAGAGTGTCAGCTTGCAGATGATGGAGTGTCAGGTGAAGTTGAGGAGGGAGACTTTGTTACTATTTAATGGGTGGGTCATTTATCAGAGGCCCTGATGTATGATCAGGCATAGCCTGCGGAGAGGAACTCGGAGGGAAATTTTATTGCTTAGAGTCTGCTTTTATATGACTCAGAGCTTGGCTTGTGTATGTGCTCATATTTTAGAAAGACTGATGCAAGGAGGAATTGAATGTATAAAAAATAATGAAATAATTACCCTAAATTAATTGCAATTGACAACATTTTGTTTATGCACCATCTATTAAACTCATACAACTACAGACTCTTTATGGACTTTATGGAATTCAGTGTTACATTTAAGGATCAAAATCAAACCAGAATTAAAAAGAAATAGTATATAATCTCATATACTTGATTCAGATTCATTCACACAAAGCATATTATGCACACTGATAAGACCTCTAATGCAGTGATTTCTAGCCTGTGTGTGCATCCAGAAAAGCAGATTCTAAAAATATTTGCAGTGTTAAATCTATTAAAAAAAGGTTTTTAAAAAACAATAAGTGATTTATCTTATTTTTGTTATGTCCGGTTCAAGGGAAGACAACTAAATTATGTAATATATAAATATTTTTAAATAAATATTTACAAATGATACCACATTATGTGTGTTTTTCTAAAATTTTTCATTTTTCAAAGTATTTTTTTACTTAAACATATATAAAAAACTATTTTTTTTAGGTGTTACCAATTAAAGTAATTTTTAAGTTGATCCAACTTTTTACTTTTTTACAGTGCATTAGCCTAATATGTATAATATGAATTATTAGGAAAACATTTCTGGTTTGTATCAATAAAAGGACATTGGGCTTTTAAATATTTATTAAATTATTAAATATTTAATCTACATTGACCAGTAAAAAGTTGCTATAAATTTTAAAAATAAATCTTTAATAATTTTAGCTAATTTAACTTTATTTAATAATTTATAGCAAATCCTCACTTGTCAAGAAAGTTGAAATGAATTGTGAATTCAAGTTGATTAAACTTATTACAAATTTAAGTGCAACAAGGAATTTTTTACAGAAATGTTGGGTAACATTTGAGGTATTTGTTTTTTTATATATGGGAACAATATGAGAAGATCATCTCATTTGTGATATTTGTTTAATATTGGAAGGTATGTAGATTTTGTTTTCTGTGCCACCTGTGGAAGACAGAATTTGTTTATATCTTTGCATTTGTTTTCTGTTTGTTCTCTGCAAAGTCAGCACACGTTCAACTATTGCTTGCTGTGTAGTTTGTGTTTGATCATTTGCACAGCAGATTTCCAGCATCATTAAACAGAGCCACTCAGCAGCACACACACCAAAGGTGTTTGTGTACACCTGCACATGCATATATTACATCAATAAAACAAACCGTTTACATCAGAAAAACAAAACAATAAATACCATTCTCCATCTCAAGCAGGAAGGGATTTGTTTTATAATTTTATGTCAGTATTTTAAGTACCCTGATGGACTGTGCATATTTAATTAACATTCAGGTGTTCATTAAGTTAATGACATTGTATTCACCTTATTCCGCCACGCCCCTTTTTAATTCTTCGCTCTTCCGCATTTTGTCAACCGACTTCCGCTGCTAATATGGCACAGTGCATTCGGTGGTTAGTTTGGTGGTTAGAAGATTGTTTGTAGTTCACTACAACTTTAGTGAAATGACAAATATTGCTACTGCTATAAATGTTTTAAATTAAGAGCACGGTTAAAACTTCATACGACGATTGGATAGTCTTATATTGTCCCATCAATCGTCTCGTGGTTAGACGATATGAAGCAGCCGCGGCAAGTAACCTATTGGACATATTTAATTACCTCGTCCTGTCAGGAGTTGATGGAGCAGCATTGAAAATTATTAAAAGTATGTCTACCAATATTTACACAGTGATTTTGTCTTTTTTATAGCAAATGTGCACCTTAGCCAGTCCAATAACTATTTCGTTTTTATGTGGTACCATGATAGAATTCATTTGCAAACTTGCCAACACTTATTCCTTCAAATCATGAGACTTAAATCCTTTTAAGTGGAATCTACAAAGCACACATATGGTTTAAGAAATTCCTTACAGATAATAACTGATCACACTGTAAAGGTTTATATAACTGCATGGCAGGTTACATCTGATCACATAGTAAATGTTTAATATAACTGCATGACAGGTAACATCTGATCACATTGTAAAGATTTAATATAAATGCACAACATGATCACATTGTAAAGATTTAATATTAATGCACAACATCTGATCACATTGTAAAGATTTAATATAAATGCACAACATCTGATCACATTGTAAAGGTTTAATATAAATGCACAACATCTGATCACACTGTAAATGTTTAATATCACTGCATGACATCTGATCACATATGAAGGTTTAATGTAACTTTACAACAGGTAAAGCAAGACCACCCTGCAATAAATTAAGACACAGCTTTATCGGATTCACCAGGAGCTGATCCCAAGCGTATATCTGGAAGCTGTTGGTGTATGTACTGGTAAAGTGCTTGGCGACTGTGTAATGGATGCAATATCAACCCTGTGTAAAGCTGAACCAAAGATGGTTGTTTCTCAGTAGAGTTATGTACATTTGTGCCAGCTCAACACATTGAAGCAGTTTCTCGGACAGGGTTTACAGGACTAGGCCTTAATTATATTAGGACATTTTAGTTTTTACAAACAAATCCTACAAAAAAACAAGACTGGTGCGCATCTTGTGACAAAACAATGGCACTCATATATGTTGAGGTATGTCAGTAAAAGGTGTTTTTAAATTATTGTAGCTCAAATATGCATTTTAGCCTGGGACCAGGATAAGCCCTGTCCGGGAAACCGCACCATTGTTTTCCCATATCAGATGTATGTTGCTTCAGGTTGAGTTGTGATTTTGTAGTTGTGGTCAGAGACGGATAGATGCTCCCATTGTGTTTCTGCATCACAGTTTAGGAACATGTTGATTGTATCATCCTCACAGTTGTCCACTGCATCACTAAACATCAATGCATCTGTGAAAACAATATAACCATAAACATTTTTATGTTAGTATTTAAAATAAACTTGCATCATGAGAATTAATATATAAATGGCACCCATACTTAAACAGAACAGTGTGTAAGAGAGAGATGCATTAAAAAGAGACAGAAACATTATACACACAACCTTTAACTTCAGTGTTAAATAATACGTTGTTTAATAGGTCATTATCAATATCTGAATGAGAAATGAACTGACATTCTAGCATCTGAAATCTCAGTAACTTGTAGGAATCACATGGGCTACTGTAAGAATGCAATGTACTATAATATACTGTTGTACTATCGTAAATATAAAAATATAGGTGGACAATTAAAACCATTCAAATAGTTGCATTTTATAAACTAACGTTACTGATCTTTAGTGTATTTGTAGAACGGACATCACAAATCTAACTTTAGGCGAACGAGCACAAAGTTAGCTAAGATAGCTTACCTGAAACTGGCCACCTTTTCAACACCAGGCGTGGTTTAAAGTTACCGGAACATCGTAGTCGAACCATTACTTGGGATAAGGGTGTTCCTCAGTTGGCTTAAAATTGGTAAGAAAGAAACATAAAGGCGCTCGAGTGAGCTTTTTAAGCTTAACACGTCGCCTTCAGTCACTGCCTCAGCTGCTCATCGTCTATGCGGCCGGAAGAACGTTGACAAAATGAGCGCAATGGCGCCGCCCTTGTTGTCGTGAAAAATAAGGTGAATAGGCAAGATATATGAAATCACCTGCTTAACCTGACAATTGAGAATTAATGAATATGACAAAGAAACTTGACGATTAGTAAGGAAAAGACAACCAATAGTTCCTGCAATGGGAAAATTATGACACACACAAACACAAAAAAACGAGGAAACTGAACTCAAAATTTAAAGGAGCGGTGAATCAAATACTCAATTTTAACTTGATAATTTGTTATATAAGAGGTCATCATACTTAAATGAACATCCTGCAAGTTTCAGAACTGAAAACGTCCGTGCTACTGAAATATAACCGTTTTTGGCACCAAGCCAGTAAAACAAGCCAGTGTGGAATTCGGAAATCTATGACGTCAAAGTAGAATTGAAGCACCGCCCCATAGCCAAATACAAGGACCACTTTTGAAGTCCCGCCCACAGCTTCGCGTGACACACGTGTGTCTCAACAAGTAAATATGTCTTTAAAGATTGACAAATGTAACCAAAATGACTTTTAAATACATTTTTTCTGAGAGACTTTTATTTTGACGCGGTGATCTGTTATGATAGACTGGAAACGCATTTTCGGTTGTGGAAGAACCGCATGGGAACAACACAGAAGCTAAATACTTTAATTCGGAGGCTTGGAACATAACATTAAATGTGTGGAAAAAGTTTGCTTTTTAAGAAGTTCCAGCTCGTGTGGGGAGTGTTTGTTAACTTTGTGTACACGGATTTATTTGGAAAGAAGTCGATGCTGGATTTGCAGAGAGACTGTGATTAAAAGCACCACTTATATTGGATCCGACAACAATGACACAGCATTATACACAGTAAGACATTTTACTTTATTTAAGTTACTGCGTTTCACTATTGCTTTGTTAGAAGAGATCGCTTGATATGTCTGTTGTAACATCCGTGTCTAAACACGTATGTTTGACTGTTTTAATGTACTAAAAACATTAAACGATTAATAAAGATACACCACTTAACAACACGACTGTAATTTAACGGTAGAAATATACAGTGTTATTTATAAAGAAGGATTTATCAGCCGCAGTTTAGATTCTGATGCCCGTTTACTGTGTTGTATACGGTAATTTAGGCGAGTTACGTTTGAAAGGTCAAACACTCAACAAAGCTTATTTTTTATCATATAACTGTGGTATTTAACATTACGTGAATGTAAAAGCAACCTCACAAGCACAATCGAATTATACAAAGTTATTGATAAGGATTTATTAGCCGCAGTTTAGATTCTGATGCGCGCTTACTGTGTTGTATACGGTAATTTAGTCACGTCGAGTTTTGTTTCTACTTTAATATACGTATAGTCATTTATGTGTATCATATTTAGCACCCAGAATCTTTTGTGGCTCAAACATATTTGTGTTGGGCTGCTATTTTTATCACATTAATGTTTTTAAAACATTTCCCCACATGTAATGACGGGGAATGAAGCCGTCCAATCATAGCAGTGGGTGTTTACGTCCAGGTCTTCAATGCGGCCCGCCCCTTCAAACGAACCATTTCTCCAGACAGCCACTAATCTATGTTACAAAATAGCCTATTACTTATTGATTTTGATGTTTTTGAATGTAAAAACCACGCGGACATCAGAAGTAGACATCAGGCAACAGTATAAAACAATAAAATCGACAAATTCACCGCCCCTTTAAGCAACGTGTATACTATTTTACCGTATAATGAACCAGTTTATGATTAATTTAGATGTGCGTTCGCTTTAATAATGCTAAAATAGTTAACAAACTGGAGTCATACATATTCTGCTACAATTGACCATTATTTAAATAGCAACATATTTGTTAAGTTGGTTTGCCGATCTGGCAAGCTTGTTGCAAAGGTGCGTTTTTTTCCATTACCACCAGGCGTCGCAAGAGAAGCCAACATGTAAAACAGCTTGTTCTGAAAACAGTTTCTGTATTTGTGTAAAAGCGAGCAATAGTTACTGTTAGCATACTACTTGCCTATAAATATCATAGACAGTAAAAAATATTTAGTTGGAGGGGACTGAGAGCAGGATGTAGAGTTTAATGTACCTTGTCTCTCTCCTCGCTGTCCGCGTCCGGGTGTAAAGTGCGCTCTTTCAAGCTTTTAAACTTGAATGTTTATTACTTAAAGCAATTGGATTTAATAGTACTTAGATACTAATCTGTTTAAGAGATTAACCAATAAACGAGTATTATGACATACAATTGAGACAGAGAGTATATCTCCACCCACCACTGCCCACTTTTTGTAACTGCACCGCCTGTGACCCTTCGCACAGCGGGCGCGGACGGTTCTGGCTAGAGGGGATACAGCTACGGTCAAATCTCACGAGATGTTTTGGTTTGGGGGCGGGTGGAGATGGTCCTCACTGCGGAACACAACATCCAGGGGGCGGGGTTGGATCTAGATCCAACTCCTCCCACTTTATATACTTTGTTCCGCCAAATGAACCAGTATATTTGCGTTGTTGCAGCCCGCAATTAGTTGCAACCTGTGGTCACCAACGTTTGCTCTTATCAATTTAAGTGTACGTTTGATTAATAATATAGTTGAGAAAGATTCATAATTTAGAAAGTATCACAGTTAGGTGTAAGGGGAGGTAAGGACACGTTCCCGACAGTTTGATATCACTGAAGGGATTTATTTGTACATTATCCCACTTATTACACAGCTATTCCTATACGAGTAAATATATAAACTTATTTATTTGATATCTTTTATTAGCAAATTTAAGAAAAAAGTAAACCTGTTTCCTAATGGCTGTAAGCAAAGACGTTAAAACAAGTTCAAAGTCCATACAAGATAAACATTCAATTTATTAATTTCTAAATAACATGCCATAGCCTATATATCTTAATAATTATGCATATTAATACTGTATCCATTAATAGGTCTTAAACTGCATGTGGTAAGATTACTCGTAGTAGGCTTACCCAAAATGTTTTACTCCAAAACATTATAGCAAAAAACTTACATTTCACCCTAAAGGCACTACTTTTATTGTAGTCATAAGTGAAGTTAGTTATTATGTCAAAATAATAACTTAATTTAGTTACGACTAAATGCGGAAATGGTAACGCAGCAACACGTGTATGACGTGTCTTGTGGTAAAACTGGCGACCAATGGGATCTCTGGATCGGGATTCAGCTCCGCCCCTGGATCTAAATCCAACCCCGCCCCCTGGATGTCGTGTTCTGCAGTGAGGCGCTACTGGGCGGGTGGGGTTGTGATAGAAAGTGTTTCTTGCTAGATGTGATACAGCTACGGCATAAATTCCGTGAAATGTAGGGTTTGGGGTTAGGATGAAAACAGCGCTCATCCGGCGAGATTTCACGAAATATCGGCCGTAGCTTAATCCTTTCTAGACATTTACAATCGGTGCAGACTTCCCACCAACGCATGGCGGAATTGTATGCAAATATTAGGCATGGCGTGTTCGGCTTTTGCTGTTCTACGCAAGTCGATACGACTACGACTATGACATCGAGTGTCGCGAGAGCGATGCGATAGTAGATTGCTATTTGTAATCCTTTACCTCGCTCTCGCGATACTTTAATGTCATACGTGTGCGCAGCCCTGCATGACGTCGAACACGCCTATGAGACGTGACCTAAGCGGAAAACGAAACGTGGTACCCACAATGCAACGCGGAGGGATAGCTTTTACACATATTCTTTCTTATTATTTATCAAATAGGCATATATACGGCTTAGTAGATTCTGAGCATATAATATATGGTGGTATTGCTAATCCTTAGCTAAGTTTGAAATGTTCGCTTGTAATGATTGTTGGTCTTACCGTTTTTGGGAAGTGTGTTGTTGTTGGTGTGCTACCCTCCAGTTACATTGGAAAGGCAGTACACTCATGTTTTTCCTCAGATCGTATAAATCTTTCGCCTTTTACTAAAGATTTCCGTGGGGAAGAACACTATGAGTATAATGTAATTTTTTGATGCCCTGCCGATTGGCGGGGCTTCCCAAATTGGTTTAAAATAAGAACTTGTTATGAGCATTGTAATACAATTAACATTTAGCTAATGATAATTATTTGTGTCGTATACCTTTGAATATAAGCTACATATCAGATGTCCTTATATCGGTATGTTTCTTGTGATAGTGTGAGTTGACCGTATAGTCATGTGAACGGGCATTCTGTTCAATGCTCTGTTGAAAATGAATTTAGAGGGAATTTAGACCCCTCTTGGACATAATTATAAAGTATAGAAATGGATGGGCGACGTTCTGAAAAACTGCCGTTGAATGGGAGCTCCTCGCGTCTTTGTTCGTGTCTCCACTCCCTATTTTTTGGATTTTTGTGTTGCATAAAAGCAGTTGATAAACTCATGAATGTAATCTTGTACCTGGGTGTTCCTTATGTTAATGCTGCCGCAATGTCTTATGCATGATATGAATAGGGAAAGTGCAACGCCGAGAAGTCCCGCCTTCCAGTAAAATTGTGCTGTTTGAGCTGTGGTCGACATTTTCAGATAGTCCTTCACAGGGGCGGAGCCAGACATTGGGGGCTTGGCCCAAATCCAGGGGTTCTAAAGCATGTTCCCCTGCTGTTTTTCTTCATTTACGGCAGCTTTAAAGCATTTTTTTAATCTAAGTGTTCTCCGTATTATCATTTTGAAATTACTAACTATTACTAAAAAATAACTATTTTTGACAATGACACTTTAACTTCTCTTATCCAAAAATAGGCTTAAAATGTTTGATGCAGGCTAATCCAGTAACTATGAAGCTACATAAGAAAGAAGAACAATTTTGCAGATCTCACCTGCTCATAGACGCGCTCTCTCTCTCCCTGATCTCTCTCCACCCTCCACTCTTCCTATTTGCACTGACAATTATCACACAAAAGCATATTTTAATGTAAAATATTGAGTATTCACATTTTATAATTGTCTTTCAATGTATTTCTGTGGTAAAATCATTGCTAATTTCAGTGAAATGCATATAGACAACACATAAGTTGCCTAACTATATACTTTCTCACCTTCTTCTGACTTCTTTCAAAAAAATAAATCGTATATCCATCTATAAAATAGAGAAATATGAGCAAGGTTTTTTCAAAGTTTAAATTCACTGTGATTAAATGTACTTAAATATAACGTTACCAACGACAGAGCAGGCAGACTAGAATAGATCATAGCTCTAACAGTAGCCGTTAACCATGCATGCAGATAATATACCAGTTGACGCTATTTAAAAGTATTAACATCACATAACTATTAATATACACTTTTACATTAATAACGAAAACACTTTAATAATAAAGACCCTTTGAAAATGCGTTTACTGAGGGAAGATTCAGCATATTATTTTGCCTTCTTCAACTTCAATCTCTCATTCGTTTTCACTGGAGTGTGGGACTGGAGAGTTAAAGCTAAATGCCGCCACCTAGCGTACTGGATGAATTCATTTTACAGATTTGAAAAGATTCGGGGCTTTTGACAAAACATTCGAAAGCCACCCCCCCGCTCCCTCACATGGTTACAACTGAAAGAGTCTTAAGGAAAATTACAACTGTGAACTACCTAGTTTTAGCGTAATTTGAGTTTAAGATAAACATTTAGGGCAGAGGTTTTCAAACTTTATGATAGCATAAAATTCATATAGACGGTTTCAGCAGTAACAACATAAACAAATGGCTTTCGTGGAACAAAGGTAACTTCTGGTAAACTTTAGAGTAGTTTATTTCTGATAACCAGAAAAATAAACAACATGTAGACTTAAAAATGTGTAAAATGTGTACTATAGACGGTTTCAGCAGTAACAACATAAACAAACGGCTTTCGTGGAACACACGTAACGGAAAGAATCAATAACAACAGAGTTGTTAGCGTAGTTTATTCCTGATAACAGGCGAAATAAACAAGTGGATTACATTAGTTAATGATTCAAAGATGACACTGAGCTAACATTATTGTGTAAAATGTGTACTATATAAGTCACAATGTTTATTACAAATCGTCTGCCAAACCTCCCTTTAAATAGCGGTTATGCATGATCGCTGCATCCCCTCATCTTAAGCAAACCAAAACATTTGTTATTTTTGATGAGGTGTTTGTTCAAGGGTTCAGTTTAGCCACTAGTCAGACCATTAAACAAACAGAGATCAGAAGTAAAGTTCTGCTCACACGTGTTATCGCGTCACCGCATTTGCATCCAATGAAACTTTCGATATCCATATTTTGTGTAACGTTTAAACTGTGTTGGATAAATAGTAATTGTGATAGTTGAAGACAGGAAACTGTTTACAATTGGCTATACAGTCCTTATATTCCCGACGGTAGAGCATTTTTAAGATTTCCAATATGGAGGGAGGTTTCACTTTTTTGCGTTTTTAAGCCCCAAAAACGCCATCGCCATGTAAATGAAAGGGACATCCGATAGAATATTTGAATGTTTTTACCCTCGAGCGTTCTTGTGTAAACAGGGCCTTAGATACCTTCATTGCCTTGTCCCACAATTTTATGCGTATGTGCGCGGAGGGGATGTGATTGGTTGAGCCTGGTCGAGTTCGGAAAAAATAAAACGGTGGCCAAGAAAACATCTAGATCAAAAATTTAGTGTAAATTACGTTACATATTAACTTTTACACCTTTTGGTTGCATTACTAGTGAGAAATTCATATTGTGGTTTTCAGATATGTGATTAGTTATCACAAACAAAGGCGCTCTTTGTTTATATTTTAAACAGAATTCCATTATGTTCCCTATGAAGGCTGTCCGAATGCGTTTCCTGGAGCTGCCTTTATGCCTCAGTGAGGCAACAAGTCAGCTGCCTTAAAAGGTTTCCCACGCAGCTTTGATCTTATTACTGAAACAGCTGCCTGGAGATGTTGCGGTGAGTGACTGTAAGTGACTGACTTTGCAGTTATTCAAGTAGCAGTGCCGTGCATTCTCTGAATTCAGTGCATTCAGTGCAAGCAAAAGTGAAATATCTATAAGTGTGCTGTTCTTTTCGAGAGCTCTTATTTTTTCACACTTGATCTTTTTGATCTCAGGATGGTATTCAAGGGCTTGTAGTATGTAGGTACTGTTTGTGTGTTAAGTACTTGCTTAAGCATTAGGATTTAAAAAAAGATTCTCTTACCTTATGCGCTACACAATATGTTAGAGGTAGCACCCATGCATATTTCCAATGAATGCACTTAAATGTAGACTGCCAATATGTTTTGAAAGATATTGGGCTATATTCTGATAACGTATTCCTCATAGTTATGCTAGGTTTTATCAATAATAATAACTGCATCTGATAGAGCGTTTAGACCTTGAAGCGGTGTCGTCTGATGTCAGACTTAATAAGTGAATTATATAAGGTTGTGTACAGTAGGGGAGAGTGGGGTAAAGTGAGACATCGGGTAAAGTGAGACACCCCCTGTATCTAGGCAACTGAACACATTTGTGGTCCTATGACCATTATGTTTTTAAGCCCCTCAAATTTCCCCTTGGCCATGAAGGACAGGACCTCATGCTGCTGTGGTTGACATGTTTTTTTCACAAAAATATATTTTTTGCTTGTAAAAGTAAATTTTCTTGCTGTCAACTTAATCAACTGTTGTGCCAAACCAAATTGATTCAGGTAGAAAAACTTATATCACACATGTTTATGAACTACCAACATATAAAACCTTGTGTTGATGCTAGCTGAAGATTAGCCTGAATTTCCAAGAGAGAGAGTTTTTTTCCAAAATGTGGTGGTGGGGTAAAGTGAGACAAATGATGTGGGGTAAAGTGAGACATGAGGCACAAGTTCAGTTTAGTCTAAAACATATTTTAATGTAATATTACATTACATATGTTTTATTTTTAATGTTATAAACATTGCAGAAAAACCATTATGCCTAGTCAATACACCAGGAAGACAGCCTGGGGAAAAACACCCCTTGAGGAGATGGAGAGTGCAGCTGCTTAGGTCAAGGAAGGAAAGAATTCTCTAATGCTATGTACACACCAAACACGAGGCATCATGGTACTGTGGGTTCACACCAGACACAAGTTCAACAATTTGCGCAAGTAGATTACATACAAAGTCAATGCAAAGACGCAATCAGACACGTCCTCGCATGTGGCGATGCGAATGACGTGATATGGGTGGCGCGTTATCCACGAAAACACGCGCTATTCGCCGCAAACATGTCTTCGCCCAATTTGAAAATATTCAACTTGAGCGAAAAATTCCATTAAACAATGTTAAATCCTGCGAGTAATCTAGATCAAGTAATGCACTGCCCCGCATTTGGTGTGTACGTAGCATTATTCACTCTAGATTACTCACGGGATTTAACATTGTGTCATGCAAATTTTTCGTTCAAGATAAATATTTTCAACTTGGGCGAAGACATGTTTGAGGTGAATAGTGCATGTTTTCGCGGCAAATGCTCCGCTCATATGGCGTCATTCGCATCGCCCCAGGCGAGGATGCGTCTGATCGTGTCTTTGCATTAACTTTGAATGTAATCTACTTGCACAAATCGTTGAACTCACGTCTGGTGTGAACCCACAGTAAGAGCAGCTGCAAGGGATAGAAATATTGATAGATGGTTCTGATTGTCTTTTGCGCTGACCCGCAGACACTAGCTGGCTCTAAGGGTCCTTTGTTCTGACCCCCAGACTGCGTTTTAATCTAACTGGTTCTATATGTCATTTGAATGTTAATTAAAAAAATTTGAATTGTCGGAGCCAATGGTCTACAGTGGGCAGCGCTCCGACATGTGGTGCTTTCACACTTTCTGGGAGTTCGATTCCCGGCTCGTGGTCATTTGCCGATCCAATACCCTTCTCTCCTCCCTGTACTTTCCTGTCCTCTCCAAAACTCAAATTTTTTGAAATAAGCTGGGGTAAAGTGAGACACAAGACCACTTTTTTTAAAACAATCATATTTTCACTGCTCTTCGTCCTGAATACATTCTGGTAATTTCCATAGCTAGGAAACATCCTGAATTAATGGGAAATGTGTACATTTGACTGATATATCATTTTAGCTCGCTTAGAGGGGAGCAAATGTAAAAAATGTCTCACTTTACCCCACTCTCCCCTACGTGTTTGTGGGTTTCATGTGCACATACAGGGTATCACCTTCCTCTTCCCTGTCTCAGATGTTGCATACATGCTTGGCATACATGCATACATTTATGTGTGTTAGTGTGTATTTGTAACAGTCTCGGTCTGACCACAAGGCCATTACCCATATCATGTTGGTTGACCTGTCTGATGTCAGTCTTTCCCTGTCTTATATCTTATGGTCCAGTTTTTTGGGTTTTAAGATTCAGGATCAGTTTCTGTGCAAACCTTGTCTGGGCAACCCATCACCCGGCCGTGGCCTCTCAGGCCATTAAACCGACAAGGGCACTGACCAACACGCGAGCCAAGTCTGATCTTATTGTTGGGTTGCAGGTAGTGTAGCCAGTTGGAGGGGTATGGAGACACCTCTGCTAGACCTTTTCTTCCACGACAAGTATTGATGTCTTCTTAAAAGAAACAAGAGAGGCAAGAATCCGTCTACTTTGGATAAAATTCAGGACAGTGTTTCTCGTGTACAGTACAGCTAGTGATCTTTAATCTCTTATTAATTTGTCCACTGCTTCACCGTTTAGCTGCTTCTGGTCTTTTTTCCTCAGAGATCCTTTTTTTCCAGGTCAGATGTTTTCCACTTAAAGACTACTTTAGCTCAGCACAAACACTCCCATGAACTGATTTAATAAGGGGTCGTGATGACGTTGAGAAATGCAATTACAAAATGAAATGTAATCTGATTTTAAGAGGAAAGGGAGTATGTGGTTTCTTATTAGTTCATTTGTTCCTACTTTGTGATTGGTTTCTCATGTGTGCATAACCTTACTTGTTTTTCCCAGTTCTCGGGTTTATCCGCAGTTTGGTTTTGGCTTTGGATTATTATAATAAACCTAGCAGCATTTGAATCTGCTTTTCTATCTTGCCTGCCTTTGCCTGACATTAGATTATTTTGTCTTTTGTTTGACAGAGCTACGTCTACATCAAAAAGCAGCAACCCGCGGGGCACAGCACAGCAAGAACCGACACGCGAGTGACATCAAAGTGCCGCGAGAGCGATTCAAATGCAGACTCCTCACATCGCTCTCGCGGTACTTTGTTCTTATGGTGAAGCCGGACACACCCGAATAAAACAACAATTTTTAAGCATGGCTTTTATCCTATGTTTAAGAGAAAAGTAGATGCTGTTATTAAACTGCGGAGCGGTTGTCTCTCTTTGTCCACGTGATAAAAGAACAAACACGCACGCATGCGCAAAAACACACGCGCCTTCTCAGCTACCTTGAAAAATTGTAGACAACTATATCACAAAATCTGTGCTGGAATGTTGTGGAAGTACTAGTATTGTTATGAGATAGTAATGTGTTTGTACAGTGTAAGTAAATCCTAATCCATGTCCTAATATGCTTCTGTCCCCTCTCTATCGATTTCATCTGAGGTCATGATGTCATGTGTTCACCATCTGGAATTATATGGCTTAATAATCTTCACACACACCATAAGACTTGTAATGAAGAAGACTGGCTTCATGTGAATTTACGCCTACAATGATTATGATCAGCAGATTATGATCATATCTCCAAATCTATCTTCAGAATAATGTGGTTGTGCAGAGCCCTGAGGTTTCATTTTTATCATCTACGCCCACTGTAGGGCTTTTCAGTGTCCTTTGGCACCCAGAACCTTGTTCACATCTGTAGAGTGCCGTGTGTGCTCACGTGGACATACTGACAGTCTAATCCAAGTGTACATTATTGATAACATGTAACACAATAGTGTAAGATTGAAAGAATTAGATCATTTAATACAGAACAAAAGTTAAGAAATGTTATGATTCCAGAAAGCAGTGGTAATAATATTAGGTTTGAATAGAAACATTTCTACTCTGTCTTTTATTTGTAATAAATTGTAATATATTTCTGGTGGCTATTAAACATTTAATAATTCAATATATTCCATACGATGCGCTAAATAATCAGGCCTAAGCAACCATGACGTGACATGTAGTTTTATTTTCTAAAACAATTTTTTCCATGATAGAGGTCAAATTAATAAAGGGAACAGTGAGAAGTGTGATGTGTTGGCATGATGATCATCTCCAGCTGGAATGACTGTAGACCTGCAGCAGTGAAGTGCTGATTCAGGGAATTGTACTGCAGATGAAGCATTTTAAGTTGCCTGAGGAAAAGTTAGTGCAGTTAAAATTAAAGCAAGACAAAGAATAGGCCGAGATAGAGAGAGAAACATTTAGGCCTGGTTTCACAGACAAGGCTTAGCTTAGTAGGACTAGGTCTTATAGTTAAATTAAGATGTTTAAGCATTTTTTATAAACATATAACTTAGAAAAATAAGTTACTGGTGTGTATCTTAAAATATGCCAGTGCCATTGATTTTCTTAAAATCTGTACGTGCTAGTTGAGACAGCTCAAATATGTGTTTTAGTCTAGGACTAGCCTTAAGCCTTGTCTGTGAATCAGGTGCCAGCTTTTCAAAAAGTTCCAAATAATCCAGATTTCAGAAAATCCCATGTTTTACTATCCAGGATCGGGTAAACCATCTCACTCTTGTCCTGGTTTTCAAAGTAAAATTGGATCAACCTTATCCAGATAGACACTTTTTCAGATCAGCTAATCTGGATTACTAGTGTTGTAAATGTAGATATGTCGGAAATTCACCCGTCTGCTGGGATCAGAATAATCCTACTCTTTGGGATCATACTAATCCCAATCTCACTAAAATGTTTTTAACAACATAAAGTGACGATTTTATCCAGATCAAAACCCAGATTAGATTTTCTGATTCATTCCGAATTCAGAATTCATTTTTGTTTTGAACAGCCATTTTGAAATGTTGATCTAATCCAATAGCCGAAATCAAAATTGATTACTTTTGACCAACTGGCTCCAGGGGTTAGAGCTTGAATCTAGTTCAAGACTACAATGCTTGTTTGAGTGGTCCTAATTGAAATCGGCTTGCAAGGACATCTCTTAAAATATATCAGTGCAATCGTTTTGTCTCAAGATGCACGTAGGGGAGAGCGGGGTTGGTTGGCACACTCTTCACTCTCTGTCATATTTCTCAGTTATGTTAAATGATAAAAAAGTATAACCAGTAACAAAAGTAAAGATCTCAGCTAATCATCAGATACATTTAATGTTCACAAATGATTTGTAAATTTCTTTTTATTTATCATTAAAGTCATGTTGTGCACCTGTGCCAACCAGCCCCAGTATGGGGGTAAGTTGGCACATGCAATGGGGTTGGTTGGCACAGATGCTATAGTTACAAAGAATGAGGTGACAAATATAAAGAACTTGAGCATTTAATTCAAAACAGAAGCAGAAAAACATTCCCAAAAATGTCTGCCCATTTTAGCCAAATTATTTACTATGTTAGTATGTTTGTGTGTGTGTGTTTGTGTTGAGTGGTAGTGTTGTAGTTCTCGAGACCGGTCTCGGTCTCAAGACCACTTTTTAAAGGTCTTGGTCTCGTCTTGAAATCGACCACATTTTTACTCGGTCTCGTCTCGGTCTCAGATAAAGAAGACTCTGAATTTTATTTCAAGACTGGTAAAGACCACAACTGATGCACACTGCAAAAAAAAATTCTTAGTATATTTGTCTTGTTTTCAGTAAAAATATCTAAAAATTCTTAAATTAAGATGCTTTTTCTTGGTGAGCAAAACAACCCAAGAAAATAAGTCTAGTTTTTAGAACAAAAATATTTATTGAATTTAATGTTTAAGAAAAAGGTTCAAAAAAAAATTTCATACCCCATTGGCAGATTTTTTTGCTTGTTTTATTCAAAAAATCACTTAAATTTGTTATTTTTGCTCTAAAAACTAGACTTATTTTCTTGGGTAGTTTTGCACATCAAGAAAAAGCATCTTAATTCAAGAAGTTTTAAATAGTTTTACTGAAAACAAGACAAAAATACTAAGACATTTTTTTCTTGAAATACATCTTTTGCAGTGCACATCACAAATTTATTTTTTATCATTAATTTATGCAGTTTATTCAGGTTTGGCATATGATGTTGGCATTGTTTAAGTTTCTCCCAATGACAATTTTTCTAATTTTATTACTAAAAACACCTGCATTGTGTTAAATGGATGGCAAGCCATGGAAAGACAGTTCAGATTAAATGGTTAAGTTGATTTCAGCTCTGTAGGGTTTGTTCACTTTTATTTGCTTATAGACAAAGATAAATTCCCACATATCTGCAATGCCTTTGATTATTTTATCAACTTCTCTGATGGCACACACACACACACACACACACACACACACACACACACACACACACAGACACACACACACACACACACACACACACACACACGCACACAGACAAAAAGTGCCTAATATGCATATTCCACATTTTATCATAAGTGTTTTAATGCAGTGACTTGCACTGGTCTTGGTCTTGACTTGGTCTCGGCCTGTCTTGGTCTTGACTCGGTCTCGACCCTTTAAAGTCTTGGTCATCACTTGGTCTCAGTTTAGGTGGTCTTGACTACAACACTAGTATTTAGTGTGGGGAACTGTTTTTCAGTTTTGACACTGTAAAATATGAAAGCTATCCACACCTTAACAGTTAGTGACCATTCAATGATTTTAGTAAATGGGTGTGTTCAGGTCAAGAGGGCAGTCATTTTAATGACAGATTTTTGTGCCCTTTAATGTACCTTAAATAAATTGTGTGCCAACCAACCCTTGACCCAACAGGCCCCGCTCTCCCCTAATGTATTTTTATATGGCATGTTTGTAAAAACTCCTTAAATTTCCTATTATAACCAACTATTCTTAATAATACACCATATATAGTATATCTGATAGTAAATCTGACTAGTACAATGTGTCTACAAATAATAGTGTCAGATATTTCTATAATCAAATCATAGCAAGACTTTGTTTCTCAGTGAATACGGCCACCTAGTGGCCTTTTCCATAAAGTGAGGCACATCAGTGTTTCATCGAGCCCACAATACTGCACACAGTGCGCATTGGTTATTATGTTAAACCATGCTTGCTTTTGACCATCTAGTCCTGAGAGACCTATTATTAACTTATTAGCCATCACAGACAGAGTTAAACCCGAATTACAGTTCACTAAAATAATATTCAAAATAAAATTAGGATAACCTGGGATCACAAGGTAAACAAACACAAATGATTCATGCAAAGTAAAATCAACACGTAACAAAATAGGTTCCTTTTTTGTGCACAAGAAAATCTAAAAAAAAAAAAAAAAACACTAAGCAAAAATGACAGATTAAACCGCAACAGCATAAGACAACATGCAAAACAAAAACGCAAGTCAAATTTTAATAGTGCTTTAATAAAGTTCAACAAAGGCAAAAAACTTGGTTTTCAAGCTACTTAAGATCTATACTTACATAATACAGCCTTCATAGAGATGCGAATCAGTGACAAAACATTTTGGTGAAACAGTAAATGAAACCATGTACAAACAATAAACTGACTTTGTTACATAAGAAAAAGCCAAGCGAAATGTAGGTAGGATTTATTGTTAAAAGGCCCTTGCCTTTTCAAACAAAGACCTGATATCTAAAATAAATCTGAAAGGCACAAAACAAGGAGCATGATAAATGAACTACCCTTAAACCTTTCCTCTGTTCAATCTTTAGTATGAAATTCACAATAACAGTAGTGAGTTGCTAAACATACAAACACGGGGGACTGTATAGTGTAGGACCGTAAGGGGTTAAAAAAGACTGAACACAAACTTCGTACAGAGGGGAAAATATTTGCAATACACAAATCAGAGCACGTGTTGAAATCCTCCTCAGCAGAGCACAGACTTAAAAGGAGCACTTCTTTCATAAGAGCACAGTTCGGTTTCATCCCCCAAAATATGACGCTGCCTGAGCTTCAGGAATAAATACAAACTAGAAGTGTAAAATAAAGCTGACCAGTATTAAGGTAGGAAGGGTGGGGTAGCTTGACCGAGCACTTCATCGACACCTAATGCAGTAAACTGCGCGCGCACACAAACACACACACACACACACTTATGATTGAGAACAACACAAACTCTGTGATGCACGGCCCAAACATGCACCATACCAACAGAGCGGATCTTTAGCCAGAGTATACGTTAGAAAATTCGATGCTAGACACAAACACATTTAGTGAAACTGACAACATTACACTTGACTTGCTTGTTCATTGGTATCTCTGCTGTTAAACATACAAAGGTGTAAAACACAGCAAATTTCAAAGAAAACGACTGGTACACAGTTCTTGGTTGTTTTAGTGTTTGTATACGTTGAAAAGTGGTGACGAAAGGGTCCTCGCGTTGGACGATAGGCTTTTAACTAACTCTGCTACGAAAATCACCATCAAACACTTAAAACTGCATTAAAAAGGCCATCCTAACACATCAGAAACAACCTTTAAGTTAGCGTAGGCGCTAAAATTGGCTCCCTGCACCAAATACATTTTTTATACATTTGAGGGGGAAGTGTATTGTTGTAAATAAAAGGTCTCCTGTAAAACTATTCAGGTAAAAAGGTCATCTTAAAAGAAAAAAAAAACTACTTTTGAATAACTGGATGGCACACAATTTTGTGCAGATATCACTCAAACAGCACAGTAGCACTGAGATTTCACTCTTCAGTCCTCAAACTGGGAAGATTTCTCCTGAAATGTACAGTTTCAGGTCTCGTTGCATCTCGCCCTGACAGTTTTGGGTTTTGACCTTCGGACTTCTACCACTCTGCATCGCCAATGGCTTTGGAGAACACGTAATCCCGCCCGTTCAGATTCATTATCCCATCTTTCAGGTGAAATTTCCATTTGTTCTTACTTCTGTGAATCTAAAGCAAAGATATTTTGTCAATTTCATTAAAAAGATCAAAGAGATGCTTGGCCCAGTGTTGGAAACAAAATCATTGGGCAAATTTTTGTCAAATCAATGTGTTTAAATACATTTTCCTATTACTGAAAAGAATAGTTCAGCCAAAAATGAAAATTGTGTCTTCATTTACTCACCATAAAGTTGTTCCAAACTTGTATAAATTGTTTTGTTCTGCTTAAAGGATTAGTCCATTTTCTTAAAAACAAATCCAGATAATTTACTCACCACCATGTCATCCAAAATGTCGATGTCTTTCTTTGTTCAGTCGAAAATAAATTATGTTTTTTGAGGAAAACATTCCAGGATTTTTTTCATTTCAATGGCCTTTAATAGAGCCCAACACTTAACAGTTTTAATGCATTTTAAAATTGCAGTTTCAAAGGAATCTTAGCGATCCCAAATGAGGCATAAGGGTCTTATCTAGTGAAACGATTGTCATTTTTGGCAAGAAAAATAAAAAATATGCACTTTTAAACAACAACTTCTCGTCTTCCTCCGGTCATGTGACGCGTCAGCGCGACCTCACATAATTGCGTAATGACGTGGAAATTCAGGTTACATATATGAAACGCACATTTGCGGACCATTTTAAACAATAAACTGACACAAATACATTAATTTGTATCATTCAACACATACAACAACGTCAGAACGGTCCTCTTTTTCCACACTTGTAAACACTGGGGGTAGTTTCGCATACATCATCCGTGACCTCTTGACGTCATGACGTATTGGATGAGGTTGCGCTGGCTCGTCACAGGACCGGAGATAGACGAGAATTTGTGGTTTAAAAGTGCATATTTCTTATCTTTCTTGTCAAAAATGACAATCGTTTCGCTAGATAAGACACTTATGCCTCGTTTTGGATCGTTTAGACTCCTTTGAAACTGCAATTTTAAACTGCATTAAAACTGTTAAGTGTTGGGGTCCATTAAAGTGAGAAAAATCCTGGAATGTTTTCCTCAAAAAACATAATTTCTTCTCGACTGAACAAAGAAAGACAATTTTGGATGTCATGGTGGTGCGTAAATTATCTGGATTTTTTTTAAAGAAAATGGACTAATCCTTTAACACAAATGAAGAAAAAAAATGATCTGGGGCACCATTGACTAACATGGTGTTAGTGTTTTCTACAATAAAAGTTTTGGTGACCCAGGTCTGAAAATTTTTCAAAATATTTTATTTGTGTTAAGTAAAACAAAGAAATGTATACAAGTTTGAAACAACTTGATGGGGAGTAAATGACTGAAATTTTATTTTTGGGTGAACTATCCCTTTAAAGCTTGCGGGTAATTTTTAAAATAAAGCTATCCCTTTAAGCTTGTGGGTAATTTTTAAAATAAAAATTACCCACAAGATTCAAGAAAGATTCAAGATTCAATAATGTTTTTATTGTCATTCTAACAAAACACTAAAAAAGTGCAATGCAGAACGATTACGTGGCATAGGATCATCACAAAAACAAACACAAATAAACACCATCAACACACACTCACCTTGTCATACTGGCAAACCACCACATTCTCAGTGTCAAACAGCTCCTGGTCTTCTTCATCACTAACATCATCACCACTGTTTAAAGGCTCCTGCATTTAAAACAAAACTTTAATACAAAATTAGGCTGATCGGAGATCTTGCCCCAAAAACACTCTGTATAGCACGCACCTCCTCCACCTGTCCGTCCTCAGCGCCATCTTTTTCCTTATCTTCATCGTCATCCTCATCATACTCTTCCTCCTCCTCATCATCATCTGAGGATGTGTCTCCAGCACCATCCACCTGGAGCATCATGGGAGGTTGTTGTGAGGCCTGTTGTTGTTGTTGTTGTTGCTGCTGCTGTTGTGCCGGTTGCACTTGAGGTTGAGCCTGCACCTGCACAGCTCCCTGTCCAGGCTGCGCAGTCATGGCCGCTGCCTGCATGACCTAAAGGCACAATGGGCTTTAATACAAGGGCACCTCATACATTTTTGATATCAGATCAACGGTCAAGAAAATCTCAATGCCAACCAATAGGTCCAAGATGTACTTTTAAAAGCATGTCATGCAAAGAGGTTGAGCTGACCTGAGTGTTCTGCTGGACTTTGTTTCCTGTAAGGACAATCTGCTGTGGTTGGATGATGACGCCGGTCTGCTGAGAAATTCCACCCTGAATAGGGGTCAACACCTGCACAAACATGTGTTCGGTCAAAATCATACATGAGCTTAGAAGGAATCGTGTATACATTCTCCGCATTTTCTGATTACCACTCATTTTGCTGATAAAAACAAATTTACTTTTCTGTTTTACAAATTGATTACAAAATTAAAAGTATTTCACTCATGTCAGCCAAATGCATTCATACGTGGCCTAAACATTCAGGGACGGTTTTTGGCTTAAGCCCAGAATAAAATGCATGTTTGACGTCCAAACTGAAAACAGCTTGCAGTGACATCTTGCCCCTCTCTGTAAACATGCAAATATAAATATAGCAAATTGGTCTGATGATAAATTTAAAATATCCCATGTTAGCCTAAATATCCCTCATTAAGAAATGTGTAATAAAATTACAATCTTACATAAACCAACCCCTCAAACAAAGAAAGAAACAGACCAACATGATAGCTCCATACTTAGTTTCACTCTGAAACATGCCACGTCACACAATGTAATTGCAAATGTGTTTGTTAAAGGCAGGGTGCACTATTTAAAAAAAATAAAAATAAAATAAATAAATAAAAAAAAGCTAAGGGAGGGAGTCGGCCCGCGTACCAAAACCCACGTAGCCAATCAGCGATAAGGGGTGGTCTACTAACCGACATCATTGCCTGGGTTGTGTATGTGTGGGACAGGTCTATCAAAAGAAGGTCCAGATTCTATTGGGTAGGGCTGGGCGGTATGACGGTATATTCCGTTACCGCGGAATAAAATGTCAGACGTAACAGATTTTTCTATTCCGTCTATTCCGCGGAATGCAAATAAGTGGGCGTGGCTAACTCTGCCCTCCAGCATGTTAGACTGAGTGTGACGGAGAAACATGTAAAATAGTTCACTTATAAAAAATGAACGAGTTATTTGTGTAATTTTTATAATAAGTGCCAGTGAATCCACCACGGGTCACGCAGCGAGACTCTTGTCTTGCTCGCTCTCTTGCTCGCTCTCGTGCTCTCTCTCTCTCGCGCGCGCGCGCGCTCTCTTTATCTCCTCATGCAGCAGCTGGCCGGCCGGTCTCTCGCGTGCAGAGGTCTCTCTAGGCAAGCGCAAGGAGCTGCGACGCGAAAATAAAGAGTTCTTCTCGCACATAATGCTAATAGTTGTTTTTCTGAACTTTAAGCAAGCTAAGATAAAACTCGCATTTATATCAGTGATGTGCGCTGCTGGAGCGACGTAGTTTGATGCGCCATTTGCTTATACAAACATATTTGATCGGAAAGACGAGAAAGAAATGCAAATGTTAAGGTATAATAGACAGTAAAGGGCGTCAAGACCTTAAAACAAACTTTATGATCATCACATCATAGCACCTGTCACATTTATAATATCTAGAGCTTCTTCTCTCATATACAGGTATTTATCCTGTCTGTAGGTTTTTGCATATATTTATACCTGTTCATTTTACATATTGCATATGTTTAATGTAATGTATGCATCAATACAAAATACAATGAAGCCATACTATAGCTTCAATAATCTATAAAATTAATAACTCAATTAAAAACAAGATTCTGTCTAATCAAGACTTATCTGTTGTTATCTTCTGGGCATTTTCACTTTAACATTATTAACTTTAAATTTCTCATATTTTAAAACTGTGGTGAGCATTTAGTTAAAAGCTATAGTGAGTGGTGTATTTCTGTACATTTTTATTATCAAAAAACAATATAAACTGAAAAACATGTATACCGTCAAATATTCCGTTCCGTGAAATAAAATGACTCATTC
Organism: Paramisgurnus dabryanus; assembly: GCF_030506205.2. Taxonomy (NCBI): domain Eukaryota; kingdom Metazoa; phylum Chordata; class Actinopteri; order Cypriniformes; family Cobitidae; genus Paramisgurnus; species Paramisgurnus dabryanus. Next base: position 27,180,228 of record NC_133348.1, read on the forward strand.
CGTGGAATACATTTTTGGTCATTCCGCCCACCCCTACTATTGGGGTAGGGGCGTGTTTGTTTATGCGATTTAAAATATCTTTTGGCTTTCAGAGATCGTGCACCACGCCTTTAAGTCACTGACTTGAGATACTATAACTCTAAAAGCTTTGAAATATTGCATAAACTATCCTAACTACCACACCCTGGAACCTGTTCTTCATCAGCTCTGATATTTGCTTCATAAACAACCAAGAGAGCTGACAGATGCTTTGCATTATTTACTACAATGGGTATAATACAGCACTCTGCACAGGGTAATAAATCAACTGGTATCTGCCTTTTCAATCTATAAATGTTATCAAAATGACATTATTTTAGCATCCATTGATTGAACAAGACCAAAAATGTCCCTCATGCAACATGGCCATGTTTTTGATAGCGCCACTGTGTTACAAACCTAAAAAGAGCTTAGGCATAGTTTGGACTCTGCATAGTAAGCTGGGACCGTCACTTTTAAGATAACAGCACTGACCTGCTGTATGACAGGGGCCTGCACTCCACCAGTCTGCATCTGTGGCAGGACCTGCGGCAGTAACATTTGCTGCTGAGGCTGAATGATGTATTGAGTTCCATTGGCAGCTCTGACCACCTGCAAGAGCTGACCTGAAAGACCAAAAGAAATACAGAAGCTTCTTTAATTTACTGAACATTGTCTTAGTTTCATAAAATGAAGTGGTTCAGACAATGTGACCCTAGCTGTGAAAACCTAGCTTATGTAATTTGTGTGATTAACTTTTCTACATAAAATACTACTACATTAAATCGTCATACATAATGTAAAGAATATTCTGTAAAAATATGAAACTTTGATGCTTCTAATATCATAATTAAATTATAAGACTAGCCTGGATTTCACAGACAGGGTCACATTTGAATTAGTTAATTTCTTGGATTTTCTTAAAACTTCAGGAGCAATCTCACACAAAAAAATTCAGATTGTGAAAAACATTTCAGTCGTTTCTAAAGAGAAATCTCACACAGAGTCTGTATAACATGGTCCTTCTACAATATTGATTTGACCATCCCAAAGCGTGATCACTTACCCTGATGGGTGATAAATTGTGGTAATGCCAAAGTTGCTGCTGTGGCTGCTGCACTCTAGTAAAACAAACAGATTAAAAACACAAGTGAAACTTCTGATAAGACACACATTATAATAAATAAATAAATAAATAAATAAATAAATAAATAAAGTGAGAGTTTATGTAGATTATTTTTGACACCATTTAAGCTTCTGTGGCTATTAGACATATTTTTTATACTTGAAAATTGTATCAAGTGTGTATGTGCAAGCATATATTTTATATAGTTAACCATCAGGTTTTTTTAGGTCTTTTTGCTTAAATACTTCATAAATCGGTTTATACTTAAGGAGAAACGTAGTTTCTGATGCACTCTGCTGAGCCTCATTTAAGCATATACCGGTATGAGGACGTGCGCGTCGTGAATGTGCCGCCACAAACTGCAAGTCTGGAAAAAAACTGTTATGATGTTCCTGATTCTCAATCTGTGGATGTTTTTCATCACTAAAATGGAGTTTGGGAAGTTACAGCAAAGCAAAGATGACAACAGGTTTACTCGAGACAGCGCAAGCCAGCATAAGGGAAAAGCTAATCTTTATTATAGCGATGACGTTGGTAGTGAAGACCAATCAGTGATCTACGGTGTCAGGTGTCACATTTTGGTATCAGCTCGGGTTGCTTGGAACCCCGACCTAGGTGGTACTAAAAATAGTATCGGGTACTACGTACTGCACCCAGTGAAAAAGTACTATGCAATGGAAAAGCGCCATTAGTAATCCAATTTGCAATCAACAGCTCAGTCTAAACCATTTTTCAAGACAGACTCCTCCTACCCTCCATCTGTTCTCCTGATCATTTCCGTAGTGGCAAGTCCAACACGAATCCTTACTAACTGCAAAAGCATTTCAAAATAGTCCCATACTCACCATTCCGGTTGTGTTCATGTGCTGGAGATGCTTGGGCTCTTGAACAATGACCTGCTGCTGATGAGCTGAAATTAAAACATTGTGCTGTTTAAATGAGCTCATCAACATCGGGGACAACAGGCTAATGTAGTGCATTGAAAAACAAAACAAAAAATGAATTAAATTAAAACCACAGTCTTTTAGGGTGGGTAGACAGTTGCTTACTGGTTCGAATTGAAAGAAGCCCTGTCAACAAAGTGCAATGCAATATTTGAAATAGTCTTAAATATAATCTTGAATATTCTTGTGATATATCATTTTATCATTTAATATTATACAAGCCCTCTCCTCAAGACATCCTGAGGTATTAATAATTGCCCATACCACAATATGTGCAGGACAAGTTACGCAATAGATGAAAATGATTTTTATTTCTTGTACTCCTTCAGGTTGGGCCTTACCCTGCTGCGGAGGCAGGAGCATTTGCTGTGGTTGGCTTTGTTGCGGTGTCTGCTGAGCTTGTTGGGCCTGCTGCTGTGAAGCTTGCAAAGCATGCTGCTCATCTGTGTGAAACCCTTCCACCGCTTTGGACTGCATCAGCTTATTTTCCCATAACTGCATTAGAATAAAGACACATTCTTAACATACCATACATTTAAACTGAATGTTAATATACTCCAGTAGCTACATAGTTTAATACTAACAAGGCCAAGGGTTTGGTTCCCAGGCAAGAAGCGAAATGATACAGAATCTTAATAAATGTTGTAATACTTTTCCCAAATGTCTTACCGTTTTAAGCTCCATCAGGACCTGTTCATCAACTCCCTCATCCAGGAAAAGCTCACGGACTTCGCTGATGACATCTTCCATCACTGATCTATACAGTTTAGGCTATAATAAAAAGGCAAATCATTGTAAACCCTGTGAATTACGTAGGGAATTGACGACGGGCCGTTGAATTATTTGAAAATAATGCACACCCAAGGTGGTTTTTCGAATTTGAATAATTCAAAGGACAGGAGTCAATTATTCAACTTATACCCTGGTTATTATAAGACGTTTGACAGGTTAGTTGTGCACAGTGGCTGCCAATGACTTATTTTTCGAGGGCACATGATGCAAAGCTCATCACAACATGTATGTAGCCCGTCACGTGTGGCTCATCCTTTCAAAATATGTGTTCAGCACGTCATGTAAGCTTAAGTGTACCATGTGTGATGTCAAAATACGAACCTGCTGCAGACACGTCTAAAGGGTTTATTATAAGAGAGAACGTGTCTCTTTTATCATAAATTCTTTCAACGTGTGTGCAGTCGGCTCGTATTTTGACAAGAGGCATGATGAACATGACGCAACGAACACATATTTTGAAATGATGAGCAACACAAAACACTCCAGACACATATTTAGAATTTACACCAGTCGGAAGTTTAGTCACTGGCTGCCACTGGGTGTACGGTTCACAGGTGAAAACGACACCCATGGAACACTTCTCAACCAATCAAAATAAAGCATTCAACAGGCCCATGTTATTATGAAAACAAATTTTACATTGTTTAGCAGCACATCACTTAGAAAGCCAATTTGAAGATTTGCAGCTATACTGCAGATGCATTGTTCAATGTGGTGCAGAGAATCTTGACAGCACTTTACAATCTATACAGATGACTGGTAATGGATCAGGGCCGTAACCACAAAAGACATTGAGGGGAACACGCCCCCGCCCCATTAACCAGAAACTTTGATCTTTTTAATATAGGTACATAATAGCCCTGGTTGTTTTGGTCCAATGTTCAAAATTTGGTTACGGTCTTGTAATGGATGATAGTACATTCAAAACGATTATAAACATAAACAGTTCCCAAATAAGTTCCCACGTTTTCAACAATGCATTTTCATGTTTTAGTAATTTGTTATTGTTTGACAAGGACCTTCAAATAACTAGACATTTTTATTTAATACAAAAATCTATATTTTTTATTTCTTTATGATTTAATCTTAAACCATTTCCATATAAATGTTTACCAAAATATATATATACTGGATACACAAAAAAATATTGTATAACATATATATATATATATAGCCTATGAAAAATAATAACTTGGCGGAATAAAGTAAATTTGCTATGGTGTGTAGAAGCTCTAAAAAGACATCTCGTTCCGGTACTGCCCGTATCTGAAACGTGATGCGTCTATTTGTAGCGCTTTTATCCGCCGCGCAGCCCATAAACAGCAACTGGACCTCTGCAACCGCGCTCAACCGATTGCGAGTAAACGAACAAAAATACGCAATGTTAGCACACGTCCACTTCCGGAAGCAGTCATTCCGGAACAACTGTGCAAATATCTTCTTCTGGCCAGAAAACCACCATTGCTACGCTAGCACAAATACGTTTTCCCGAGCCTTATAAACGTTGGTCAACCCTATACAAGAGCACGAAGCCTGTGTCCTGTCCGTGGCGCGCGGCCCGAACCCTCACTATTTAAAGCGCGGTGTGGTGTTTATATGCAGAGCCGTGACGTAGCGCCAGCTAGCACCTTCCCATCCCAGGCAGTCTATATTAGAGCGCCGGTATGGCTGTATAAAACCAGGCGTCTGAAAGAAGGAGGGTCAGAGGCGGAGAGAGACCCACATAGAGACGGAGAAGAGCGACGGTAGCCATGATGAAACAGCATTTGCCTTCGCTGTAATAGTCGGTTAAGAGGTTTCATTGTGAAAGTCTGGGTTTATTTGCATGGGTTTCGATACTATGGGGGGGACATGTGCAAGTACATACGTTAAAAATGATATGGTGAGGAAGATTCAGCTCAAATATGGCGCAGTCGTAGTTTGTACAGCAAATCCAATTCTTCTCCTTTTTATGTCTATGTATGTCTACTGCCCGCTAAAATTATAGAATGTGTTAAAGAACCAAGCTGTTATATCGACTTGCATTAAGAAATAATTGAATATACAGTTTATTTCCCGTATTTAACGTTAACAGGTTTCTAGTCGACCGCGGGTAAATGTAATAAAATCCGCGTTTTGTTATAAAAAAATACATTTTATATCACAATATATACATTCACTTAATGAATCGGCACCAGATTCGCGGCATTTTTTCCCCAGAATCACCGGATCAGATGCAGCCGTATGTTCCCTTAAACACTCACACACACTTCCTTAAACAGTTTAAATGGATCAGCTTTGTCGTGTGTGCTGCTAATATCTTTTATTATTGTAATTGCCAAGTTATGGGTTTGGTTAAAATGTATTGCATCTAGCCACAATGCTTGGACACGTGTGTGATTTAGAGTATGAGTGCCGTTTGTCTGATCCTTACCACTTGGTTCGAGTTAGCCGAGCTCGCCATTATGAGCGCAGTGGGGGGAAAAATACACAGCAAATATCAAGCGAGAAGCCAAAAAAGCATTTAAAAAAACCACGGAAACATCTAAAACGCAGAAGACGATTGTTTAAAAGTTGCCGGTCTAAGTATTGGAAATAAAAACACAGCTCTTTACGGTCTTATTCACAGTCCCAGGGCTGCTGCTCCCCAGCCGTCCGTCTTCTTCAGTCCTCTGCCTTTATATACTGAGCTGCGAGAGACACAGGGCAGGGTCAAGCAGGCATTGGACGAACTATCGCGAGATTTGAACGCGCTCGATATGCAGATCCTGAATCTGTGTACTTCCGCGACAAATGATTGTCGGCTTTTAATGGACCGATACAGAGACTGTTCCTGAACCAGCCAACAAAGCCTCGTTTTGGCTGTAAACGTAAGACGAGAAGTGAGACGTAACGCTTCTTTTCTGTCACAATAAAGCAAGGTATTTTTTTATTAACCGATATACTCTGGGAATGTTACATCTATGCTCCATTAGCTAAGACACACTCGTTATGAGGCAATTCCTTTTTTTTTTTTTTTTGCTATGGTATGCTTTTTGGAAGAAACAAGATATTCTTCCCACAAAGACACCTTTTTAGTTTTGGTCATGCTAATTTTTGGAAAACACAGCCCCCCAAAACAGACCTTTGGCCTATGAGTATGGTCTATAATGCCTGGTGCTATTCATCAGAGCATTTATGGGATTCATGGGAAAATCCTTAAAAACTCTCAGAGCCTTTGCTAAAAATCATCATGAATCATAAAAAATAACAATTCTTAGATTAATAAAAAGTGCATGTAAACAGGAGTGAAGAGGTTTGCAGTCATGTAAACATCTTACGACAAAAAAGTTCTTACTCTGATTATTGAAAATAATTATATCTCGGTGGGCATCTAAACGTAGAGACTTTCCATGTGTAGTAACCACAGGAATAATTTTTATGTAATTGTTTTAGCATTGTTTAATTAGGTCAACATGAATTATACGCAGTGGTTCCCAACCTTTTTCACTTTAAGGCCCCCTAGTTGCTCACAACAATATTTGACGGCCCCCCCACTCACTCAATTATTTCCAAATAAAATTAACTAGAGCTTGGAATGACTAGACAGATGTATATTCGTTACTAAAATGGCAAAAAAGAAACATCTTGATTTTTGCTTGTTTTAGCTTATTTTAATGCTTGTTTTGTCCTATTTTAAAGTCATCTTGAAGCCCCCCCTGTGAGCCCCGGCCCCCTTTTGGGAAACACTGCATTATAGTAATTATAAATATATGCTTTGTGAGCATCAGTAAAAGTTTGCACTCTTTGTAATAGTTGTCCTCAGTGCGAATACATTTCAGTATAAAGTCACTGGGGTGAAATATGTAGAAGATACTGTCAAACAAAGATAGTGTAGAACAATGGGCAGTTTTATTGATTGTCTTGTATCATTGAACAATATAATAAAGTGTATGTAAACATTTAACTGGGTTATTTTGGTAAACTACTGTATTGTGTGCTCTATCTGAACAATAGCTTATTCATGGGAGTAAAAACAAAAAAAGAAAATGCAATTTGTGTAATTATTAATGTTTTGCAGATTCTGCTAGCTGTATGTAAATATATAACCCTTCCAGTATACGTGTTTAAATATTTATACAGCGTTACCAAACATAAAGCCTAATGGATGAGCCTAATGGAGTTGGTATTATTATTTTCACCACACGGGGGCAATGTATACCACCTAATTATCAACCATTGGGCTCTACTTCTCACATTCTCATGCATTTGTCTTAAATTCAGATTTCTTCAGTGCCTTTAATCATTATGAATATCAACTTTGGATGATTACGAAATGTAAATAGAAGTCAAGAAATTGCAACTTATTCAATTTGCAAAAATGCAAATTAATATCTTTACCATCTCACTAGAAAGTTGTGTAGACCTTTCCCGGAAAGGACAGTCATAAGTTCACTTGGGTTTATTTTCTTCTTCTTTATGTAAAGTTGCTTGAAACAATGCAGCATTGTAAAAAGTGCTGTGTATAAATACATTTGACTAGAGGGTGTAGCAGCCTATAGTGCACATTTTCTCAGTTTTCCTATTAAAGTTTAATGTCATGCATTCATAAGATTTAGTCTTTATCTCATTACACTTCATTGAAACTGAGAGATTATTTTTGCTCAAATGTTTGGCTCATCTGTAACTGACAGGACAAAAACCCACTTGATGTATAACTGTAATAAAGGTAATAAAATACCTGTACTATTGTACTTTTTCAGACAAAGACTAATAAAATGCATCAAGCACAGATCGCTTGCTTATAGCTCATGGAGTTGCATAGCAACAGATCTGGCTGCAGTGCTACAGAGTGAAAACAGGAAGCTGGTGGCTGCTGATTACGCCCGTACCGCCTTTAATTATGAATAGAGCTCCAGTTGCATAAACCATCAGAGCATCTTGAGTGCCATTAGCCACACCTAAACTCAATCATTGAATGCTTCAAAGTATATGCATTGTTATTATTTTCTATAAATTATATTATAGTATTTAAAAGTGAAATCTCAACTAGTCATTTTTTTATAATAAAAAACATCAAATAACATTCTGTGAAACTTAGATTTCTTTAATATTGACTGATAAGGCTGTGTCAAAGATTGAAATTACAGTGAAATAATGATATCACAAGACTTTAATCTGAATTTACAGGAAGGGTCACATATAATAAAGTTTAAATGAATTGTGTAAACTTGTAATATAATATCTTGGTAATGTTTAAATGACAAAAATATTCAGTGCAAACAACATGTCATTTAAAACTCTGATATTTTTATTATTGCAACTGGAAGACAATACATTACATAAACATTATTTTAAGTTTCAGGAGAAATATGTGGAAAAGTAACAACATGATGTGACATTATTGTCAGAGACAGTGTGGTTATTTACATGTATTGATGAAATAGTTTGATATTGTTCTTTGGCAATACGATTGCACACCAAGGAAATAGACAGCTTTATACTCGTACGGCATTGGCATCTGAGCGTATTGAAAATAGACCTGGTCGAATACATATTCATCATGACTCCATTGTGCTGAAAAATCAGACCACTGGTGAGTAAGTACAAGGACAAAAAACATATTTGGCAAAAACAAACAACATTAACAACATTGACAAAATCCTTATATTATTTCACATACAATTCCAGAGGCAGTGAGAGTTTACCAATAAATAGATCATGCATATTTTTCTCCCCCTTTCACCTTAAATGGATGTGTATGAATCAATTAAAAAGATATTGTTTTTGGTACACAACCAACCACGTGACATGGGTTATGGGAAATGGCATAAATTTAAAGCAAAACTGTAGCAGCAGTTTATTGCCAACATATCATCCTTTATCGGGGTGTGTGTGTGTCTTTGTCTCTGAGCACTCATTTTAGTAAACCAGTACCAACAGTACCACTCCATCAAATACAACCCTACACCCCTGCTGAAGACTTATAGTGCTATTTTACTATGAAAGAAAGTGCTAAAATATTTAGGGAGATTAGTATTTTAAAGGATTGATTGATATATGTGTGCTCCTGATGGACATATACGAACAGTTTCATAGGTTAAACAGAAGTGGAGTGTAAACATTCAAATAGATGATGCATAAGAAAGTAACTGTACTGTATGTATGGTGATGGCAGCAGGTAATGACCCAAACAACCAACATTTTAAAACAATAAAGACATTCGGTTTCACAGATGATGAAGTTTGTAATGTGGAGAGGGGTACTTCGAAGAGGAACTAAGGGAACATTCTAGAAAAAGGCATAACTTGTTAATTGTTCCACTATTAAAATCACTAAACTGTATTAAAGAGATAGTTCACCCAAAAATGCAAACTTAGCTGAACGCAAATGAAGATTTGGGGCACCACTGGATTCTTTTATATTATTTTTTCCTCATTTGAAAGTCAGTGGTGCCCCACATCTGTTTGGTTATAAAAAATATCTTCAAAGAAATTTATTTTTAGGTTTGGAATGACTTGAGGGTGAGTAAACGATGAACGAATTTTATTTTTTTGGTGAACTATCCCTTAATCTAGACCCAAAGGCAGTTCGACATTCCCCTTCATCGCAAAACAGTGCGGGAATCATCCCTGGATTATCCCACTACTACAGCCAATTCTAATTCCTTGTCAAACTATTTCAGTACAATTTTATGATATCAACGATGCAGGTTGCACAATAAAAAGACATCAACGGAGTATTTAACAATACAAAAGAACCGAACAGACCTCCAAGCACATGAACTAAAGGCAGGCACAACCTTAAAGGGTGTACAGAGTGGTGGGTCATTTAACACTGAGTATTAACAACACTTGAACACTTACATCAATGAATCGAAAAAGGACCACCAAAACCGAGGACCACAAAAAAAAAGGCAAAATCAGTTTCACCTGATATTCAATACAAGGCAGAGCTCTTTGTTAACAGGTTTCCAATAAGACTCTCCCTTTGGAAGAGTCGTCTGCCATATAGAAGAGATACAGTTACAAAAAGAACGAAGAAAGAAGCCTATGCTGTAAGAGATGCCTGCTAGGCGTTCTCCATCTCTCTCTCTTTTTTCTTGTAAGAAAATAAGCCATGCCTCATGCTAAATATCTATCTTACATGATCTTTCATTAAAAAAAGAAAATACTTCTTTCTTATGTACAAGCACCCATGCAATATAACCGATCAAAGAAAATCTAAGGCAAAAACTGCCTTTTCGTAAAAAAGGGAGAATAGGCTTTTTACAGTGTTATCCTGACAGGACAAATTGCTTAAATTGTGATGAAGATTAAAAAAGAATGAAGCAAACCAAAAATACAAAAAAAACACCAATAGGCATTTCTGACACATTGAAAAAAAAGATCAGTTTTTTTGTGTGCTTTCAAACAGGAACCAACATCATTTGAACATCAGAATCTAAGAGAGAATTGGCATATTGCATTTGTTTCCACAGGCCACTTCATCCTCAAAAAACATTTGCTGCTAGTTAAATAGAATATATTTGCCTTTACAGATGGTTTTTGCAATATAGGTTAGGATTTCGACTTTTTTCTTTAACTATTATTGGTCTTACTAAGTGTGCATGGATTAGCTGCACATTAATGGAAATCATCTTTGGCACACCTGAAAGCAGCATATAAAATCTCTCAGAATGGACAACAAACCAGAAAGACAACAACAGAACTATTTGCTACAACATAACTAAAGGTGCACTCAGCAATTTTTGTGCATGTCCAAATGGCAGTGGTCTGGGAGTTAAACTTTGACTTTTAAATACTTTTCGGTTCATAATTCCATTTTCATAGTAAGCCAGAATTTTATTTATTTATGAGCGATAATAGAAAGTTTACTGAGATAAAGAGATTAACGTTGAGCTAATTTTGTAATCTCAACATGGCAGAAAATAAATAAACTTTGTATGAAATTATATTATATAATATACATAATTGTATTAGCAGTGGTATAAAAAGACCTTACGAAATGAACTGTATTGTTTTTATTACCATAGAATGAGTCGCTTTTATTATATACACTGTGGGTCCCCTTAAATATAAGTCGATATCTCGCACCACCACGTTTCTACTGTAGCCATAAATGGACAAACCATTCTTCGAAACGAGTTTTATCACTACGTTGTCTCGGACGACGACATGTTTGTCTTCTGACGGCTACTGTTGCTTCACTATGCAATTCGAAAAGGAGGAGTGAGATGTAGACTGAGCCGTTGGTTGCAATTCACAGTCTCACCACTAGATGCTGCTAAAAATCTACCCATTGGACCTTTAACAACTAATATGTGTATATTAACTCTTTCCCCGCCATTGACGAGTTAACAAAATTGGCTCAACTTTAATCTCTTTATCTCAGTAAACTTTCTACTTAACTCGTCAATTAAGAGAAAATGCTTCCCTTGCAATGACGAGTATTTTCGGCAATCCGCAATACCGTTATTATCCACCAGGTCTTCCGCAAATTATACAACCCGCAAACAACGCCTCACGTGAAAGAGTAAAGGTACATTCACGCTGCCCATTCACTTTTGTGGATCCTTCGGTGCCGCGTCAGTGCCATTGCTCGCAGCAGAAGTTGAACATTTCTCAACTGGCAACGCGTGCATCAGCCAATCAGATCGCCTTATGCAAATAACTTAGGCAGAGCCAGCCAATTAAGTTTTTTTTTTTTTTTGAAAGCAGAGGGTTTGTTCTTTCATTTGATATATTGTATGTGTATATATTTAAAGAAGAACATGTTCTGAAATGCATTATACTTTTGTAAAAATCATGAAAAATGCTGGCGTTTAATAATTAAATTTTTTTGGTTTGGTTTTGAAAGTACTATTTTTATTTTTGTTAAGAAATAATTGCTAAGTGCACCTTTAGTTTTTTTTTTAATTGTTCGGAAGGCTTAATGAAAGTAAAACAAAAACATGAAAACATTTTTGCACTCAAATGACTAAAACTTACTATGGCTTTTATCCGTCTTTGCACATACACATACTGGCACGAATATGCTCGCAGATACACACACAAAACAACAATGAATATGAAATTCTTTCAGCCAGAAATAAAATAAAAAAACACAAGGACGACAGTGATTTTATTGATATTGCAACAACTGACCATATTCACCTGATATCCTGGAACAGAAGTATTTAAATCTGCGTTAACCGTATTTTCATTCATCTTTTACTTCCTCTTTTAGCTCCTTTTCAACTTTACATGCACACTGACCGCTGCGCAGGCCAGCCAGGTGAAGCAATGACCCTGCAGCCTCCTTCATCTCCTCATCATCTTCCTCATTTCCCAGGAGCTTGTCTGCCCTCCTCTTTTTCAGGGGAAGCGTGTCGTCAGGGGTCCGTATGTGGAGTAGGAGGTTGGAAGGCGGTGGTTTAGTGTCCAGGGGAAAGTCTTTTTGTTCCTCCTTGACCTCAGTGACCATCAGCTCCTGATCGTGGCTGTAGGCAGAGAGGGATCCCTGAGTGGAGCAGGAGGAGAGGGGGGAAGAAACGTCCCTCTTTATACTCAGGGACTGTGAGGTGCTGTACGTGTGATCCTCCTGTTGATCATCGCTGGGTGGAGGAGAGTCACTGTGCAGACCGTTTTTACCCTGTGTCAGGTAGTCGCCCAGGGCTGATCTAATAAGACAAGAGGAGGGAAAAGAAAAGCAAATAAATTACATTAAGTTTATTGTGGTTACGCAGTTGAAAGATGCTTTTATCCAAAGCAAATTACAGAGGAACATATTTTATGTTTTCCCTGGAAATTAAACCCACAGCGTTGGTACAACCACTTACAAACATTAAAGTCTATCTGTCTATATGTCTGTCTGTCTATGGATCTGTCTGTCTGTCTATGGATCTGTCTGTCTCTCTATGGATCTGTCTGTCTGTCTGTCTGTCTGTCTGTCTTTCTATTCATCTATGAATCTGTCAGTCTATCTATGGATCTGTCTGTCTGTCAGTCTCTCTGTCTATATAAGATCTGTCTGTCTGTCTGTCTATTTATGGTTATGTTTGTCATTCTTTCTATGATATGTCTATTTGTCTATCTATGAATATGTATGTCTGTCTGTCTGTCTATGGATCTGCCTGTCTGTCTATCTATGGATCTGCCTGTCTATTTATGGATATGCCTGTCTGTCTTTCTGTCTGTCTGTCTGTCCGTCCATCTATGAATATGTCTGTCTATCTGTCTGTCTGTCTGTCTATCTATGGATATGTCTGTCTATCCATAGATCTGTCTATCTATCTATGGATATGTCTGTCTGTCTTCCTATGACATGTCTGTTTGTCTATCTATGAATATTTCTGTCTGTCTGTCTTTCTATGGATCTGTCTGTCTGTCTAACTATGGATATGTCTGTCTATCTATAGATCTGTCTGTCTATCTATAGATCTGTCTGTCTATCTATGTATGTCTGTCGGTCTTCCTATGACATGTCTGTTTGTCTATCTATGAATATTTCTGTCTGTCTGTCTGTCTTTCTATGGATCTGTCTGTCTATCTGTCTATGGATATGTCTGTCTATTTATGGATATGCCTGTCTGTCTATCTATGGATCTGTCTGTCTGTCTGTCTATCTATGATCTGTCTGTCTTTCTATCTATCTATGGATCTGTCTGTCTGTCTGTCTGTCTATCTATGATCTGTCTGTCTTTCTATCTATCTATGGATCTGTCTGTCTGTCTATAGATCTGTCTGTCTGTCTGTCTGTCTATTTATGGTTATGTTTGTCATTCTTTCTATGATATGTCTATTTGTCTATCTATGAATATGTATGTCTGTCTGTCTGTCTATGGATCTGCCTGTCTGTCTATCTATGGATATGTCTGTCTATTTATGGATATGCCTGTCTGTCTGTCTGTCTGTCTGTCTGTCCATCCATCTATCTATGAATATGTCTGTCTATCAATGGATCTGTCTGTCTGTCTGTCTGTCTGTCTGTCTGTCTATGGATATGTCTGTCTATCTATAGGACTGTCTATCTATCTATGGATATGTCTGTCTGTCTTCCTATGACATGTCTGTTTGTCTATCTATGAATATTTCTGTCTGTCTGTCTTTCTATGGATCTGTCTGTCTATCTATGGATCTGTCTGTCTGTCTGTCTGTCTAACTATGGATATGTCTGTCTATCTATAGATCTGTCTGTCTATCTATAGATCTGTCTGTCTATCTATGTATATGTCTGTCGGTCTTCCTATGACATGTCTGTTTGTCTATCTATGAATATTTCTGTCTGTCTGTCTGTCTTTCTATGGATCTGTCTGTCTATCTGTCTATGGATATGTCTGTCTAATTATGGATATGCCTGTCTGTCTATTTATGGATATGCCTGTCTGTCTATCTATGGATCTGTCTGTCTATCTATGGATCTGTCTGTCTATCTATGGATCTGTCTGTCTGTCTATGGATCTGTCTGTCTGTCTGTTTGTGGATATATGTATTTCTGTCTGTCTATAGAGCTGTCTGTCTATCTATGGATCCGTCTGTCTATCTACAATCTGTCTGTTTATCTATCAATAGGTCTGTCTATATAAAAATCTGTCTGTCTGTTAATCTATGGATCTGTCTGTCTGTCAATCTATGAATCTGTCTGTCTGTCTGTCTGTCTGTCTGTCTATCTATGGATCTGTTTGTCTATCTATGGAACTGTCTGCATGTTTGTCTGTCTGTATATGGATCTGTCTGTCTGTCTGTCTATGGATCTGTCCATCCATATAGAGAAAGTATTTTTCAGTATATCTCTATTTTTCTTCACTTGTTTTGTTGTTGCTGTGACACCCACATTTCTCCAACTGGGGATTACTAAAGTATTCTTATCTTATTTAATATTATTTTAAATGAAGCTTATTAAGCCGTATGAACTTTTGGTCAAAAGCTAAGCCTGGACAATCTTTAATGTTTTAATTCGGGTTTAATTTCATTCCAATTATTAGGTTATTGAAGTTATCTACTTGCCAGCTCTGTAAATGTGTCTTAGAAAAGAAACTAACCTCACTGCTGTGGTCCTGTTGCTCACAGGACTCAAGGGAACGGGTCTGATAACTGGAAAGAGCCCTTGAGTGGCCATACGTGAACCATGCTGTATCACTCTCTGTGGAACTGCAAAACAATAAATGTTCAGTCTACTAGATATAAACTATAGCATATGATTATACAATCAGATTATAAAGTATCATGCACGGAACCTTTCTTTACAAATCTTATTTGGACTTTCTTTTTGTATAATTGAATGCTTAAAGTAGTCTAGACAGGTTTTGTCTATAATCTCACAAGTGTTTGTTTATTTATTTATTATTTATAACACCATTCCATCTATATTCATGGTGATAACCAGTCAATCAACACACAAGTCTATCTGTACACAAGCTGATTTAGTATCTTCAATTCACAATTCCAGTTTTTAGACCGTGGAAAGATACCCACTGAGCCAATGGACTGGACTAGGATATTCCTCTCCATGTTCAACAACAAGAAGAATGCCAGTACAGTCCTGACAAAGTCTATGACATTGAGTCATGACCCTCCAGTAGTGAGCCAAAAAAAGTGCATCTGCTGCTTATTGTTAGTTCATTGACAAAATGGTAAGTCACTTTGGATAATATGGTTTGCTAAATGAATTAATGTAAATTGATAGCACGGAAAATGTTTTGCTAAATGCAAAAAATAACAACCACATAATCCTCCAATCTTGCGAGTTCAAGCCTCAACTCATTTCATTAGAGGAATCACCGACAGCAATATATTAATCATTCGTAAAAATCCATGCCCATGAGTCCATGTCTGGTCATCTCAGATTTTGTTATGGATATAAAAATTAGGATTGGGTGTTTTTGGTATATGATACGAGTGTATAGTTTTTTCTGTTATTTCCCTATGGCATTTGAGACTTTACAAGCGGATTAAAGAAAGGGATCAGATGAATATCTTATAAATATTTAGTTGTGTTCCTCGCATAAATCTATCAAATAGTTTCAAATTTCTATGGAGTCATACAGACTACTTTTGTGGCATTTATTGGAACCTGACTGTAAGGAAGATGTGAACCGTCAGCTAATGAAACATTTTCCTTATGCATTCCATGGAAAAATTAAAATCATACTGTAATAACAAGAAGTAAGTGATCAGTATATGCTAACCAAATTTTTATTTAAGTTGTATTGTGCCTTTAAGAGACTGAAAAACTATAAACACGCTCAAAAAAAATGCTGGCTTGTTTCAACCCACGTTAGGTCAAATTTGTAGTAGCAAACTTAAGTAAATCAGCCTTGACTGTCCAGTTGAGCACTTGACACGCATTAGCAAGCACCCTGAGCTCTTTGCTTTTATGTAGACAGCCATCAAGACATTCACATCACTCAAAAGCCAATAGGCCTGTTCAGACACTTTCACAGGCAGCTCCGCCTCCATTATTCCATTATCAAGAGCAGACGAGAAGGAGAGAGGAGCCACTACAGACAGATAATGTATCCATTTCCTTCCATTTAGCTGTTCGCTGTGGAGTGGTAAGGAAGCGCAATGATTGGAATCGAATGGACATTTAAACTGCTGGGACACCAACTGGGAGTGAAAGAGAGAAACAAATGCGCTGAAAGATTGAGCATTTGTGGCAATGAGAGAATCGGTGGAAAGAAAGAATGATACCTGAGAGATTACGAAGGTAATCTGGAGGCTCAGAGCAACTATTTGAGCTGTAGAGAGTAGTTTTGTTCTTCTCGCAGAAACAAATTGAAGAAAAGGAATTAAAGACCCCATGCAATCAAGTTTTAGTTTAGTTGTGTTACAGGAACACTCATTCAAGAACATTCAGGTCTGCTTGGAAGCCATCTCAAAGGGGACATATCATTGGGTCCCTAGTGCTTCTATCAACCTAAAAAAATGTGAAAAAGATCAACCCAGTAACTTAGTTTTTGGTAAACCATTTTCTGCAAGCATTCTAAAAAATAGGTCACTGAAATTTGGCTCCCTGTGAGGGGGATAATACCGACCCTCAATCTGCACCATCCAACCAAGGCACTGCCATTTAGTGCAGAGATTAGCTCATTTGCATTTAACAGGACACACACAAAATTGCAAATTTTTGAACACACCTGAAGTGGCAATTTTAATATGCTTTTATAAATTATCTATATGATATTTTGAGCTAAGACTTCACATATGTGACCCATCACGGAAACCAGTGACACAAGTCGGCAGCACAGCTTTCGAGATAATGAGAAAGAAAGTTTTCGTTTTTTTGCAGAATCTGTTAGTTGAGATCACAAAGAAGCCTCTCCATGTCTGAGATAGTAGTTTTTGTATATTTAGAAGCGTACATTTTGCGGTTGAAATTTATTTGCACAAAATGTGTGCTCCAGTCGCTTCCTTGGCCGCCATTTTATTTTTTCAAACTCGACCAGGCTCGACCAATCACATTCTCATTGTACGCCCTTGCATAGAATTGTGGGACAGGACAATGGAGGTATCTCAGGGGACAGGAAGTAAACCTAACATTGAATTCGGACATGCCTTGATGACTCGAAAAGCTACCAATGCTACGAGTGAGCAGGGCTCAATGTTAGCCCTGTGGTAAGATGGCCACCAAATGCGACCGATCCACTCAATTGGCCAGCAGCACGGGCGAAACAAATGTAGCCTTTTATGGTCTCGTGCACACGGTTATAAAAACAACAGCAAATTCTATTTTGTTTACAAAAAACTATTATTAAAATTTATATAACATTTTTACATTTTTAGGAAACTTTCTTTTTACTTTAAAACAAATTACTTTTTTTATAAGACGCTTAGAGACATTTATTTATATATTACCTGTTTTTTCTTTTATGGCACATTTTTCTGACCTTTTTGACCTAAGCCATACACCCTGTAAAGCTCTCTACTGTAAAGCACAGGAGGGAGCTTTACAGAGGGTATGGCTTATCTAAATGAGATGTAAATGAGCCCTATTGTCACTCCCAGCAGCAGACAAAGGTGAAAAAGGCACAAACTTTTAGAGGCCATTTTCTCCACTTTAAGCTTTTTGGAGTGCCTACCTTCAAATGGCCACAACTTCTCCAAATATTATTAGATTCTCATGTGTTACATATCGTTGGAAAGCTTGGATACTACACTTTTAGAATCTGTGAATAACTCAAAATGCCCCAGATCTGACTTGTGTCCCTACTTTCTGTGAATGGTCACATATGTACTCTGGGGACACCAAAGATATATTTTACATCTTAACTCTCAATGAAGAGAAAACGCTTCCCTGCCAATGACGAGTATTTCCGGCTTTCCGCAATACCACTATTATCCACCAGGTTCCGCAACTTTTTAAACCCGGAAGTATTGCCCTATGGCAAGCGGCTGCATGTCCGTGTCTGTTTTAAAGATCGCTCTGAATGGGATCTCTATGAAAAGTCCATCACAAAAATGGAATTATCTCTGCTTTTAGCTCAAAATGTGGTGTTTTTGAAGAAACGTACCCATACTCAAGAGCTGATTACAAAAGAACTACTGAAGGTAAGAATGAAAGTTTTTTTTTTTTGAAAGCAGAGGGTCTGTTCTTTCATCATTTGGCATATTGTATGTTTATATTTAAAGAAGAAAGTTTTCTGGAAGGCATTAAACTTTTGTGAAAATCATGAAAAACGCTGGCGCTGGCAACTTAAAAAAAAAAAAACGGTGTTGGCGAAAGAGTTAAAAAAAGTCTTGTGTAATGTCCTCTTTAAAAGTCGACTAAATTTATTTTAATATTTGATGGTGGTTTTGTCCAATAGACAAATAGAGTTTTTGGCTGACTTTTATCCGAAGTGACTTACCGTGCATTAAAGTATAATTTTTTTCTTTATCAGTAAGTGTGTTTTATTTAAACCCACAACATTTTGCGTTGCTCTACCACTGAGCTATACATGAGAACTTTTATCAGCAGCTATGTTCCATTTGATAAGGCTTTTATCATAGAAATGCATTTAAGATAACTTTCCCCAAATAGTACAGTATCTGCAAACAATAAAAATAGGGTCTGCATGACCAAAAACCTTCACCTTGCAAGAGCACTCCTCCATTTTTTCCGAAGAGCGGACTTCCTGGCCATAGTGGAGGACTGTGGGATAAAAACAGGGGGGGAGAGAAGAGAGAGAGAGAGAGAGAGAGAGAGAGAGAGAGAGAGAGAGAGAGAGAGAGAGAGATTTAAATGTGAGATACTTTTGTGAAAAACAGCGATATAATCACATTTTCAACAATTTTAAGAAAGCATTAAACTTATTTAAAATCCTAGTCAAACATTAAAAGATGTGTAGTAAAGGGAATGAAAGGAATGCCAATCTGATGTTCTGGAATGCAGACTACACACAGACAGATCCTGGAGTACTAGAGATCGATCGAACCAATACAGACATTCCGGCGAGGTTCGGAAATCCTATTATTCCCTATGATCACTGATTACAGTTCAAAGCAATGGAACTCAATGGCTTCTATTTCCAATAACAGTGTACATATCCCTTCCCTTAGGTGCTGGACTTACTCCTATCACTGAAACTATATCCTTAACTACACTAATGGATACATAAAGATAATAATAATTACAAATGCACTAACAAATTTTCACACTTGTATACCATAGATGACGGTCTATCTGGACAGAAATGAAAGACCACCATAAAACGACAACCAAATTCAATTTTTTTCAATTTCAATTTTTACTCATATATCAGGTCTACAGTTAGCCTAAATGGTGAAATGCTAGTATTTTCTAGCATTTGTATAATTTCTAAGGCTAATTTGTTTGAATTATGTTGTAAATGATAAAAGAGCCACAAAAGAGCCAATGAAATAAGCTTTGTGTTTGTAAATGGAGTAACTGTATAATTAACTGTACCACTGTTTACACACTAAGTGATTTTCAGTTCCCACAAGAAATTTAGAGACCACAAGCTTACACCCCATAAGAAAAAAATGTAACAAGAACAATCAAAGAAAAAGCAAGAAAACAGATGCCCAGCCTCTACTGTTGCTACGGAGCTTAGTGTTTCTAAGCCTATAATGTATTTCTTTGCATTAACTGTCTGTCCTATCTCGGTTTTTTCTTCATTTCACAAATAGCTTTGTGCTACTATTCCACCTGTCTCATGCATGTGTTGCCATGGAGGTGCTCTGGTCGTCACAGCAACAGCAGAGGAGGAACGGCTCAGGAAGGGCAAACACGTGCCATTTTTTTTTACATCCCACAGATTCCCCAAAGGAACAGGTCCACATGCTGACGGAGGGTTTAGGAATGAGTGAGGAAATTACCCCAAACCTTCACATAGCTGATCACTGAGTTCTTTACAGCAAGGTCATGACAGAGGACATCATTGAAAGCCCGGGTACATCATTGCTCTTTGTTTCAATCTCTTTCTTGGAGGTAAAGACAATTTGTTTTAACACACTTACTTAACAATAAGATAAGGGATTTATTAACATTACTGCATTGTTGACTCATTTACAGTCTAAAGTATTTCTTCCCGGCCATTATCTATAAAATATTAAATACGGTTTTTTTTAGCCGAAATGAAACTTAAGCCCTTTTCACACAGATTTTCCGTAAGATACACGGGACAGGCATCCTGGAATTTTACGGGACCGCTTGATATTTTATTCATTCACACTGCCAAGTTTACACCGCATCTGATGGTCCCGGAAAGACACGTGACATGTTGAAAGTCCCGCCCTCTCTTCTACGCAGCGTCTGAAGTTTGCATATTATTTATTATTTCTCTCTCCAGAAACAACTCGCGTGCATTTTTGTTTATGATAAGACTACAAAGGAGCGCGTGAATGCACAGTTCTATTCTGGTGAATGATCTCAGCTTCAGAGTGGATATTTGACAAGCTCCCTGATTTCTGCTTTGATACAGTTTTCAGACATTTCTCATCGTGATTGTTTATATGCATTTAAAACCCGCATTTTGAGGAGCTGAACAATATATCTCGTTGGGATGACATGCGGGTATTTTCGTTTATTATAGCTCAAATGAGCACGTGACACGATATTCTTTTATGCTGCTGAATGATCTCCGTTTCAACGCAGTAAGTAACGAGCTAACTTACCTGATATCCGCTTCAGTCTAGTATGCTGACATTTCTCGTAGTGAATGTTGTAAATCCCTGATTTTAAAGAGTTGAACCAACTTCATGTTGCCATGACACGCGCGTCCTCACTACGGCACGTGCGTCATTGTTTATGCGTCTCATATATCATTTCCTGATAACTGCTTCAATCTAGTTTGCAACATTTCTCGTGGTGAATGTTTATATACATGTTAGTTTGCAACATTTCTCGTGGTGAATGTTTATATGCACGTTATCTCTCGTTGTAAGGAGCTGAACCATAACTTGTGTTGTGATGATGACGCGCGCGTCCTCACTTCGACACGCCCTTTATGGCATTCTTGTTCACACAGAGGGTTACCCGCGTATCTTACTAGGTCCTCTTTCCGGCAACGATCCCAGAAGATTAACGGAACGAGTTTTTGTTCACACAGACGCTTGTCTGGCAATTTTACGGGTATTTTCTGGGACCAGAGGTCTGTGTGAATGAGGTTTTAATGTTTAGTCTAACATTAAAATACAAAAAATAAATGTATATTACTGTATAGACGGTTTCAGCAGTAACAACTTAAACAAATCCACTAGCCAGACCATTAAACAAACAGAGACCATAAGTTAAGTTATGCCCAGACGCATAATCGCCACAACGCACATACTTCTGATAAAATTGTCTATATGGGCCATTCTGCAGAATTGGTGCAAACTGCTCTTCCACTAAAACTGTCACTACCAAAACAACCATAGCTTTACCACATATTTCAGTTGTAAGTGTTTTGGAATTTTAGATACTTTTTAGCCAGCTCAAAGATGCTTATTACCACATGGTTAGCTAGCACAGTTCTGAACAGTTTCACACACATAAAAACTTAATTACATGGAATAACACCCAAAAAAGTTTGTTTAATTGCATAAAAAAGAAGCTGTTTGGTAGTCACATTCCTAATGTTTACACATTTTCTTCAAAATGGTGGTCCCATCATTCGGTAGCTATTCAAGGTATACAGAAATACTTATTCTTAAATCAGTTTCAGCTAATGAACTAAAAACATACACGGTTTTGGTAGTGACATGAAAATGTGCACCACATTTTTTTAATAAAGTTTCAAAAGTAATCTTGATTTACAAAGTAATATATTAAGTAGATTTTTACTGACATCTAGTGGCAATGTGAATTGCAACCAATGGCTCAGTCCACAGCTCACCCCTCCCTTTCGAAACGCACAGTGAAGCAACGGTAGCCATCACAGGACAAAAACATAATTGACAAAGTAGTGACAAAACATGCTCTATAAAAGCACTTGTCCGTTTAGGGCTACTGTAGAAACATGGCAGCACGAAATGGCAACTTCCTTGTAAGGGGTTATACATTATATGCATATGAAAGGGGTAGTTCACTCAAAAATGAAAATAATGTCATTAATGACTCACCCTCACGTCGTTCCAAACTCTTGGTGAACCTTCATTGAAAATCTACGTATGGTATACTGTCCATGTCCAGAAAGGTAATTGAAACATCATCAAAGTAGTCCATGTGACATCAGTGGGTCAGATAGAATGTGTTGAAGCATCGAAAATACATTTTGGTCCAAAAATATTAAAAATTCCGACTTTATACAGCATTGTCTTCTCTTCCGCGTCTGCTGTGAAGCGTATGCGCAAGACTAAAGTCACGTGACTGCAGTGACGCGGATGACGTGTCGAAAGTTTGATTTTTAAACAACAGCGTGCGTCTCCCTCGGACTGTAAACGAAGACCGGGCTCACAAAAAAACAACAACAGCCGGGGCGCACCAGATAACACGTCATCCACGTCACTGCAGTCACGTGACTTTAGTCTCGCGCATGCACTTCACAATAGACGCAGAAGAGAAGACAATGCTGAATAATCGTAATTTTTGTTATTTTTGGACCAAACTGTATTTTCGATGCTTAAACACATTCTTACTGATGTCACATAGACTACTTTGATGATGTTTTTATTACCTTTCTGGACATGGAAACCGTACATAGATTTTCAATGAAGGATCAACAAGCTCTCGCACCAAATATAAAACATCTTAAACTGTGCTCCGAACATGAACTGAGGTCTTACGAGTTTTGAACGACATGAGGGTGAGTCATTAATGACATAATATACATAAAAATGAAAATAATATCACTTTTAAGTATATTATATTGCATTTCTGTCAGGAGATCTTTGTAAAAAGTTACAAAATGCACCTTTAAATAAATATTTGTTTAACAAAAAGCATTTCAATATAATTTTCAATAGTTTAGGGTTTGTGAAAAAGTACTCAACAAATTATGAAATAATTTAATATAATTTTAAATAATTGAAACCGGGTCCCAGAGTGGATAAATTTAAACAACCTTGCGTCTTCGTGTATACAGCCAATACGTACATATTTGAGCCCTTTCACAAGCAGATAAGGGGAAAATACACAGAAAAATGTGTAGGTTTACTTATCATCTGCTATTTCTCTCAGGAAAAACTACACGGGTGCTTTTTTTTCTGATCATGAACTTGGGCATGACATGCGCTGTTTTATGAAGCAGGCGATCGTGAGAAGCGAGGAGCTCTCTGATCTCAGCATTATTTCAGTTTGCACACATTTCTCGTCATAAATGTTGATCTGGATATAAAACCTCTTTGTGAGAGAGCTGAAATGTAACTTGTTGCGATGACACATGTGTCCTCACTATGACACGCCCCTTAAGGCATTGTTTCTGCCATTTGTCTGCCACACCTTACACATTTCTTAGGATGACTCTGTGTTTACTGAAAAAAAAAAAAAATCGGATAAATTTTATCAGATGGGGAGGTACTGGCTTCGTGTGGATGTGGCCTAAGCCTAATGTTCTTGTCTCCAAGTTCTTATTTCAGAGATGGAAAATTTGGCACTAAGGTTTTTGGGGCACACGAAATGGAAAGTATAAATAAAGGGAACAGAAGAAAACAAACCGATGAAGACCAGAAAGCAAAAACTGGTACGCACAGAGGAAAATAATAGAAAGCAGAAAGGGGTAAAAAAAAGAAATGGAAGGATAAAAAAAGAAAGCGAGAGTGATAAATTGAGGCATTACCTGTGGTATTGCTGAGGAGAGGCAGATGGGGAGGTAGAAGGTTTTGGAATCCGAGGAGAATACGGATGATATGGAGTCTTCTTCAGCGCCTGAATCAGATTGTGTCTGTAGTCAGGATCAATAGACCAGAGAGAACCTTTTCCTATGCTCTAGAAATACAAAGAAAAAAAGAGCTTAAATCTTTCTTTTGTTTTAAGTAAATAGATACAAAAAACAGGAATGCAACATAAATTTGGGACTTATCCAGGATAGGAACCCCTATGGTAGCCTCAGTTATACCCCTTGACTACACTTAGCCTACTATATTAGCACTCTTAAGGCTCATTCACACCAAGGACAATATCGATAAATGTAAAGTTTGATTAAAGTCACCCATTTTGCCCCATTAAAACATATATTTGATTATTAAAATCACATGAATAAACACTTTTACTAGTAAAATAATTATTTGTGCTAAATTTAGAACAATGAATTTGCTAATTAATCCCCACCCTTCCAATAGTGAAGTTCACACAACAACTATAACAATAGCGATACAAAGAAATAATATCGTTGCGATCACATTCAGAGACATTTTTAGCTAATTTACTTTAAAATTTATTAATATAGCAGATGATTATATCCAAAGTCCTACAGTTACCTTTATAGTTATCATTCTTGGTGTGAACAGGCCTTGTAAAGAACATGTCTAATGGAAGATACTGTAAAGGAATTTGGGGGGGTGTCAGGTTTACTTAAGTAGTACTGTAAACCAAATTTGAAAGAAATATTCACATCCCTTTCACTTGATGTACATTTGCTAAGCTGACAGTAGATTGAACTGAGGGGTGAAGGATTAGACTCAATACCCTTGTTGTCTAGTAAAGACTGAGGCACCTTTAAAATTGCCTCAACAGGCAACACTAGCTTGTATTTTTAGATCAAAGAAGCCATTCTCCACCTAATTAAGCTGTCTGCCCTCCATCAGAGGCTTCCAGAGCCGCACTTCACTTTACCAAAAGAACACAACTCTCACAAGCCATGAAATTCAACCAGTAAGGCTTTGATCTCAGCTCTCGCATTAAGCACAGAAATGAGTGAGACGAGATGATGAAAGAGCATTGATGTTATTGTTATTAAAAAACAGTCACTGTTACGGATGGATCACGATGGTCAACTGATCAATTAGTAAATGTGTTAGAATGACTAGTTGTTTTTTTAGCTGTTTTTGAACTTACAGTAGCAGTCTTATTTAAAATCTGACTTTTTCCATGTTTAAGTGCTATAATTGGGTTCCCAGTGCTTCTATCAACCTAGAAACTGTGAAAAAGATCCACCCAGTAACTTAGTTTTGGTAAACCATTTTCTGCAAGCACGTGAAAAAATAGGTCATTGAAATTCGGCTCTCCTTATGATGTCATAAGGAGCTCTTATTATAATAATACCGCCCCTTAATCCAACCACAGCACTGCCATTTAGTGAAGGGAGAAAGAGAGATAGAAAGAGAGAAAATAATTGACAGCACAACTGAGTTTGAATTGCATCAAACCACCATCTTTGTGATCAGTGTTTGCACGTCATCCGCTCATTTGCATTTTAAAGGACACACCCAAATCTGCACATTTTTGCACACATAAAAAAATGGCAATTTTAACATGCTATAATAAATTATCTATATGGTATTTTGAGCTAAAACTTCACATATGTACTCTGGGGACAAAAACATTTAAATAAAAAAAATAAAAAAATTATTGTGGCATGTCCCCTTTAAAGCAATAGTTCAAACCTGTATAAATCCAGCAGTTTTGGACCACCCTTGACCTCCATAGTAGGAAGAAACACACTATGGAAGCCAATGGTGCTAACATTTCTCAAAATATATTCCTTTGTGTTAAGCAGAACAAAGAAGTCTGTAAAAGTTTTGTAACAAGTTGAGGGTGACTAAATGGTGACAGCATTTTTATTTTTGGGTGAACTATTTCTTAAAGATGCCCCCAGAAGAATGCATCAGATGAAACCTTAGCAACCCACCAGCTAGCAGATATTGAAAATACTGTACATTTTCCTCTGTTACAGTAGCAATGGTCAACAACTTTAACTAATACCAATTGCTGCATTAAAAAGAGATATTTGACTGGACAGACTGACAAACCTGCAACTCTTTACTCCATATATTTTAGTGTAGGTTTGTGTTTTCACACTGACAGAGAAGCCAATGGCCCGGCATGCTGTTTGTACCCTGGGTGCATGCTAATTCAAACACTCCCCATGACTTCATTCATAACTTCCAGTTCCAACACACCATCACAACCTGACGTACAGTACATCATTCACCGGCTCCAGCATCTGGGTATTGCACCGCCTCACCTGCCTGGGAGAACCACACAATCACTCGCTGCAGGAAATAGGGGAGGGGCAGACATGCACCTGTGGTTTCACTCGTCTCCAAGGCAACAAGCAGAAGAGAGAGATGGAGGGGCTGGTGTCTGGTTGGAAGGTTTGGCAGGAGTATTTTCAGTCTACACTGAGACAATAGTGCCGTTAAAACCAGTCTAGACCCATAGGCTAATCTTTCACTACAGTGTTGAAAGCAGATGCTACTCTATGATTCATAATTTTCTGTTTTAAAAAAGGGAAGACTTATTTTATAAAATACAATCTGAAATGGCAGAATGTACTCCAAACATACAAAACATCAAGTAAACTGTTCCTTGTCATTATGATACGTCACTTTTATGAAGTGCGACATAAGAAATGACAAATATCTTATGACATATTGGTAATATAAAGCACCCAGAAACAAGACCACATTGTCTGTTGCCCTATTTTAACAGCATGAAACAACAAAGTACAACCTGAAATAAATCTAATTTAAGTAATATGTTATGTTTTATATATTCTGTATCTGTACAACTTACGCATGGTTAAAAAAAATCTAACGGCACGCGGTACACGGACCCTCGCATATGCATAACAATGGAACCATACTTTTAGCTTCGTGCGCAAATGTCAGTTTTT
Source organism: Paramisgurnus dabryanus (assembly GCF_030506205.2). Classification (NCBI taxonomy): domain Eukaryota; kingdom Metazoa; phylum Chordata; class Actinopteri; order Cypriniformes; family Cobitidae; genus Paramisgurnus; species Paramisgurnus dabryanus. The sequence continues at coordinate 27,207,244 of NC_133348.1, forward strand.
AGAAAAGCGTTCATTTACACATACCTGTGTATATGTATACCAAACCAGTTGGCGGTGTAACGAGAAGCTGAAGCCCTCGTAAGCCAATCAGAATCCTGACTTCTACTCTGCAAGCTTCCATGATCACATGTAAACATAGGTTGCACTTTTGACGTAGGCGTGAGCTCTGGAGCATACGGTGACGATGGCTGCCTAAACACTCGTTTGTCTCAGTTTACATACAAACGTGCAAACGAAGATTTTCAAAATCTCCACTTTGGCCGGAGTTTTTGGAAAGAATCTGTTTCAAAGGAAATTCTACTTTTGCATGTAAACAAAGGGCGCAAATAAGGGAAATGTCTTTGTTTTTCAAAATAACCATGTGCGTGTAAACGGGGCCTTAGAGAGAGATATTTTTATAGTATTGTCTTTGTGGTTAAGTTTTCCCTCATGTTTTATTGTCTGCACCTGTTGCTTGTTAACTTAATCACTGTCATTGTTATCACTTGTGTTCATGCTTTATAGAGGGTATGCACATGACGTCCCCTTCGGCGAAAGTGACTGCGGTTACGCCCACTGAGTGGCAAAAGACAGAATTTGTGTACAGTGTGGAATCAGCGAAAACACGGGGGAAACGAGCAATAGACTGTACTAACAGATTTAACAAGAATTCTGAGCTTTCGTTTTACAGACTGCCAAAAAACACCAAAAGGAGAAGTAAATGGATCGTTCATGCCAATGTCCACTGACCACAGGTGGGTTGACAAGATTGCTAGGGTCACTATCAAGCAGAGCTGGACACTACTTAAGTATTTACTTTCTCCTTAAAAGTATTTTTTCAAGTATTTGTATTTTATCAGTGTTTTTCTTTGGAAAACATAAATTCCAAAGCATATTATCATTATTTTTACATTTAATATTTAAGTAGCTAAATTAACGTACTTCTACTCAAGTAAAAGTACACAATTTTAATGTATTCAGGTTAGGGATGCTTAACGATTAATCGCGATTAATCTATAGCAGAATAAAAGTTTTTGTTTACATCATATATGTGTGTGAACTGTGTATAATAACTTTGTATAAATATATGCACACACATTCATGTAGATATTTAAGAAATGTTTACATGTGTATATACATTTGTATATTTATGTATCATTTATATTATATATAAATACTTAATATAAAAAAAATTCTCTTAAAATTATACATGCATGTGTGCATATATATATATATATATATATATTATACACAGTTTACACACATATATGATGTAAACAGAAACTTTTATTCTGCTATAGATTAATCACGATTAATCGTTAAGCATCCCTAATTCAGGTATTAAATAAATTTTAATATGCAATATAACAGAATACACAGTATGATTATATGCTTTAGAATGTAGTGAAGTAACATTTTTCGCAAAACAAACACCCTAATAAAGCACAGATGCTTGGAAAATGTAACTAATGTAACTAAGTATTGTCCACCTCTGATATCAAGTCGAACTAAATTCAATTTAAGCTGATAATAGTCAGTTTTACTGCCATATTTGTAGCAGCTGCTATGAAAACCAGCCATTTTGTTGAATGTTTGCTACTCAAAGGGGCGTGGTCACGTGGAAAAGTGATGTGCATACCCTCTATATATACTCCTGTCTTTGTTCCAGCCTTGGTCCGATATTGTTTATGTTAACAGTTTATGTCATACGTTAGATCTTTGTGTGTATATATCATTAGGGTTTCATTAAAGTTCTACGTTTATACCCTTGTTCTCATCCATCTACACCAGCACCTTACGTTACAGATATTAAGAAGAATAAAGTTGATTCATTTTTACGAGAGAATTAATGTTACCAGAGAAGTTGTAGAGTAATGAGACAATAATTATATAACTACATTTCTAACAGTCATAAAAGGTGGTCGCTTTAAAGTGTCGTACTTGCTTTTTGAAAAAAGACAACCTAGATGACTTGCGACCACCAGAGAATGCAGCCATTCAAATGCGACGGAATTAGGCTGCGTCCAAATTCCGAAAGCTTAGGCAGCTGACTTTAGTGCTGCCTCACAATTAGTCGCGACTAATCGTTTGCAGAATAAAAGTTTTTGTTTACATAATATATGTAGGTGTACTATGTTTAATTATTATGTTTATATAAATACACACACATACATGTATAATTTTAAGAAAAAAATATATTTATATATTATAAAAATTTATATATAATAAAGATTATATATAAATATAAACAAGTATATACACATGCAAATGTTTCTTAATTATATACATGCATTTCTCTGTGTGTATTTATACATAATTATTATACACAGTACACCCACATATATTATGTAAACAAAAACTTTTATTCTGCAAATGATTAGTCGTGACTAAAGGGCTCGTTATAGTCGTGTGTAGGTCCTACAGCGTAGCCACGACGGCGTAGGTTCCGCGTCGGTTTTCATTTGCGCAGACCGCTGGTAGGCAATAACCATGCGTGTAACCACAGTAGCAGCGCTACCGTCAAAGAAGAAGAAGCTTGGCAAGTTAACCCACAAACGAAGAAGAAAGAGCAACCTGTTGTGTATCATTTGAGAAGACCAGCAATGATGGAAGTTAATAAACAGCGACTTTTGATGCAGTTTGAGTTAAAGGCACTCTAAGCGAATTGACGCGTTTTAGACCATAAAACATTTTTTGTTACATACCGGAAACATCTCCTCACTATCTGCTTGCTGCCTGTCCGCTGATCAAACTGTAAAAAAACGCGATCTCTGTAGACAGCCCAGGCTTCACAAACGGCAATAACAACACAGTGGCCAAACCTAGCACCACAAAACAAAACAAAGTATTCCAGCCAATAAACGACAAAAAGGATTTGGGGGTTGGGCGCGTTCATGAAAGCACGGAAGGGAGGGGAGGGGGAGGAGTTAGCTACGCTCCGTCTGTTTGAAAACAGTTCAAACGTCAACAAAAACTAACGTCTCGCAGATTCGCTTAGAACGCCTTTAAATCACTCCTCAACTTGGCTCATCTTTGTTTTCAACGTCACAAACGGAAATACCTATGACCCAGTTTTTTTTACCTGACGGGAGGGGTTCTGGTGGACCAATCACAGTGCTTGCGGTCCGCGTAGATCTGACGCGGTGTTAAAATTTTTGTGAGGTACGCGTCAGGCTACGCCGAGCTACGCACAGGCTACGGATAGCCGACTATAAAATCGGGCTAAATTGTAAGGCAGCACTACTTGTTGCCTTGATGCCTCATGAGGCAATGACTTCGGAGCATGTAAGCAGCTCAGAGAAATGCTTTCGACACACTTGATAGGCAGCAAAATGGAATTCTGTCTGAAATAAACAAAACGCATTTCTAATAATACTAATTTCAATACTAATTTCAATACTAATTTCTCGCTTGAAATGCAATTAACAAGTGAAAATATAACTTTATTTAGACTAAATTTATGCCCCAGCCACTTCTTTGCCCGCCATTTTATTTTGTTTACAGCTTAAGAAAGTCTTACACATCTGGAATGTAAGTTTTCACATAACTTTCTTACCCTCATGATAGTTAACTATGCCTGTAATTCTGTGACATAAAGGGGTTAAAAAACGGCCACCAAATACTACATTAAGGTTATCTCTTATACAAGAAACCTAGACTAACATTATAAGTGGATTTCAACAAGAAAAAGAAATGTAAGTGTAAACACAGAAACACAGATGTTGTGCGCAGAAAATTGCATTTGCTCTTGTATATGTTATCTTTAACCTGTGGGGCTTGGATAAAGCTCTAAAGCCTGTTAGAAAGCTGGAATTGATTAGCAAAGTCTCCAGAGTTAAAGCTTTTTAGTGTCTGCTAAACATCTGCTATTGACTAACACACAGCATTGAATGTCCAAGCTGTGAATCATAATACTTAAGTCTGTTATTGACCCACCAGTCTGCTCTTTTGAGATGTGTGTGTATGTGTTTCAATGAGGTTAAATACCATTTTAATCAAGCCCAGACACATTTGATGTATTGCGTATGTTTTGAACAGAAAACAAGTCACACTGAGACAATATTTTTTGCTTTTTAAGTTAAAAGACATGGACTCTGAAACACAAAAAACTCAAAGTTTAGTTTCGATCATAAATCTAAATTGCACACACGATAAAATGCCTGGATGCTTTAACCCATGGTTGAGTTGAAACAACCCAGCATTTTTTTGAGTGCATACACATAATCACACAAAAATGGACTTCATTCCAGTTAATTTTGTCTTTAAATTAATCATGCTACAACTTTGCTTGCTCATATGGTCCAATGTAAAGGCTTAATGACATTAGTTTGGTACAACACCAGAATTACTTTTACTAATGCAGTATGATACAGCCAACCTAAACTTTACCCATCAAAACAAATAACCGTTTCATACCACTTCCCTGATATTTAACCCACATGCACTGCTCACACACATAGCAACACAACCAATCAGTTTGGCTGTTGCTAGAGAAACTGCATGCTTTATGTCAACTACAGTGTGGTTGCTATGGGAACACATATACAAGGCAAACTCTTTTGGTCGTTGTTAAGAACCAAAATGACAGCGTGACTGCTTATACAGGTACAAACACACACTCTTACATGCAGACATGCATAACAATGCAAACACATTCACCAGAACAAAAATGTCTTAAAATGCATGGAGGCCTTGTCAAATTAATTTGCATCTGTGATATCTAAACAGAAAGCATAATTGTATTTTTATCAAAACTTAGTTTGATTTTTTATGGGTGGGTTTACATATTCACAAAACACATTTGTGAAAATTAACCATATTAAAAGGGATAGTTCACCAAAATATATTCTGTAATTTTCTCATCTTCATGTTGTTCTCATCATAGCTGTATGAGTTTTTTCATCTGTTAAATACAAAAAATATATTTTGATAAATGATGGTCAGCACACAGTTGACGGTGCCCTTCTATAGACCCTTTTACAGTTGGTAAACATTGTGACGTATTTGTGTGGGCGGGGCTTAGCTGGAGGCAGAAAGAGCAGCAGAGGCTATGTTGACAAGCTTAAACTAGCACGTTTTAGGAGGGATTTATTAAACATGGATGCAGAAGAAGTTTCGGATCAGTCCGAATATGTAAAGTCACCTATTCTGCGGGACCGTGACAGGTATTTTTGTAAATTAACTCTTGCGATTTTAACCAGGTTTTAGATATTTCATAGACAACATATGAATTACTTTCAGGTGGATTTGGGTAATTTTGTCTAGGCTTACTGTCTTATGTAACCTATAACTGGGCTAACTATGATTAGCAATGTGGATTATTTTAAGAGACTATTCAAACGATGGCATACACATTTATCGCTGTATGTTTGTTTAACATTTTAGCTAAACAATAGCGCGGTTGGCGACTTTTCACCTATAAAACAGAAACTTGCTGATTTGTACTAGATAAAACCAACACAACAGTACATATGCATAGATTATTTTACCTGATATGAAGTGTGCACTGCAAACACGAGTATTATTTATGATCGTCTCCGTCTAGTCTGTACGCCGTATTGCATTCAGCCACAATTGTCTTCTTGATTTCTGTGAAGAAATGTCTGCCGGGATCCGGTAAAACTTTATTTTTGAACCAAAAGTGCTGTTCCTTCTAATCTGGCAGCCAAAAACACAACAAGATGACATTTAAAGTCAAAAACTCAAACTTTTAGCGCGCCGGCTATGAGTTCCTACTTATTTTTTGCCTCCAGCTAGAGCGGTGACGTCACAGTGACGTGGGCTGTAAAAGGGTCTATAGTACTGTATGAAAAGCAAATAAGTAAGTGGGTACATTTTACTTTAGTCCTCTTGCATTTGTTATGTGAACATATTTTATAAAATCTATGCTTAAAAATATAATGGTCCTATAGACAATAGTTTTACATCTATTTTTTACACTTACATCTATTAAAAAATTTGAAATATGTATTGTACATATTTAATAATTTCCAGTTTTCTATCAATTCTTAATACTTGTTGCTACTTGCTATACTGTTTATAGTCTCCGCCCTTTGCTTTTAAAGAGGGGGGGTTTCTAAAGTTACTTCATGCATTCTGACTTATTAACACAATTTAGGAGTTGGATTCATCATGCTAAACATAGGCAAAGAGTCAAAAAAGCAGTTGAACGTGTGACAGAGTATTTCCGTGCCGAATGCACTTTGCCAGAGTTTGTACAAGTTTAATGGGATAGTTCGGCCAAAATTGATATTAATCCCATGATTTACTCACCCCCAAGCTGTCCGAGTTGCATATCTCCATCGTTTTTCAGACAAACACATTTTCGGATTTTTTATAAAATGTTTAGATCTTTCAGTTGATTAAATGTAATGTTACGGGGTCCACCCATCCACGACTTTCAAGTCCAAAAAAAGTGTGTACATCCTTCACAAAATAAATCCAAACGGCTCCAGGATGATAAACAAAGGTCTTCTGAGGGTAATCCGCGCGGTGTTGTTGTAGAAATATCCATATTTCAAGTTTTATTAACGTAATTAACTACCTTCCGGTAGCGCCGCCATCTTAAACTCCTCTGTATTCAGGAGAGAGTATTAGCGTAGTGTACGCACTTTTCTTAGTGACGTATGACAAATTCGGAGGGCGGGGGCACAGAGCAGCAGCAGAGTAGCCCCTGTAGGCTGCGTAAGCTCTCATCCTGAATGCGGACGCGACTAAGATGGTGGCGCTACCGGAAGGTATTTATTTTCGTTAATAAAGTGTTAAATATGGATATTTCTACAACAACACTGCGCGGATTACCCTCAGAAGACCTTTGTTTATCATCCTGGAGCCGTTCGGATTTAATTTGTGAAGGATGTACGCACTTTTTTTGGACTTGAAGGTCGTGGACCCCGTAACATTACATTTAATCAACTGAAAGTTCTAAAACATTTTATAAAATATCCGAAAATGTGTTTGTCTGAAAAACAATGGACATATGCAACTCGGACAGCTTGGGGGTGAGTAAATCATGGGTTTAATATCATTTTTGGCCGAACTTTCCCTTTAAGAAAGTTTTTTCGAACATAAGGGATTCATTTTTTATGGGCATTTTAGTGCAATAAGTAAAGTGAAAAATCCAAATATGGCCATTTTAGCACATGCACACACCAACTAGGAGCTGACATGAAATTGCCACCAAAGAAGTTTGTTGTTGTACTTGTTTGTGAGGAAAATTTAAGTTTGTTCAGCTTCCCAAGGAACCCAGCCTTTTGGAAACAATGGATATAGTTTTTATTATTGGGGTAGCAGTGGAGTTGTGCATGTGGGTTTGTTTAACACTGTTAAATTTGGGGGATCCAATCGGGTTGCAGGCGGCAGTGTTGGGGTAACGCATTAGGCTGACAATGAAATTTGGCTGACGGTTAATTGCCTAATAAATTGAGGTGATTATTGTGATTAATTGCCTGTTTTAGGGCTTTGACAATTATGACGATTAATTGTCTATTTTATTGCTTTGACATTCATTTTTTTCTTTGTTTATTACATAATTTTCACATATTGTGTGATTATTTAAATTAAATCTTTTGCAAGGTTTCCCTGGCAGTAAATATTAATGCACATGGCACATATTTAAAAGTAATCTGATACCGTCTCGTTTATACAGGCGCTGCAGCTCCCCCTTGTGTTTCTAGAGAGATATGCAATCATTGTGGTGATCTGAAATCATCAAGATGAGGTCAAGCATTCGCGATGAGACGATAATTTAATCATTGTGACAGCCCTAAAATTACAAGTAACGTGCATTACGTGATAATATCACTTTTCTGAAGTAATGAGTAAAGTAACGCATTACTTTATAAATGTACACATTAAAGGAATAGTCTACTCATTTTCAATATTAAAAAAAGGAAAAGAGGAACTATATTGTATGGCGGAACAGCACTTTTGGGAGTACTTCGACTCAGCGCAGTAACACCCTCCCTCTCCCATTATGAGAGGGAGAAGGGGAGCGGATTTTTCAGGCGAGTTGAAGTACTCCCAAAAGTGCTGTTCCGCCATACAATATAGTTCCTCTTTTAAATCCGCTTAGAAAAGCGCTACGTTTTATTTTGTACCACCAAACTTGCTCGTATAACTACTCGTCTTAAATAGGAAAAACGTTGATGTGTTTGGTCACTTCTAACTTTATCTGTGAGTGGTACCATTGAATGAATGGGGCTAAGCTAAATGCTATCGAAGTGTCGCAGCGAGCCCCAGCGCTTACGTGCACGCACACAGATGATAGAGGGATGTATCAACTCTTCTTAGTTAAGGTAATAACATAGTTTAATATTGAAAATGAGTAGACTATTCCTTTAATACTTGAGTTACTCTTTTAAAAAATTAATGCAAGTTACTTTTCAGTTTAATTAATTTGATTTAAAAAAAATAATGTAATGAATTAAACTGAAAATGTTAACGTAGAATTAACGAATTAAAAGTAACTTAAAAGTAACGCAAGTATTACTTTCCATGATAAGTAACCAAGTAACGCAATTAGTTACTTTTTTGGGGAATAACTTAACAATGCATTACTTTAAAAAGTACTTTCCCCAAAACTGGCAGGTGGCAAGTAAAACTGCATAAGTGCATAAAATGTAAACAACACAAACATGTAGTGAATCATAAATCATCCAGAGATAGTGGGATAATGTTTTGTGTGTGTTGCTTGCTCGTGGTTCGCTCTGCCCGTGGTATGCCTTGATTTCTTTTATAAATCTGATAAAACTAAAGATAGGGGATATGAAGGATGCAACGCTACTCTATAGATACTCAAGGTTAACGTGTGGTAAGCAGAAACAGCGTGTGTTATGTGAGCTTTAAATGTAAAGCTTATGCAAAATTATGAAAAGCGCTATAGACTTGAATTGAAAGCGACAGTGCACTGAGGGTATACATAATTTCAACATTTAAAGACACAAAACGTATTTAATAACCATCAGGCTGTTGAACTGTTGACAGAAAATCATTAAGTTTAATTTCCAATAAAAACAACCTTCTGTGTTACATTGTAAGCCTCAAATAAATACCGAAACAAGTCCTTACCTGACTCCGGTCCTTATCCACTTTTTTGAAGCACTTGTTAAGTGACAGGTTGTGACGCACTGAATTCTTCCAGCCAGTAGGGGCACTAGCGAAGTACGGGAAGTGCTCCAGTATCCAGCCGTAGATGTCTTTGACAGGAAGTCGCTTTGAGGGAGCGTCCTCTATTGCCATGAAAATGAGGCAGCTAAAAGAGTACGGAGGTTTTCGGCTGGGACCCGTAGACAGATGATAGGGCGGCTCGCTGGGCTCAGGAGAGGATGAAGGTGAGGAAGAAGAGGGCTCGCGGCTGCCGTTGGCATCTTGCAGGGGGCTTACGCTACGCAGGCCAGATTGACCCAGGCTGGTCAAAAGATCTGTGCTCTCGTGCAGCCAGCTGAGGCTCGTAAGCTCCTCGTCCTCCGCTCGGCTTAGAGATGTTGACAGGGCGAGAGACAGATCGGCTGCTTCTGTGTCCTGGTAGAGCTGACTCAGACCCCGTGCTACACTCCCACTGCTGGGGCCCTCAGCCTTTTTCCCTGGGGGCATGACCACCGGACCCATGCAGCCCTCAGCTCCTGGAAGAATGAGAAATACTTTTAAAGTTTGAGGTCACAACCTTGAATGGGATCACAGTGAAAGATGACAGGTGAAACTGACTACCAAGTAAAACAGTGAAATGTGTTGGTATTCCTAAATGAATAGTTCATCCAAAATCGAAAATTCCATTGATGTATGGTTTGTTAGGATAGGACAATATTTGGTCGAGATACAACTACTTGAAAATCTAGACCTTGGCAATGCATCCACTCACAAAAGATTTTATATATTTACAGTAGGACATTTACAACATATTTTCCTGAAATATGATTTTTGGCATAAAACATTTAAAAAATGTTGACCCATAAAATTGTTTTTTGGCCATTGCTACAAATGAAGGTTCCAAAACGCAATAAATCCATTTTGACTAATTTCAGTAAAAATGTGTTTTCTGTTCCAAAAAAGTGACAAGATGAAAACCACTATTTTCTGTTACAAACTTTCACATAGCATCTTTAGGTTATAATAACATTAAAAATTCAAATCCATAATTTGATTTTCAAAGATTTATTATAAAAAGAAATTATTTTTTCCAAGTTTTTTTTCAAAATTCTATAAATCTATTGAATAAATATATAAATGTGCATTTATCTTTGCCATGTTATATTCATTTAGTTGACTAGTGGTATACACTGATTAAAAATAAACATTAATGGCATTAATCAAAACACTTACTTTGTCAAATTAAGAATACTGTCATTGCAGTTGCTATGCTTGGGACAGCGTGCTGAACTTTTTTGACAGCGATTTTCATTGACATCGCGTAAAATAATGTAAAGTTTATTTTTTATTTATTTAATGCTGTTTATTGGGTTTTGGAACCAAACTCTTTAAATATACCCCTGCAACTTAAGACTAGTTTTGTGGTCCAGGGTCACATTTATGTTCTCAAACGATTCATAATTTAAATTTCTTTTGTAAATTCAATTCAATTTGTTTTCACGGAGCATCCAATGTTTAAGTCCCGTGTCAGGATTTAATTGTGTTCACCTCAAGGCTGATATAAATCTGGGATGGCATGCATTTTTCATTTTTGGGTGAATTATTCCTTAAAGAATAAAAGTGAGATCCTAACATTTACCCCGGTATCACAGATAAGGCTTAAAGTAATTCCTAGACTATAACGCATGTTTCAGTTGTTTCAACTGAAAATAACTTGCATATACAGATTTTAAAATATGACAGTACCATTGATTTTTCTCAAGATTCACACCAGTAACGTCTTTTTCTAAGGCATTTTTATAAAAAATGCTTATATGTCTTAATTTAATTAAGGCCTAGTCCTTGTTTTAGTTAAGTCCTTTCTGTGAAACCTGGCCTCAATGCTAAAACTGTTACCTTATTGGGACAGAAATCAAAATTGTGCACTTTAAAATAAATTGAGAACAAGCTATACAACCGCTTTCTTAAGAGATAACAGTTAATACACATTCCCCTAATTTCACGGACAAGGCTTAAGGCTAGTCCTAGACTAAAACACATGTTTGAGCTGTATCAACTTACACTGACAGATCTTAAAATTTGCAGTGCCATTGATCTGACACACCAGTAAAGCATTTCTAAGGCATTTTTATAAAATATGCTTAAACATCTTAATTAAAATAAGGTCTAGTCCTGACTTTTGCTAAGTCCTGTCTGTGAAACCAAGCCATTATCTAACTGTCTTGAATGTGTTGTGTCTGTATCCCATTCCCCCAACTTCTGCCCTAGTTCTGTAATAAATCAATAAAAAGTGGTGCCAAAATGACATCATACAATGTTAAATTAACCGTTTATCTCACCATTTAATCTATTTTATAGTTTTATTCAACACAAACTACATTACGAAGTGGTTAATTCGTAAAAATTTGTACGACCTACATCTGCTTTCAACCCAGTGACGTTGGGTGTAAAAGGTCTACATTACTACTGCTTTTATCTGATAATCCCAAATTCACAGTGTACAAATTCATAGGAATTAACAAAGTCAATTTTTTAAGAATTCTTGCAAGATCAGGTTGGTTTTATTACACAGTCCCTCCAGAAAAACGCAATTATGCGATTGCATGATTTAATGCATAATCCAAAGTCCGCATGTTTATGCGGGGGCCGCATTTTTTTTTAATACGGCAGTAATCTCGCAGATTTCTGCTCGCAAAATATGCTTGCATGATTTTCCCACATTGTCGTAGCAAAAAACTTATATATATTTTAGCAGAAAGTTGAAAATGTTGCATTTACACACACAAGCACAGCCATGTGCCCTGTTGTCATGGGAACGTTAGAAAGTGACGTAATTACGCGACGTGACAATCAATAAAAAGCTGCAAACTGTTTTTGCAAGTTCACACAGTTTTGCAAGTTCCTGCAATCTTGGCAAGTTCCCGCAGTTCCTTAGTATAAAATTGCAAACATATCCCACATATTCCATCACATTTTTTAAGAAAACGTGCTGCAAGATCGAGGATTTTTGCCCGCAAAAAGCTTCAAATTTTTCTGGAAGGACTGATTCTTATTATTGCTTAATAATTAAGTGATCGTTCACAGTTTAACATACCACTTGCTTCTGTCAGCAGCGTATGCATTCGTGTGGGCATCACTTGTTTGTGCGGTGTGTGAAATGAGGTTAGTAGAAAGTTGGATTTTAGCAGAAAGTAGGCCTGCCGCTATCTGAAGATGTTTATCTAAATAAGAACTTATCACACACTGCCCGAGTCACAGTAGGTAATCCAGTAATCTCTCCCTACAGCATCGCCCATCACTTTAAACACTCTCTCACACATGCCAACCCGTACCCCCACACACTATTTATACATATCATGTCAACAGATATGCCACGGGCACCAACCCTTTGACAAAGCGATTCAATCAGTCAATAAAAGCATATGCAGCTGAGCAGCCCTTGAAGAAAATGTGCAGTCATGCCTCAGAGCTGCTTTTGACACCTGTGCCTTTCTGTCAAAGCTGTAATGCTCTTCACTCGCATTGATTGACAGCTGCCACGCTAGCGCTGCATGGCAAACACAGCATCCGTATCCAAGGGAACAGAGCGAGATATTAGCCAGCCTCACAATCTGGAGCAGAAATTCCCCAGGGTCAGGCAAGGCAAAAGGCAAATTATCCAAACGTGAGCTACATCATATCAACATCACATTAAGAGGAAAGGCAAAATCAGAGATTTGGTTTCGGTCAGGGATGTCTCGGTATTATACTGATACGTGATGACGTACATTAAGCTATCCCCTTACCTTCACAAAGAGAGGTGGGGTCAATGCTTATGAAGAGCTTTATGCTACAGACGACATATGTCAAAATCGCCCTCTCTCAGGCTTATCAAATTAAATGTCTATAAATATGAGCTCTATGATCTACAGTCAATACTCCGTGAAAATATACCAAGCGTACGTGACTGCTCTCTTCATTAGGGAATAAACTGTAGACGGATGACAGATCCATTTGGAAGGAAACATGATATAATATTATCTGAAAACATATTAGCATTAAAAAGACAATCGATGGTAAATGCAATGGATCGGCAGGTCAATAGAGCCAAAGTGGGCAGAAGGACGAAGGTTTTCTTACACATGCACACACATTAAGCAGTTTTTGCTTGTTGCGTATCCATGGTGGCACTGCCACAAAACATTACATGTGACAGAAAAGGGCCAGCTAAATTTTTGTTGCTATGACAACAAACTACTGGATCTGGGTCCTATTGGGGCTTCCACTAAACTTGCCTTACGCTCTTATCGTTCACAAACATTTCTTCAGTTCTGTCATCATTATATACTCGCCCTCATGTCGACTGACATTATTTCATGAAAATTTGTAAAATAAATTGTAAAGATGTTGCATTTTCTTCGTACAATGAAACTGAACAGGGACTAACTTCACCTTTTGTGTATCGTAAGTCAATGCAGTAAAAGCAAACTATAAGTCTCAATGGACATCATTTATTCAAAACATTTGCATTGCCCACATATTCTTCACAAAGCAAACTACACATGGGATTCAAACAATCAGGTCCATCTCACTTCTGACTTCAGTACTGGTACGCAGAGTACAAATAACAGACCTTTGTCTAGAAGTCAACACGGGCATAAAAAGAGATCAGAGTTTCTTTCTCCTTTCCAGCACCGAAATAAAGACTTGTTTAGTTTCCATTTCCTCAGTTCCCATGACAACAGTGTTAGGGCACACCAGGGCATGTACATACAGCCATCCAATCAGCTGGTCCGTCGACAGATCAAAGTATATATGATCCATCTTTTCACCCAGCAATTTCAGAAAAGTCTATAAGCAAAGACACCAAGGTGAAGGTCGATGTCCAGAGGGGCTTTCCTTACGGCTGCGCGAACGCACCGGCCCTCGGGAAATTCTGTTCCTTACGAACCGTTCACACCTATAGGCAATTAGCAATGGAAGGGAAACGTTTTAAATCGCTCATTTTGCTTTAACCCCTTGTTTCTTGGTTTTCTGGTTCCCTTGTGTGATCTGAGCTCAGTGAAGGTGACCTGACCACACTGAGCCTGAGGCTCTTTGAGTGAAGTCTGGTGCATAGAGGAGACCTCTACTCGCAGAAGTAAGGCTTAAAACAGCGCTGGCCCTGGGCCCTTAAATTCACAGCATACATTAGCAACATAAGAAATGATTTGCAGAAGGGCCCTTGGCTTTTTTGTCTTTATTAACACAGTTGTTGCCATTAACCTTAAAAATAATGGGACCCTGAAATATGGTCCTTTTTATCCAGCATAACTAACTGTGTACAGCTCTTTATTTCCATTACTATGGTAAAGCCATGCTATTTCTATAGATTGCATGTGGTAACTGATCAACAAAATACAACTTGGGTATATCCGGTATATTTTCTTGCTTAAATCCTAATAATTTATTATTACAGTTTTTTACTTTATATCTCCAACAAAAATAACAAGAAAAATGGTTTGTGCGCCTAGCACGCAGTCTATGATCCTATTCTCGTAATGAGGAATGGGTGTGTTTTTGGGCGTATCGTGCAATAAACCAATGAGAGTCTTATCTCCCATCCACTTTAAAAGCCAGTTGCGCTTGCACCATCCCAATTCCCTTTTTAGATGGCGGAATTAGTAAACTGAAAAACTAAGCGGAGGAAGACGACCACCAGTTTAAGGTTGATGTAATATTGCGTTATTTTTATTTGTATTGAAATTGTTATTTTTTATATTTAAACCTCATTTAAAAGTCGTTTTCTTTCAGTTATGGAAGTAAAATTATCAGGCTTTTATTTAATTTTATTTAATTGCTGTAAATGCATGGATAGCCTACATGATTTAAAAAATGATTTACAAATATGCAAGAAAAGGTTTGTACTCTAAAAATACTTTATTTGTTATAAACAGGAGATAAAGAATTTACCAATGTGTGGGAAGCCAAAACATTTCAGCACTCGGACTGTGCCGGTACAAAGTCATCATATACAATAAATCTGTGGGGTAGCATTTAAAAAATAAACATAGTTTAAAGCAAACCATTCAACTACTTACCAGGCTACAGGTGAAGCAGCTCTTTACACCTTCTAAAGTCTTGTAAACTGTTCTCATTTATATCCAAGAGACTCAATAATAATATTTTACATTTTAATCCTTTAATTTTTATAGTTAAAAACGTTTGTGTGCTGTCCATGTGTGTAAAAAGCAAATGCGCAATGTTGTCCCATTTATAGGTGCATATTAGGCTAAAATTGTAGTTGGTCAATTGCGTAGTCTATTTTAGTTCCCTTAAAATAGCAAAGCGTCAACAACAATGCCCCTTAACACACCTTGTTTTCAGACCAGAACGCCCATGGGTGCACAAATGGGCGCAAATGCACTTGCCATTTAAACAACGTAGCGCTGGACTTGAAAATGAAAATTGTGTCGGCCTCAAACTAGGAAAAAAATTATTGTGGCGCTCATTGCGCCATGTGTATGATAGGGCCCTAAATCTCAGTTGTTTATTTCTTAAAGGTGGGGTGTATCAATTTTAGTTGCATCTAGTGGCGAGACAGTTTTTAAAAATGCAAATGGTAGCCGCCACAGAACAAACATGTCGTCGTCTGAGACAACGTAGGGATGAAATGCGCTCTGTAGAGCAGTTTGTCCATTTAGGGCTACTGTAGAAACATGACGGCGACTTCCATGGAAGTGGACCCGCAGTGTATGTAGATAAAAACGTCTCATTCTAAAGTAATAAAAACAATACAGTTCATTATGTAAGGTCTGAATACACCACTGATAATATAGTTATGTTGATTATACATCGCTTCTAAAAGTAAATAAAATGCACCTTTAAAGGGATAGTTCATCAAAAATGTTTACTTATGTCATCTTTACTCATCCTCATGTTGTTTCAAACTTCTACAAATATTTTGTTCTGCCGAAGATAAAGGAGGATATTTGTAACCAAGCAGGAAGCAGAAGCACCATTGACTTCCATAGTAGGAAAAATACTCTAGAAGTCAATGGTGCTCAAAACTGCTTGGTTCCACTACATTGTTCATAATCTCTTCCTTTGTGTTCAGCAGAACAAAGACATTTATACATGTTTTTGAGTAAATGATACGAGAATTTCAATTTTTGGTGAACTATCCCTTTAAGAGTGTTTATAGAACTGCCAGCCCGTCCACTGAAAAACTCACCGATTTTGGCACAAAGGTGAATGGAAAAGGGCCAATGGCCAATCTCCACGGCAAGAGTGTGTCACTGTTATAAACCTCTGTGGCACCAAGACTTATCTTTAGAAAACAGGAGGACGGGCTACCCGCCATTAGCCCAAAGTTGGTTCCTGCAGGTGACACCAAGGGAAGAACATCCAAGTAATGTTACCCAACTTTTACTTTGGCCCTTGACCATTCACCATCAGCAGAAACAACAACATCCTCTAGTCTTTAGCAGCATCTCAAAGTCAACGTGTCCTCCAGCGTCTACTGTTTGACAGGCTCTGCCAGGGTAATGTGACTGAAGGATGATGGTACCATGATTAGACAGAAGCTCCAGGGAGATGCCGTGCCTCCACGGATCTGTGCACAAAGCACGAGAGGAGGGTTGGGAGAGGAAGATGAGAAGAGTACCATGAGAGTTGACAGTCCAGCACCCGATACACATAAATCAAATGTATCGGTTGAATTCTGGACACAGTCTAGGATGTTTGGAGTATGAGCAGCGTGCTTTCGTGAATAACTAATTTTTTTAGGGTATTCAGGGCATGAATCAGAGGAGTCAGCATGTCTGCATCCAACCGCTGCTAGGGATCTCAACCCAACACTTCCTGATCAGCTTTTGCTCTCATACGTAATAATCTTGGGCAGTTATTTATCCCAATAAAAGGGTTAAAAGATTTCTTTGCCCTTACCGAGGGCTTTTCATGTTCAAGTGCACTCTAAAAATAAAGTCTTCATAAACTGTTACCCTGTAAAGACTATGAACTTTTACCCTTGACCCATGATTGCTCTTGAAAGGGGTCGGGTAAAAACTATTTTTGTGTCAGCCAAAAAATGTATGCCAATGTAGGTGCATTCATTCTATACATCTAACATCAGGAAGAATATCGTCGGCTCATGCCGTAGTGCATTTGTGTGGTCCTGTCCATAGAAATGTCACTAAAACCAGGTGCATTTTGCATGCGAGAAACTAGACCCATCGTGCACTCATGACCGCTACAGCTGTTCATTACAACCCGATCAGAAGCCAGATCTCAGATGACCAGTGCTATGAATGGTGTGGCCAGAGAGCCTCAACCGAAAGTGCTATTAAGGTATGAACGGCGCCCCTACTCTTAATATAAGCAGCAACTTATAATGCAGCGATTCCCATTCCTGCCGTTGTTCATAGGGCCCCTCTCCGACTGTGTTTGCTCTTGTGTTTCAGCCCTGACATCATACAGGAAGGTATTTTTCCCCTTTGCATTGCCAAAAACAGGCCCACGCATGGTCCAGACAGACCAAAGGCAGACATACAGGAGCAGAGGGACCCACCCACTCATGAAAAAGTGGCTGGATAAATAAAACAGCGTCCGTAAAGAGATACCCAATGAAAGATGACCCCATTTAGTTGGAGATCTGGAAAACTGGGAAACAGTTGGTCGTAGTTATCATCATTGCAGACCTGTGCACCGCCGAAGAACGCGATGATGTAATCGGTGTGCATGTGTAATGATAAACTATGCACCAAGGGAACAAAGTCATTTAAAGATCCATAAATGCGCTTTTATTTTGTGGTGGAAATTGTTTTGGCGGGGAAGCAGATGCTTGCTCTTGAACAACGTGTACTTTGAGGTGACTGTCCTTTAAGTGAAAGCACACCTGAGGTGTTTCATTAAAATAACTCCGAACACTTCCTCCTACACTTTCACTGTCTGCTAGCTAATTTGAAACACAGATGAATTAAAGGCGATATCTTTAGTTCCTCCAGCACTCGTGACACCAAACAGAATTGTTTTCAAACAAGTTTCACCATCTTCCATTGAGACTATCAAACACATGGTCGGACTGCTATAAATACGCACCATTGGTTTAGCAAACGTTGCGTGAGGCCTGCTGGGATTCGCACACTAGTGATACTATTTATTTTCTTTTCGACTGATATAAGTTTATCATAATTAAGCCATAATCACAATTTTTAGTCACAGATATTACTACTATTGTACTATCATTAATATTGTGACTTTAATTTAAGCCCTTTTACGATTGTTTGGTTATATTCGGTACTTGATTAAAGAATTCACAATTAAAATGTACAGTTTTGAGTATTCAGCAAAATGGCAGAGGAGCGGCAGTTTACAGGTCTACGAGGGTTCGAGCATTTTACATTAGAGGTGAAAACAACGTTGTTGTATGTTGTCGCTGCATAAATAAAGTTAAATATGGTAGATATAGTTAAAAAAATTTTGAATGGTTCATTTGAAGATCTGTTTTAAACAGCACCTATTTCATTGCTAAAAAACAATGTTATTTTGTGTATTTGGTATAAAACAATGTGTTTGCGTGGTTTACGGTTAAAAAAACACATTATTTTCCACTACCGTAAATTTTTGTAGCTCCAGATTACACTCTCTTCCTGAAATGCACAGATTTGAAAAGCGCTGTGTCCCCGATTGGCCAGTTAATTTGTACATTGTGATTGGTCTGAATACCTCTGCCGTCAGCAGGAAATGTGACGCTCCTTACCATGTTTGAAAGATTCAGTTGCTAACTTACAGGCTGTGAGTCCGAAGCGGAAGGAATTATGATTATGTCGGTCTTGTCTACATCACCAATCCCAGTAAGTAAACTGTTGCCTACAATCTGTGTGTTTGTTGTAGTCCAAGAAAAGAGATTTACGTTGGAGACGATTTACTTTGGGGTTTGTACCTTTTGCATATCGTTAACATGTACTAAATACACACATACACACCAAAGGAAATGTACAAATGTGAATCGGACAATAGGTGCTCTTTAAACACAGATCCGGAAATTATATATGCATAATTTATTTGCATAATTTTAACTACTTAAACGCCTGTCAGAGCGGAAAATCCTGGAATGGCATTAAAAAATATTTAATGTAATAAATATGATTAATCTTCAAAATAATCGGATTACAAATATAATAGACCTACCTCAATTTATTTAGATTTTTAAGGATAAAATATGTAAGCATAGGGGTGCACAATTATGACAACTTTTTATTATTATTATTATTATTGCAGATTAATTGACTTCAGACTGAAATTTTAAAATGTTTTATAACTTTCTGTGAAGCAGCTGCTGATAGTAAAAAATCCAAAACGAATGGCTAAAGGACGTGCCAACGTATCAATTTTAAAATCTGAGTCATACTGCTGAAATGCACACAAATGAGCACATATGGACAGCTGTAATTGAGGCATTTGGTGATTATGTAATTGTTTCATTTGTAATTGTAATCCCGATTAGCTTTCGATTAATTGTACAGCCCTAGGTAAACACATCTGCTAGTAAATATAACTTAATCACTAAACAATAAATAAATAGCCAATTATGAGACCTCGGGAACATTATAATAAATGTTCCTATCCTGCTCAACTTCAGTTTAAATAAACAGAGCAATATTTTAAAAGCACCACGGAGCAACCCGTGGGACAATCAAGCTGCAAACAGCTTACTTATACTGTAGTTGACTCAGTACATCAAAAGGAAAGAGGATTTTAAAAGCGTAAAAATTATACACTTCTACACCTTTTAGAGTCTATTGATGTTAAAAGTGAAACGTTCAGCTCAAGCTGTTCTTTGGCCCATGTGGTTTCTTCTGAAGTGCAGAGTTTTGCGCTCATACTTCTGAAAGTGAGCTGACACCATCACTTACAGTCCACAAGAGAGCAAAAAGAAAAATGGAAGGAGGGACAAAGACATGCAGAGAAGGAATTTTTCAGATGGCTTAAAGGGCTAACTATGGTACATAAACCCAAAATATAAGTTAAGACTAATAACTGATGTTGTAGTACCACAGTTCTGTTTCAGGGCAATGCCCTTGTGTATGTCCTTTCAAATGTAAAATTGCAATATAAATTGCATGCATGCAAAAATTTGCTCAGTGCTGTTGCCAAGCCATTCTAAATGCTTTTCAGCATGCATGTCTTGTATTAACACCTCTCTTCAACAAACAACATGATTTGAGGTATAACCGACGTGTATTGCATAACTGATGTATGGTATTGGTAAGTTACTTTAAGCGTCGAAGTGACTTATAAGAATGGCAAATTATAAAAAGCACCACTAATAACTTGGTTAGGTATAAAGAATAAACATGTTTATGCCATTTTACAAAATGACACAATGGTCCAATGGCAATGATGATCACATCACAAGGAATGTCATCATCACAAATGAAATCAGTTTTACTGCTCCTTGTACTCCAGCTATAAAGATAACTACAGGTAATCATTACAATACTATGCTGACTGAAGGTTGTGGGTAAGGCTACAACTAACATAGCTCCAAAGTGAACTAAATGTTATAAATATACAAACAGATACTCTGATGGTTGGTGTCAAACAGCACCAACCATATTCACCAGCCACCGCCAGTAAATGTTAATGATAAATAAAAAGTCACTGACTCACTCTCCCAAAACAGCCATGCACCAATCAGAATCAGAGTAGCAGACCAATCAGTCATACAACAGCATGACATCATGAATCATGACATCAGCCCCTGTAACTAAACACCATGCTTGGAGCTTTGCTCTCTTCTCAAGCAGGTTCAAGGACACAGTGAGGAAACAATGTGTTCTGACTGTTCTCACGTCAGTGCAGCTGGTTTTGTGATCTTAAATGAATTATCTTGGAGAATGACATCATAATCTGTGCAATTGTGGCAGAAAAGTTACAATGTCATACTTTTTGTTTTACTTACGGTGTTTTGCTTTTATTTGCAGTGTTGTACCTGCTGCCATATATTGGGTTTCGATTTATGTTGTATAATGAAGGGTTCACACCAGATACGGTAGAGGCTGCAAGCATGAGTATTTTACATGTTAAGTTAATGCAAAGTTAAAAAATCTGAACCTCAGCGGATTTCCGTGCCGCGTTAACCAATCAGGACCTTGCTGTTGTGACGTGATTACAGGAAGCGAGCGGAGTCTCAGCAGAGTCACAGAAACCCCTCCCGTGATTTCCACATGAATGTCTCGAATGACCAGAATTTCACTCACGAATGAAGCGAGTAAACTCAAATGTTCAAGTGTCCAACTACGCGCGAATAGCGCGTTTTTGCCGCCTCTACCGCGGCTGGTGTGAAAGCACCATAATACTGTATATACTGTGCATATGAATATAATAATGAAAATACAGTATGTAATCTTATATCAAATAATTAATATGGCATGTTAACTGATTTTGAATCTAACTGAAATGAAAAAATATTTTCCTGCTGCCTTTAACCTCACAGCTCGGTCACAAGTTCACTGTCACTGTGTTCGAAGGCACTTTTATGCTATGTAGTATGCAAATCAATATGCAAGGTGAGTAGTTTTTCTCTGAATTGATAGTATTTGAAAAACAACAGGCGAAAGTTCCCGGATCACTCTTAAAAATAAAGGTGCCATAGAGGAAACATTTTTCTCTAAATGGTTCTAAAATATATAAATATAAAGTACCATTAACATCCAAAGAACCCTTCTGTTTCGCAAAAGGTTCTTTGTTGCGAAAAAGGGTTCTTTAACTCTTTCCCCGCCATAGATGAAAAACGCTTCCCTGCCAATCACAAGTTTTTCCAGCAATGCGTATTTCCGCTATTATCCAGCAGGTGGCGCTCTTACCCAACTTATTAAACCTGGCTGGAAGTATTCCCATAGGGCAGGGGTGGGGAACGCTGTTCCTGGAGGGCCACTGTCCTGCAGAGTTGAGTTCAAAACACTAATTAAACACACCTGAAAAATCAAATTAAAGTCTTCAGGATTACTTGGAAATGAAAATCAGGTGTGTTTGATTAGGGTTGGAACTAAACTCTGCAGGACAGTGGCCCTCCAGGACCCATAAATATATACACTAGATGTCGCCTTGGCTACGGCAGTTCATTGGACCGAATGCGTCAACTAGAGCCACCATCTTGAAACAGGGGAAATCCCCATCAGCGTCATTGTAGGCAATGATGTAAGGGAAATAAAATCACCATAAACGTCATGAATGCGATTTTCTTGGTTTTCTTTTTGTTCGTTTCAACAGTCGGACATGTATTTAGCACTGACTCCAGAAAAATATTAAAGTTTTGGAATTATGAAAATTTACTTTTTCTAACTATAATGCATAGTGCTAGTAGGCCTAACAGATACGCCGGACTTTTGTGATGCGTATCTGTTAGACCTACTAGCACTATGCATTATAGTTATAAAAAGTAAATTTTCATAATTTCAAAACTTTAATTTTTTTCTGGACTCAGTGCTAAATACATGTCTGACTCACTGCCTGCAATTTTCTGGTATTCCTGAACAAAGATGAACGTAGAAGCCCCATGACATGCTGGAACGTAATCCAGCGTTGCCGCCATATTGCTTGGGTGTCCTCAATCTACACTAGCACCAGATTCAATCGGGGTCAACTGAGAGCAAGCAACTATGCCCATATTTTGTGCAGCTTACGGTTGCAATTTTACCATTTTTAATATTATGTCATTGTAACAAACATTACTTTCATTTAACCAAACCATGTGAAAATCCGGTAAAAATTTGGGGAGTTATGATTATTGTAGTTGGGGATACACCTTCCGCAGTCAAAATACATGTGCATCAGGGATAGGCGGCCCACTGATACCAATAAGGCAGCATCAGTCTATGAGGCGTCTACGTAAATAATGTCTTTGGCTGCGTCCGGAACCGCCTATATCCATACTATACAGTAGGCGAAAAGCAGGAGGTGAGGCGAGTTGTATGTCTGATTCCGTAGCATTCCAAAAACAGTATGCGAAAAGTACCCAGATGACCTACTACTTCCAGCAAGATCCCGAAGTGTTCATTCGATGGACCCCTGGGTGAGGGGTTATCCAACGAAGAAGACAACGGAGGGGCATTGTTTTATTCAAAAATGTCCAAAGCATTAATGCGTTTCTTTTTAAATGCAAATACATATATTAAATAGCTGTTCCTTGTTGTTAAATTGCGCTAGTTTAACGTAATTCCAGTTAACAACTTCTTGTTATAGCGACGTAAGTCAGGTGATATTTCAACATGGCGAATGTAGTACGTCCCAATTCATTCATACTATCCATATTCATACTAAATAAAACGTATGTGATTTCGGAAGCAGCCTATGTTCCTGAAGACCTTGATTACCTTGCTCAGGTGGGTTTGATCAGGGCTGGAGCTAAACTCTGCAGGAAAGTGAATATCACGGGCCAGAGCTGAAAACCTTTGAAGCTGAAAAAAGTGAAGTGGCTTACAAACGGCAGAATTCAATTGAAACATTAACAGATGCTCTGGTATTATAAACATTCTTGGTTCTTACGCACACAAACCCATTCCCCGAAACAAGCAAACAAACAGAGGAACCAATTTAGGATTTACACACAGGCAAGATAGCGGGAAAACCAAAAATGGACCAACACATTTTTGAAAGCTGATAACACCGTGAGTCAGTAACACAAGTATCCACAATTGAGTGCAGTCAACACTCTCAGTCCATAAAGAGACTCTACACACTTCTTACTGAAACGCACTCGCACACATCACTCGACCATAAATGCAGTGGGTGCACAGACACAGACTGACTCAAACACGTGGCAAAAATCAGCTGGAGAATCGAGCTTTGTTGAGCCAGTCGAGCAACGCTTCGGTCTGCTGTTGCTGTGCTTAGATCAGATCTTCCTCTCTTAACTAGTTTTCCGCCCGACAGACACAACATACCACACATACAAACACGCCTACCACCATCTGTCCAGGCTAACGCACAGATCACAAGCAGTCTGTGGTAAGCTTGCCCTCACCACAGTCACTCCTCACTAAAAACACTCAGTTGATGCAAACCTAGATGATCAAACAGATGAGAAGTTAATGATCTTGCAGTGGAATTTCCTTCTTTGATCAATGGCAAACTTTTCTTTGTGCAAACACTTATTCTGTCCTGTTTGTTTATCCTTTCAGTTTATTACTATTAAACAAAGCAGCCTTTCTTAAATAAAGCTTAACTAACACAAACCCACAAGAAAGAAAATGAGTTTTACAAATGAGATCTCTTTTATTGCTCAACTGTTTCGCCAATGACAGTAGCACATTGAGACTTAAGTCTCCTTGCTTTGAGAAACAGGCTTTAATAATCACAGATTTATCTTTGTGTATTAAATAGTTTGAAAAAAGCTTAAATCATACTCAGGTTTGCTCAGACACTTAAGTCTTCAATAAAAAGTCATAATTTCATTATAAACATTTCTCGTTTAATTCTACCAAGACCACGCTAGTATCCACAAACATCTTAAAGCTTTGTAGTCCATGTCTTGTGTCTATTTATCCCCATAAGATTTTTTGGGGACAAAACAATACAAAGTTGATATTTAAATGAAGTGACAACTCAATAAATCCTTCCCAGCTATGAAAGAGCAACCAATAAACAGTGAAATGATCCTCCGGCTATACACACAAACACACACACAAGTATTCCACTCGTGTGGAGTGATGACTCATTTCCACATTGCTTGTCTTCAGACGTATCCCTTCACCCCAAACACACTTCATCCTCCTTTTGTTAAAGCCCTCGCAATAAAAACACAGACCCACAAAAGCATGCACCTTCATATTCATGCACTGGTGCCCATGCACGCTGCCCAAAAGATCAACAACCAAGTCACCTTTTAATGCTGATCCACTCTCAATAAGACCATCCACACGTATTCCACTGCTCTTGATAACAGTGGGTCAGTTCCTGTACTTCAGCCCCTCCATTTCTGCCTGAGCAGTGTTCGTAAACTGACCACAACAACAGAGCTGCTGCGTTCCTCTGCTCTTTTCCTCTCTCTCTCCTTCTCAGCTTTCCAAGGCAGGGGTGTGCACTGAGGCTTAGACAACCCCTGGAAGAAAATGCGGCTCTCGCTGGGTCCTAGTGCTCATCCAGTCCATTCAGATGCCGCTGTTGCTGGCTCAGGGGGAAGCCCCTGCTCTCACCCGAGCCGCAAAGAGACTGCAGGTAGTATAACCATTGATGTGCCAGGACTAGGGGATTTGAGGACAACCGATTTTGCTTAATGATATTTTGGTACTGATTGTAATATTATTAGATGGCTATGAAACAGGAAAAAAAGGAAAAATCAATGCAAAAATAGAAACGCCGTATACAATGATTTCTCTAAAAACAAGGGGCAAACAGTTTGTCTAGAAAATAAACTCGTATAAGGTACAGGGCCTTATTAATCAAATAATAAAATACAATAATTTTTATTTATTATATATATATATATATATATATCTGAGAGAAACCGGCTTCTGAAATTAAATAAGGCAGGGCTGGATTTTAATTTGTTCATCGAGATCTGATTGGATCATTTGAAGTTGGGTCGTGTTGCTAATTGCTAATCGCAGCAACCGTTTCCGGGATCCCGCCCACCTGCCTTACCATAGCTGTGTCCCAATTCAGGGGCTGCGACCTTCTAAGCATGCGACCTTAAATATGAGCACTCGGTCTTTCAAGGTGGCAGCCTCAGAAATCCGCGAAGAGAACTGAAATGAGACGGTCTAACCTTCGGACGACCCATAATTGGCGTCACCTGCTGCGCCTGTCAGCAGGACATAGCGGAAACGTTTCTGACTTATTAAAATAAATATGAAATCAGAAAAATATTAATTTAGTTTAGAAAATATGACACGTTGATGTAGATTAAACTATTCAACAGTATATTAAATTAAATTAATCAACCTTAGAAATATATGCATCATAAAAAAATAATAATATTAACACAAAACATAACTTATAATACTAAAACAGTGACAAAATTTTTTTGATAAATACACACTTTTATTTAATGAAGGTTTTAATTGTTTATTTTAGAATATCCAGCTGCCGTTGCAGCCGCGCAATGAATCTTGGGATATCCTCGGCTGTTAAGGATCCATTCGTTCTATCCTTAACAGCGCGGAGAAATGAGGACGCATTTTGAGGCTTCATTCTAAGCATCCTTCGAATTGGGACGGCCTTACCAGCCTGAAGTCGCGCTGCTGTGACGCAATCGGTCTTAAAATACGTCCTTAGAAGATCGCAGCCCCTGAATTGGGACACAGCTCTAATGACCTGAAGTAAAAAAAAAATCTAAAATAATATATAAAAGTATAATTTATAATATAAAAATATAATATATAAATAATATATAAAAAAATAATTAATTTAAGAAAATAATGAAGCTCACAGAAAAGTATTTTGTAAAAAACACCACAATATTCCAAAACAAATGACATTTTTTTATTTTCACGGTGACTTTAATTGCTTTAATGATGACTGCATTTTGAAAGTTCAAGATTTTGGATCATGTATAAATTAAAACAATGACATTTTAATATAAAATTATTTTGTTAATTATTTTGTTTTTGTTTAAAGGACCAGTGTGAGTTTTTAAGTGGCATCTAGCTGTGAGATTGCGAATTGCAATCAACTTCAAAAACACAGAGACCTTTACACAGTCCAAATCCATTTTTTTTCAGACTCCAGTCCATATTGTATATCGTTGTGTAGCATTTTGCCATTTTCCGTATTATCTGCACTGTTTCTATGGTAAAGATGTTGCGCTGACACGACGTTTTACGTGATGCGACAGCATGACGTAAACCGAAATCTACACAAATGCAATCAAAGCGGTAAGACTGAAATGGATTTCCGGAAATGTGATTTGAAAAGGATTTCAAACCACCTCTGGATGTAACCTGAAACCTGGTTTTTAGCCGTTCCCGTGTTCTAAATGTGAATGGATTTCAATTGGGTATGCACCAAAATCGTATTTGGACTGACAGTGCGAACAAGGTCAAAGTAAGCTACGGTAGCTGCCACTGGACACACGTCATTGCAGCCTCCGGAGGTCTCATTTGTCTTATTTCAAAATATTGACAATTATAAAGTTGACTATTATTCTTGGTAATCGTAAATTGTTGTAATATGCTTATGACTTGGAATGTAATGCTCAGTTAACTTAAATAAATAAACCAGGTTTGATGACTTATGTAGCCTGCATATGCCACCTCCGCAGGCTGCAGCCTTTGGATTGAGAAACGGCTACAGTAGGGATGTAAGGTCTTTATACACCACTGATAATATGTTTATTATATTGCATTTCTGTCAAGAGATCCTTCTAAAAGTCTTACATTGCACCTTTTTATCTGAAGAAAAGATGTCATGCATCTGAAATGGCCTGATGTTGAGTCGTTAAAGGATTTTAGTTTTTTGGCTGAATTACTGTATTCCTTTAAGGATAAACTATCATTAAATTAACAGACAACTTAATAGATCAACATTTGAGCAACTAAGTAGCATGTAAACTAGATGTCCTAAACTGTATCCCTTATTTCTTTTAAACTATGTATTTATTACTTTTCAAAAGACATAAGTGTGCATGATCCGGTGTGCAACTGACCACTCAAGACACATTCTGGGGGAAAATATGCCAGGAATGAGTAGAAAAACACTGTGTATTTTAAACAACATGCATAAAATATAGGCATCTCTCCATACTGCATTTCTACGTTTCTCAGGAGACTGTAATAACAGCCTTCGCTAGACGACAGCATACCAATCTTCTGTGAAGATGCCAAGGGCGCTGTAAATCAACGCAGACATTCATAACATTATACATCCACTGGCAGTCATAATTCTTTTTAGTGGGTTTTAAATGCTTTAACAGTAGTTAAAACCAGCGTTCCTCGTATAAATAAAGGGGGTACCTAAAAAAAGGACCTTCGGATGATCAAGACATCAATTCCAGATGAACCCCAATTACAGGGTGAAAGACAGTATGATTGTGTGAGTGATAAATTGAAAGGTTGGAGATAAAGTAAAAAAGGAAAGATTACAGGTAAAGCAAAAGTAGGGAAAGAGATTTCGCCCTTGCATGGCTCAGATCGATAGTAATCCAGAGTGCACGAGTTGTTTATTTTGGAAAGTCTAAGGGGCCTAAAAGGGTCCCTGCCATTTCACACAGCCATCAATCAGATGAGAGGAACCAACGTGTAAATGCTCACATGCCTGTCCACATATCGCAAACAGACACAAATCACAAATTTACAGTAGTCATAGCAGACTCGCTCTATTGTGTGGTATTGAACGCCTATGAGACACAAGTAACCAGGTAACCTTGTAAATGGTGACCAACCTTTATAATTAAAAACAACTGTGTAATTCCAAAAAAGACACTATTCACTTTAAATCAACAGAAACCGGAATAACTTATTAAAGGTTCAGATCATTTTGAAGATTGGCGTTTGAAGATGTTCCCTAACACATTTACAATGTTGTTCCCAACACATAAGGGGCAGTCAAATATGATGGATCATCGATAATGTTGAGTCTCATTAGCTCTTTATGTCATTATGTCCTGTGATGATACATGCATATGACAACTACTTCCCATACATTCCCATCAATCACAGTCCAACCCAAACCAACCCTAAAATCGTAGTAAAAGATCAGTTGAATGTAGTTTAAGCCTTTAATCCCAGCCTCAACCCACATAGCGTGATCTCAACCCAAAACTCTAATCCTAAAATCTGATCGGATAGTTAACAGAAATGTTTTTCTAGCATGGCCTACTTGACAAAAAATGCTAATGCCATTTTCAGGAAGTGTAACAGTTCTCCAGTTACAACAAATGTAACCCTAAAATTTCACGAATTGAGTTTTGATTAAAGGTGCCAAAGAATGCATACATAGAAGGTATGTGACTTTATTTAGTGCAAAAATGATTAAGAGAATGTTTTACATGTCCATATACAACCTTATTTAGAAGGATCATGAATAATAATGTTGAGCTCTGCTCTGATTGGCTGTTTCAGATGAAGATACGGAATTTGAGGAATAATTTGTTTTTTGGAGATTGTTAATGGACGTTTCTGAGTTGTGTTTTTTTTCAGTATGGACCTGCGAAACGTAACTCCCTGCTGAAAAAAACAGCATCAAACCAGCATGGACCAGCATGGGAATTATGCTGGTCTATGCTGGTTTAGCTGGTGGTCACCAGCATACCAGCACCAAAACACAACATATGCTGGTATGACCAGCATGGGATGCTGGTGCTAATGCTGGTTTAGCTGGTGCTAAAGCTGGTTTGATGCTCGTTTAGCTGGTGCTAATGCTGGTGGTGATGCTGGTTTGATGCTGGTTTAGCTGGTGTTCACTAGCAAACCAGCACCAAAACACAACATATGCTGGTCTTGCTGGTATGCTGTTTTTTTCAGCAGGGCTGTCACGTCAATAATAGAACTTCAGCCTAAATGTTAGCATATAGCATTAACTAGCATATAGCGCTAGCTTAGCAGTCAAAACTTTGTTTTTAGCAATGTAACAACACTGTAATTAAAGCAACACTATGTAGTTTTTTTACCTTTAAATAATGTCTCTAAAATTATTTCAGTGATAGAACAACTTTTAACTCGACAAATTGTACTGTTGCTGCAACCTGAGCAGCCTCTTAGCTGCTACAAGCACACTCTGAAAGTGGCGGTGGAGGGTAGAGCACACAGCCCCGCCCCTCCCCCTGCTTGCAGAAGAGTGTCTGATATCAGGCACTGTTGCGCTTTTCAACCACATGGGGGAGCTGTTAGTCATTTTTACATGGAAACTACATATTGTTGCTTTAATTTAATGTTGGGGCATATGACTGTTCAGGGTTTCCGCGGGGTTGTAAAAAGTAGTAAAAGGTAGTAAATTAAATTATGCCAAATTAAGGCCAGTAAAAAGTAGTAAAAAGTAGTAAGCGTCATCTGACGAGGTAGTAAATTTTCGATTGCCTTTTGTAATGTTATGATGCCTTGGAAATTAGTTCAAATCACCTGCATATCTGGGAAAATAATCAAAGATCTTTCGTCTCTGGGATGTGATCAAAGCCTGAAGTGGAGCCAAATCACGTTCCTCTCTCCGCTGTTAGCGTTCTGTAATCACTACGGACCGGATCCACTCCGGGTTTTCTGACTGTATCACGTTAAGCTGAGGTAAAACTTTTTCAGCTAGCATGGTCAAACTTATAATGCAGGAAGGCTCCGATGTTTTGAAGATCGATAAAGGTGTAAAAGACGATTGACTTGGCTTAGCGAAATAATGAAGATTGGCAAGCCTTTCAGTTCGTGGGATAAGAAAACCAAACAGGTAATTGCGTGTCTTTGCACAGTATGACTAACGTTAGGGGTCCGGTATTTTAGGGGTAAATGATTTCTCACGTTACTGATCATCCGCGGCACGCTTTTACATGCTATGCTGATATAGCCAGTGTCTGGTACAACGGGTTTGTTTAACTCGTGGGTAAACTTCATGTGGCGCCACAACAACCAAGAGGCAGATGACATCCAAATCCTGTGAGAGCGATTGACGAGGAATCATAAGAGGAGACTGCTTCCGAAATGCTCTCGCGGGACTTTGATGTCATCCACCTGTCGGTTCTTGCAGTTGCATTTGTGTGTGGTCACAAAAACGTAACATTTGTACATATATTTAAGCACAGCAGTTTAAAAACAGGTGATTTTAAGCCATTCAAACACAAACAACAGTGCGTCCGCAGTTTCTGTGTCAGAAGAGCATGCAAGCCGCGCATTCGATTCTCATTGAGCATGTGTTGTACGTATTTTTGCCGCTTTATTGGCCTTAAATAACACATATGCCTCAAAAATCCCGTCTTTGCAAATATCCTCATATAAACACGACCATTTAGGTCTTAGGAGAAAGTAAACAGCAGAAACATTGCGCATAAACTAGCAGATCAGCGCTGCCTCTATTGTAACATAATAATTTGTTGATAAATGTACAGTCATTCAATTAACAACATTCACTATGGTTACAGACATCCTGTGCGAATTCTACACGAGTTTGACTCGAGTTACTCGTTCAGGGTTTATATTCATACATAACGTTACTGTATTAGAGCTGTGACTGTTAACTGTTGTGTGAACAGAACAGACCCTGGATTATTTGTTTATGTTTACTGAATAATATGATATTAAAAAGTTGTATTTGTTCACATTAGTAAATGCATTATATAACAAACAAACAATGAAAAATATATTGCAAGTATATAAGCATTAATTAATTCTTGTTTATGTCATTACAGTAATTGACGGTGGTTCATGGTGCATTCACTAATGTTAACAGTTTCAACTTTGATTAAAAAATTATTAGTAAATGCTAAAATAAATACATTTACAATTAATAAATAATTAATAAAACAATCATTAAAGGTGGTGATATTCATGTTTTCTTTTTATATAGTGAGTTATTTAGCTGTTTCGCCTTAATCTGAAATGCCCTGCAAACTACAGCTATATATATGCCACATGAGACTCCAATGTTGAATTTATGGCAAAAAAAATCTCCCCTTAAAATGCTATTGGTCTCGCCTACATAAAGTGTTAGGTAAAGGAATATGACTTGGCCTGAAAAATATTTCAGTCAGAAGAATTTTTTCACTTTAATTCTTTTTTTGTATGTTATATATGTCAAAATCTGTGTAAATAATAGAAAAGTCGCTGATTAACACTTGCAATTCAGTGTCGTGATGGTTTTAAAAAATATTCTGAAGGTAGTAAAAAAGGTAGTAAAAAGTAGTAAATTTAACTTAAGGATTTCTGTATAAACCCTGCTGTTACATCACAGTCGGGGTTAAAGGTATGTTGAGATTGGTCTGTTTTCCAGCGGTCTTTTGCATGCATGAGGTTTCCGTAAGAACTCACAATGTGTCATTATCATGTACAGAACTCTTATTATTCATCTATGCCTAGATAAATACAGTTTTACATTCTACGGCACCTTTTTTCCTCTGTTCCACACTGAAGTGCCCTGGTTAGCACATGTACCCCACACATTCAGTGACTTCAGTCATTTACTAGTTACAGGGCTGAGTCACTGGCGCAGACTCAAGCTCCAGGGGCAAAAATGTCCATTTTAAACACTCAACCTTCAAACCAGATTGCATGCAGAATACGACTTTATTCGTCTTGGCATACAGACGCGTGCCTTAATTTCCCTTGAACTAATGAAATCCCAATGGTTCATGCACATAAACTCTCAGTGTTCAAATCCAGAAACAATCTTTCATTATTAATCAGATCTTATTGCAGAAACTCTTGCAAATGCACATACAACAAGAGAATAAAGGCAGGGGGCTTTTGCCTCACAGGAAGAGATGCACAAAAGCTCCTTTGTCTTTCATGGGGCCCTCGGAAAAGATGACCCACTTAATGGAACAATTTGGAACGCTCTCACAATGTGTGTTAAAAAAAGGCCTCGCAGCGTCAAGAGACAAACAATAAACAAAATCAATGAGGTAGGGAGAAGCAAGCAGAGCTTGTGGAGGGGAGAAGTGTGTGTTTTTGTGTGTATCTGATGCCGCTCATACAGCAGACGCTTAATAATGAAGATTCCCATCTGCTGAGATGAACATGGCAGACTAATGAACTAGCCAATCTGGTCACTGACATGTAATTGTGGCGCTTTGATGTCATCTGCTGTTTGTTTATATGTTTGTTTTCCTTTGGTTTGTTTGCTTAACACTCAGCTGGCGTTAATTGATATTAAATTACCAGAAAATATTAAGTGGAAGAAAAAACAACTGGAAACAATTTTGATTTTAGAGTTTTAAATGCTTACAGTAATACTGTGTATTGTTATAGTGCCACCTAGTGGCATGGAGGAAATATTGTGCACAGGTGAATAAGGTAGTAATGCCATTCTTTATTTTTTTAGTACCTTTGGCGTGTTGAAACTGTCATTTTGTCTATTTGTGTTTGAAATGTTTTGCTGCTTATCTTGGCCAGGAGATTTTTAATATGTGAGATCGTCCTGGTTAAATAAAAATATTTTTTTTACTTAATGCAGAAGTGTCTGATAAAATTGTTTTAAAGAGAGATAGCTGGTCATGTAATCACAACATATCGACACATGTGAGGAGACCAATATGAATCAAAAAACATTTTCATTAGAGTAAAACCCCTTTTTTTTACGAAAAAATACTGAAGCATTTGCTTGGACACATAGTTAATCTTATATTTAAAAGCTGAATGTATTGTGAGTAAAATGTAATGAAAATAAAATGTCATTAAAGTGCATAATCATTATAAATTATAAAATGACGTGAATAAATGCATAATGCATTCATTTGGTGATTTGACATTTAACTGTTTACATGGCTATTAAACAAGCAAGGCTGAAGGGTTACCAATTTGGCAGTTGTCACATTTCACTAAACCCAGTGGATTTCTTTATATTACAATTTTCAGTTCTTATGAAGATTTAATACTGCTGCTGTCATTGTCATTGGTACATCATTTTAGTGTAATGCTTAAAATATCTAATTAAATGCTATGCTTTAATTAATAAATTGCTCTGTCGCTACCGCCAGTCCTCTTCGTCTTAGCGTCTGCCGAGAATGACATCATCCTCTGGCAGAAACATTGCTACTATTTACACCACTAATTAAATATCATTCAGTGTTATATGATATCATAACTGAGATTAAATGCAGTTTATTATAGCTGTTCTCTCTTCATTATAATTTATACATTGAGATAGCATATTAATAAGAATATACGAGCATCTCATTAGACTTATGAGAATGCCCGCACAAGCGTGCCGCACAAGCCCTGAATAGTGAAGCCAAAACGTCTCGATCGCCCCCCAGTGACTGGTCCCAGTATAGGTCATAAACCCCGCCTCCCCCATGTTATTCAATGGGACTTGAGACCAATTAAACAATTTAATTACACTTTAATTATCTTTTTACAGAAGCTGGATTCTGTCATTTACTGTAGTTTTTATCACGCTGATGTATTAAATGTTTGTTTTTAAAATAATTTAGTTTTTAGTTAGTTATTTAATACTATAAAAACTGTGGCATCACGTCATGATTGACAGCTGTGATATGCACATACTGCGAGAGCGAGGTCTTGATTTCGTGGCTTTACTTCCTGCGCAGTGGTCCCGAAATCGCTACTGCGCAGACTCAAGACCCAATATGTCAGCGCTGCATCGGGACACTGGCGCGGCTTTACTTTTTGCCAATGGAAGAGAGCGAACGGGCATCGTCCATCTTTTTTTTACAGTCTATATGATGCCAACCTATACATTCAGTGGTAGGCTACTTGCCTCTGTAAAACTTTATGTTAATTGCCTTTCGACGCGCTTATACATTACCTGAGGTCGTGCTGGCACATCATCACACATCTAGTGCAAGACAAGAAGTTGTGGTTTAAAAGTACATATTTTTATTTTTCTTGCCGAAAATGACAATCACTTTGCTGGGTAAGACCCGTAGCCTGGGTTGGGATTGTTTTGAGCCCTTGATACTGCGATTTTAAACTGCATTGAAACTGTAAACTTTCTATTAAATTGAGAAAAATCTTGGAACGTTTCCCTCAAAAAACTTCTTCAACATTTTGGATGACAAGGGGGTGAGTAAATTATTGTTTGTTTTTTAAAAACGAACTAATAGTTAATTTTGAGTGGAACTATCCATTTTTGTTTCCAAACAATGTGAGGGGGTTGATACTGTATGGGTACTGTTTGAAATTAACATTATTTTTGCAATTTACCTTTGTACCAGAAATACTTCACCTTTAAAATATTTGGCTTGGATTTGCATTTTGTCCTACTGTAAATTTAGCAGCTGCTGACTGTGTGTATTGCACAAGCATACTTAGAGATGTCGTATGTCTGATGTAACCCATACAATATGTCTATAATGTAACTTAAATTACAAATCGTCACATCATTCATGTAACTAAATCCCAAAGACATGCCTGCGGATTTCAGTCGGCTCTGTTGATCACTGGTGGCCGTGAGCGGTAATGAGTTTGTGGAGACACAGCTGCTCATGGAGGAGTCGTATTAAATGAATATCTAAGGCCTTAATGAAGCAAAAAATGACAGGATGTTGTGGTCAGCAGGCCTCCAAACTACATTTATCAGGTGCACACTTGAGCTCTACGGTCCACAGAGGAACAAGATAAAATCGTGTAAAGCTCAGATCCAATCTTAATAGACATGTCTGACAGCTTCTCAGTTGGTCTGAGAAATCAAAAATTTTAATATGTGATGCTTTATTCATGCAGCCTGGAGGTGAATGACAATTCTGTTAATCTGTTGACTTGTACATTTTTGCACAAACATTTAAATGTGTGAATGGTCTTAAAAGTTAACATATCTACATATTAATATGGAATAAAGCATGGCATGGTAACGTTCTCAAAATCGTACATCCAAGAAACATTTTCAAATTGAAGTGCGATAAATATCGTTTTGATATTCATTGTGATCAAATGACAGTTCACGCTGAAGCCCTTTCTTTCACAGTTAACGGCACATTGCACAGTCACCATATGGGGGGCCGCGAGCCAAAAACTCACTCCCAGATCACCCATGCGCTGTTCCAGCCCAGCCACAGCAGCGGGATATAATTAGATTGGAAATTACAGAAAGTTACAGGGAGCTAAATCCCCCCGTGGATTGCGTGGCTATAAATGTCTCGCAAAAGCCAGTGGATGTATCACCATAGCAACAACCCTCTTCTGCATTCTATTTTAAGGCAAAGAGGAGAATAGTGGAGTGGAAGGGGAAAAAGCGCAAACATGGCTATTTCAGCATTGAAAATGATACGCTATTCAAATGCAAAAACTGCTGCAATGCATGAGGGTTGTGTGCATGGTTTGTTTTGGCTTCACAAGGACAAAAGGTCAAAGCAGATGCATAATTAATGTCTTTTTATAAGTAATGCTCAAATTTGGTATGATGTGAATTAAGCTGTACAGGATTTTCCTGCCATTCAGAGCCATTCAAAAATGTTTCACATTTGATGGGAAGACATGGTTACATTTTAGCTGTTTATGAGCAGTTTGGACGGTGCATTGTAATTTTGTTTTATTTGAGTCTTTGAACAGTTCCTTAATTTGGATGGTAACAGTTTCTGAAGTAAATAATAGTTTTGCAAACTCAAAAAAATAGAATATCAAATAAGATTTAGATTGCAGACCAAATCACATAGCAACATAGCAAAGATTAAAATGAGCATAAGTCACAGAGAACACAATCTGTTCATCTAAGGACATGCACAGCCTGATTCAGGTCAGGCAAAACCTTACAGATTTAAATATATTTTTGTTGTGTTATGCAGCCGTTTGATAAAATGTTTCCAGACATCATAGCTCAAGATGACCTCTATATAACCTTAAAAGAATGAGTAAAATGCTCCCTTTCCCCATATATCTTTTAATATTTATCTAAATGTATGTTCTTTTGAAGGACCTAGACATACTGAATTACACATTTGAATTCATTTATAAATGTTTAGGATAGTATCTTGAGTTGGCTGTTTTATCCCAGTTTTAACCATTTACTGAATAACATACCAAAAGGTATTTTTAAGTTGCATAATTAGGTCCAAGTACAGTTCCCACCAAACACACTAGATATCAACAATTTTACTACTACTGTATATATAAAAATTTTAACTTTGCCCTTAGGGAGATGTTATGGGAAACCATGAGCAATAAAAAGGTTTTATTTTGTGCCCAGTGGTGTTGAATTTTAAATGCAGATGATTTTAAAGGTGCTGTAGAATGTAAATCTGTATTTACCTAGGAATAGATAAATAATAAGAGCTCTGTACATGATAATGATCTATCATGACCCCCAAACTAGAGGTCTTCTCGGGTCCAATAAATGTACCCGAACCGAAATTACCCGAATCACTTTATACCCGAACCCGACGTGTATAAATATGTTGTTTTAAAGAAAGACCCGAATCAGTGGCAATTTTTTTAAGTCAGAAAGAAACCCAGCTGGTCTCGCAACCATTTGGCGTGCTGCTCCAAGGACATTGACACATGCAAGAGGCAAGAAAGTTCGGGTCTTCAGGTCAGTTCGGCAAAAACACATTCATTTTAAATCGATGCCGATATTATTATACCCGACCCATGTCCGAGCTGAGGCACACGTGAAATTTTTAGTTCTAAACCCGATCAGGTCTCGAGTCGGACCTCACGTTTTCAGATCTAAGTGGACCTGTGAAGACCTCTACCTCACACCTTTGTTTTCTCATTTTTATGTAAACCTTGTGCACGTAAAAGACTGCTGGAAAACAGGCCAATCTCAACATAACACCAACTGTGACGTCACAGTCGAGATGTACACCCCAACATTAAATTACACATTAAAATAATTACAATGTTGTTCAAATGCTAAAAACAAAGTTGTGACTTCTGAGTTAGTGCTATATGCTAATTAATGCTATATGCTAGCGTTTAGGCTGAAGTTACCCTGCTGAAAGAACAATAAAACATTACAGAAAAATCTAATGGTTTCCATTAAAATACCAACCATTAGCTTTTACCATTAAAACCACAACACTGTAGTGTGTTTTGGGCCATATTCCATTAGAACCAATACATAGAACCAATAGAACCAATACATACCATCAGGGACCAACAAAGACCAATACACTGTAGTGTGTTTTGGGCCATTAGAACCAATAAAATTCCCAATAAAACCTATAGAATTTCTGTGATGGTGTATATTGT
This sequence comes from Paramisgurnus dabryanus, assembly GCF_030506205.2. Classification (NCBI taxonomy): domain Eukaryota; kingdom Metazoa; phylum Chordata; class Actinopteri; order Cypriniformes; family Cobitidae; genus Paramisgurnus; species Paramisgurnus dabryanus. The sequence continues at coordinate 27,245,052 of NC_133348.1, forward strand.
TTTTTTTGCAGGTTCTAATATTGACGTTACGTTTTGCAGGTAGGGATCGACCGATATGGATTTTTCAGTGCCGATACCGATTTTTGTTTCATTAGCCTTAGCCGATGACCAATACAGGCTGCCGATTTTCTTGGGCCGATATTTGGAGCCGATACTGCTTTTGCACACTCAATTTACATCATAAAAATGACACAATGATGATGCCAAATGTTACAAGTCTCAATTTTAAAAAAGTAACATGTATAGAACTTAAAACTATATTTAACAAATAGTAAAAACAGGTGAGGGTGCTATGGAAACATCTTTTGATGTTGTCATGGAAAGGATGGTTGTTTTTAGTCACATGACCTGCAATCGCTTGCAGCTTCCAGCACTCTGTCTGTAAATAATGCCTGAAAAAAATCGGCGAACACGGCAGCCACATATCATGCCGATACACATAAAACTCTCAAATATCGTCCTGATATATCGGCCGGCCGATATATCGGTCTATCACTATTTGCAGGTCCATACTGAACCCCCCCCACAAACTTACGACTCAGAAATGTCCATTAACAATCTCCAAACAATTAATTGTTCCTTAAAATCTGATACAAGCTCAAACATATAAGGTCTGTTTACTGACATGAGCCTCAGAGCAATCAGAGGAATTTATAGGGAAAAAATAGACATTTTTATTCAAAGAACAAATCCGAGGGTTGTAACTGGAACATAAAAGGATATCGGTATAATTTTTGTACTTAATACAGTTACATACCTTCTATGTAAATATCAAAGAACAATTTAAAATATTAATTCAGTAAATTATTTGGCACTTTAAATAATCTTTACTTTATCATGTGTGCCATGTATACAGTACATGTAAATATTGTTTTTTTAAGCCAGAGATGATTTTCCACAATGTGGACAATAAAGTTACTAAGTCAGTAAAAGTGCAAAGAATACTGTAATAAGGAAATACTATTATGGCAATAAAGGTTATATGAGGTGGGATATTTTATTATGGAGATTAATAGACTAAATGATAAAAGCATGAATTAACAACAGATAACTCTTTTCAAGTCCCACATTGTGTCACGTAATGCAACCAATCCTCAAACAAACTCAACTTCTTCACTCTTATGCATTTAAGAATTGCAATGACTCATTAGCATAAAGCACGCCACTTAGGGTACATGGACTGCAGAAGTTACTGGATTGCGTTTGTGTATTTTGTGCAAATAATTATTTATTACAGGACACCAGGCATAAGACATAAGACATTATTATGGCATTTCACTTCATAACACTAGTATGAAAGTCTTAGTAATTCCTTCCACAAATTTGAAAAACACCAAAAACCTTTTCCTGTAAATGCTGCCGTTTTAATCATTGCCCTGTTGGAAAATCCAGCTTTCGATGGTAGCTGTGTTTTGGAACATGGTAGCTGGTTTCTAACTGTTCCAAGCAGGCCATTGGCAGTTTCAAGATGGTTATTACCTGGTCAATCAACAACAGTGTTTTAAAGCCATCATCAGATATCATGGCAAATATCAAAATGATCATAAACCTTATATGGACCTTGTATGGTTTAGTGTTGTTTCAGGCTGGAGCACCAGCTCTGGCAGACCAAATTATGACCACATTAGACAGACTACTACCATAGAGCAACAATTTACCAGCACATTATACTATTACTAATTAGCAAGTGACTAATAACTGAAGGTCTGGAAACTTAGGAGTTCAAAGGCGATACACACGTCTTTCATAAATCCTGTAAACCAATCAGAGGACGACTTTCGAAACAGCTGAAGTGTTTTCGTAAAAATGTGCCATATGCATCAGACGTTCAGCCAATAGTCTGTGGAGAATAGTAACCAGCTAACATTTTCCAAAATAAATGCTAATGAATTTTCCAGGTTGGTGTTTTACATTCATTTACACAGAATGAAAGCTGTAGTAGAAGCAAATAAAAAGATGAAGGAGATGTCAGATAAAATAAAGAGGATGGGCAGTTAACTAGCTGGTTAATAAGGTCTTTTCAATTTTTTACTGCAGCGTCCTGTGAGGCTTATCACTGTCCTACTTAGTGTACCACAAAAGAGCCACAGTAAGATCTCCATTCACTCAGTGCTGTGGCGACAGGGCAGTTCATTTGCAGTTGTAATTCCATAATTATGGCAATTAAACTGCTGGAGTACATGGGAGACACAGTCGGCCGCGGTTCGCTACAAATTATCATCTCCCAGAAAGCAGACAATTGGGGTTCAATTGGTTCAATGAAAACAGTAATTGGTGAAATGGGCCATTGAGAGGCACCACTGAGAGAACTGAAAGAGAGAATGGAAGGGGCAGTCGCTTATACATGAGACAGAGCTGAACTATATCGCAGGTGTTTGGTGAATTGTAGCCATGGTAGCACTAAAGTTAAAGGAAAACACCACGTGTTTCAAAATTTCACTATGTTCTTACCTCAACTTCATACCCATTTTTTTTTCAATGTGTGCACTTAATCTTTGTACAGCATGTCGTGAAAATGTTAGCATTTAGCCTAGCCCCATTCGTTCCTTAGGATCCAAACAGGGATGAATTTAGAAGCCACCAAACACTTCCATGTTTTCCCTATTTAAAGACTGATACATAGTAGTTACACTATTATGGTGTGCATGTATGGTGTGAGAGATAATCCAAATCACTAAACGAGCAGCAGCGAATGCGGCACTCTTTGTAGAAAGCACAAAATCTAAACACCCAGCAACAAACGGTGTCCGACCCTAAGGTATTAACAAAATAACTCCCATATAACCTGATAGGAACCCGCAGGCAATTCAAGCACAAGACGTAGAGGGCGCACTCATAGAAAGCACTCGGGAAGCCAGAGAGGAGACATCCAGATTATAAAATCTAGCAAAGGTGTTCTGAGATGACCAACCAGCAGTCAAGCATAAATCCTGGATAGATGCGCCTTTAGACCAAGCCCATGATGATGTGATCGCTCTACTAAAATGGACTCTAATATCCAAAGAGCATTTCACTCCCTGGCTAGTGTATGCCAGCATAATAGCTTCAAACACCCAATGTGAAAGTCTTTGTTTGGAAACGGGGCATCCTTTGGCGCTGCCTCCATAACAAACATTTAGCATGACATTGCAGTTTACAGGTCCAAACTGTAAACATTCACAGAGAGCTTAGCCAAAGCCAATGCCAATAGAAGTACCGTCTTTAAAGAAAGCTCTCTCAAACCCACCATTTGGATAGGCTCAAAGGGGGTAGAGCTTCGGCTTTCAGCACAAAAGCCAAATCCCAAGATGGCACGGTGGGTGGGCGAGAAGGTCTGAGGCGCCATGCACCCCATAAGAACTTCATTACCAGATCGTACCAGAGCGCCCTCAGGTATCAGCGTGAAAAGCCGCGTTGGCATAAACATACACTTTAAGGGTGGAGGGCTTCCCGTATCTATTCTGTGCTGTAAGAAATATAAAACTGCTGTCACTGGACAATTCACCGGGTCAAACCCATTCTTTCCGCACCATGTAGTGAACACCGACCATTTAAGCGCTTACAACCATCTTGTAGCTGGGGCGCCCGCTTGTTTAAGCGTATTGAGGACACTTTTCAGCAGCGCCGCAGCCGTCAGCAGTTCCCGCACACACTACACACCTGAAGTTTTCAATTGTTGAGGTGCCAAATTAAGCCGTTCGCCTGAGAAATATCGACTCTTCCTGAGCCTGTGTCGTTGATGCTATCACACCATTAAAACGGGGAGGTCTGCGCCAAAACTGTACAGAAAATCCGTTCTGAATAACACTCAGCATCCAATCCGATATACCAGGGATGGCACGCCATACACTAGGCACTGCGATAGCGGTTGGATCATGAAATTCCCAGGGCTTCCACCCCGTCAACTTTAGCAAAGATCTTCGACCCACCACCGCGAACGCCCTGGGGGGGGTCACCAACACTTTGGTTACCTCATCATGCAGGTCGAATAGGAATGTGGCACTCTTCCTTGGAGCAGGAGCGTGGTGGCCCAAGTGAAGAAACCATAAGTCTTGTTTGCTCCTCTGAGGGTCCTGCGGGGTGCTCCACTCAAGATGTTTTTTAGCCTGTTAGTAACCTGTTCACTAGTTCGCCTGCGCATTCAGGTCTTAATGATTAATGGTAAACAAACTTGGCTTGCTGTCCTCGAAGGGAGCTCTGTACCTGAGCTCTGAACCTTCAGAGGGAGCGAACCTGAGGCTGGGGCTCAAGCCACAAGTTCAACCCCCTGCAACAGAACTGCAAAGAGGAAGAAAGAGAGAGTGAAGGAGGAGATAGGGAGGAGGAGGGATGCCGGAAAAGAAAGCAGCTGGACAGGAAGGCCTGAAGGCTGCCTTATATACAATACAATACAATACAATTTTATTTGTATAGCACGTTTTAAAAACAACTTACGTTGACCAAAGTGCTTAACAAGGCAAGGAATAAAAATACAACACGAGAGAAACACAGGACATCAGAGGAACATCAAGAAATATTATAAGCTTTTGGGAAGAAGAAAGTTTTTAAGGAGGTTTTAAAAAGTTGTCAGGGTTTGGACAGATCTGATGTGTAAAGGTAGCTATTCCATAGCTTCGGTCCGTAGACTCCAAAAGCACGGTCACCTCTATTTTTGAGCCTGGTTTGAGGGACAGATAGTAAGTTGGAATCACCTGATCTAAGTGATCTTGGCTGGGGGACTGGATGGATCAGTTCAGATAAGTACTGGGGAGCTTGGATTTGTAGAGACTTAAAAACAAAAAGTAAAACTTTATAATCTATTCGAAATTTAACCGGTAGCCAATGAAGCGAGATCAGAACAGGTATAATATGGTCAAATTTTTTTGTTTACCTTTGAGGAGTCGAGCAGCTGCATTTTGGACTGCTTGGAGACGGTTTATGTATTTCTGAGAAATACCGATATATAAGGAGTTACAGTAGTCCAATCTGGATGTAACGAAAGCATGCATGGCTATCTCAAAGTGCTTGCCAGGCAGAAAAGGCTTAACCTTAGCTAATAAACGGAGATGGAAGAAACAGGACTTTACTACAGAACTTATCTGCTTTTCAAATTTAATGTTGTTGTCAATCCAGACTCCCAGGTTCCGAACACAGTTAGTGCTGTTTGGTGATAGTGAATGAAGGTTAACTGCATGCGTACCACGATCATTAGGGCCAAATTAGGGCTAATTTCAGTCTTGCTTTCATTTAAACTTAAAAAATTGCTCGATAGCCATGATGATATACGCCCATGATGATGATGATTGACAGGCCTGAATGTTTAGGCTCCTCCCGAACCTACGTTTAGAACTGCATTTAGAGTTCCAGTCCCTTGGATGTATATGTCCGGCTTTGTCGTCAACTGGTAATCCGGTGTACGGCAGTGGCAGGATGAATGGGAGTCAGAGATGATGGTTATCCCCGTGGTGGAATGCTGGTAGTAATCCAATTCGGCTACGTGGCCAACTGGTAATCCAGTTTACGACAGCATCGGTGAAAGCATTAGGATGTGCAGCAGGTGAATGGGGAAGAAGGTAGAGAGATGAAATCCTGGATGACACAGGAAATCAACAAAACAAAATAGAACAAACAAACAGGCTGGCAAAGGATCTAGACAATGGACAGGACACAAATAAACTAACAACTAGTTTAGGGCAAAAACAACAACTTAACAATAGAAGAAGACAAGTAAAGAGATCAGAGGGCTATCTCAGAGCTAGTGCATAGGGGGGTTATAGCTATAGAATAGTTATTATGAATGTTATATGGGTTTAGAGTGACATACTGTAAGAAAAAATTATGAAAGAAATGTAATTATTGGGTGAAGTATTCCTATGAAGGTTTGAGATGTGCAGAGATGTTTCTTTTTCATTTGTGAGGGAGTGTGAAAAAAGTCACATTCACTCCTTCAGATGGCCTGTGGTGATGACATCATCACTCACTTTAGACTTTGATGGATCGGCCACCATAGCTGACGCCTCAAGGTCTCAAGGAGAAACTCTGTTGCTTTAAATGGATAGATGGATGTCCAGGGCTGTGAGCTGCTTTATTATGAGCGGCAATGGGAGCGCTGAATGTCCAAATGCATGCAGTCTTAAAGCGTGAAGGACGTTCATAGTCACCATTGGCCATTATAACGCCACTTTCTGTAATATAAAATGGATTACATTTAAAAGAGCATATTAGTGTTCCTGTAAGTGACTTTTTTACATTGATGTGAAGTTATAAATGTCAAAGTGAGTTATGACTCTATCTAAAAACTAACTAATCAGAAAGATTCAAGGCATTAGAATTTGCTTATAGACTTTAAAGGGGTCATATGATCTATTTAAAAACAACATCATTTGGTATATTTGGTGTAATACAATGTTTTACCATGGTTTAAAGTGGAATTGAACCCTAGACATTTTAGCCTGTTATCACGGGTAATTTATGTCCATTTTGCATTTTACATGAGAAAAATAAAGAAATTTGCACGATTTCGATTATTAGATTAATAGTGTGTTGAAGCGGAATTTTCGTAACGGTCTTTGATGGACTCAATTAAAGCAACACTAAAGACTTATTGCTCTTTGCTCCCCCTACAGGTTAGAAGCGTAATTGTTCATTACCACTGTCATAAATACTGCAGCACAGCTGGCTCTGATTGGATTGTAGGTCTGCCGTATAGTACGTTTTTGTAGTTTTCACTCGAACTACAGGACCACTACCCGACGGTTGGAAACTTCTTAAGTGCGGTTTTGGCCGATAGAGGGCTGCAAAGCGAATGTGAAAGTGCCATTCACCCTGTTTTGAGTGGATGAACCACTGAAACTTTTTTGGAAACGTTATTTTAAGGTAAAAAAAAACTCTTTGGTGTTGCTTTAACCAGAATGCACTGCGCAAGTCATTAGCTCGACCCACTAACCACTGACCGATGCAGCCTTCAGGTTTGTTCGACTTCATGCGGCGCCGCAAGAACCGACAGCCGGATGACGTCAAAGTTTTTGATCCGGCTGTCGATTCTTGCGGTGCATGAAGTTTAACAAGCCTTGTAACTTCTTTTACCGCTCAACCTGCTCTTAAATCAACTCAAGTCAACTTGAAGTTAGCCGGCAGACGAACGCAACCAAAGAGTAACTCTGCTTTTACCGTCTCTGAAGGGGAATCACCAAAACCCTCGATAAAGGATGACTAGAACATGTGCAGTATGTGGATGTAAGGACAACAAATTCAGGCCACCGGGAGTTTTTATTGTTTACATCAACGCGACCCTCAGACAGATTACTTGAAAATTTGAATACGCAGCCAGCACTTTCGTCAGGAAGATTTCGAGTACTGTTTTCATTTGGCTTAGTTGTTGCTTGTTTTGTGCAACTACGGTAAACATACTACATAGAAAGTTATTATCATGTTGTTGTTGTTATGAACACGAGCAAAGCAAGCTAACGTTAGCTCATCCTGTGCAGCTGTGCAGCAATTTTTTATATGGAGTTCGTACATTTGATGGCAGCACAATCACTTACATATAGCACAAAGACTGGAAGTGAATGGCTCCAGCTAGCAAACTGCTCCCAATAGGTGACAAAATAACGCGAACATTTTCCTGTTTATGTGTTGTATAGTTGTGATTTGTATAGTCACACTGTGTACAAATAACAAGGTGATATGAGACACAGCTAACTTTTAACAGTATACATACTGGGAACTATATTCTCAGAAGACTATGCACTGCTACTTGGGCAGAGTATGTTGCTCGCAGCACCAGAGAAGCCCCTGGTGAGGAGCAGAGAGTTCGGTCAGAGTTGTGCAAATCACTCCGCCCAATTAGCAGTGCTTCGGCTTCTGAGAATATATTTCCCAGTATGTATACTGTTAAAAGATCGCTGTGTCTCATATCACCTTGTTATTTGTACATGGTGTGACTATACAAATCACAACACATAAATAGGAAAATGTTTGCGTTATTTTGTCACTTATTGGGAGCAGTATGCTAGTTCGTACATTTGATGACAGCACAATCACTTACATATATGTGATGTGTTGCAGCATAATATTGTTTTAGGGTGGACTTCAGCTTTAAGATAAAAACATTATTTTTTTACATACTGTACAGTGTACATTAGCCCTTCTCTTTGCAGTTGTTCTAAAAGCCATTTTTACAAAGCTCAACGTTTCATAAAAGCCTAGTGTGCTTTGATTGGTCACCTAACCCGTGTGGTGAAAATGTATACCATACCATAAATGTGACCTTCTGGCCTTTTGCAACTGCATATAAAGACGAACACAGGTAATTCACACATGCATCTCTTTCTCTCTTCTCTCTCTCTCTCTCTCTCTCTCTCTCTCTAAAACGCAACCACTGAATTTTAATTGTGTTCGCTTTTGGAAGGCCAAATAAATTACTTTTGCTTTCACAACAAAACACATAGCATATCTGACAGCAGCAACACTACATCGATAACTGAACAAATGCCTTTAATCTTTGCATATAGTTTTGGGTGGCATTTTGCAAATATTACCCCACACAGTGACATAGATATTTGGGGGCGTCTTTGATCGAAGTGTTTTAGGCTGATCTGGATCAATGAACTCTTCTAGATAGAACAAACTTGTGATTTGAGACACTAAGTCAGGGGTGCCCAACCCTGTTCCTGTAGGGCTACCGTCTTGCAGATTTTAAAAGAAAAGGAAAAATATAAAATTGTATCATAGGACCCCTTTAAATGAAAGTTCTGCAATCAACATATCATTGTTTCACATGTCTGCATTTGAATTAGCTTTATATTCATATTTCAACAATTTTATACAGTAAATATTTGCTTGGCCAATTCTCTTTGCAGATTGAAGACCTTTAGAAATCCTCACCATATAGTTACACAGCCTTACAAACACAAATTCTTCATTCAGCAGTGTGTGCATGTGATACCTTTGAACCCATCTGCCCTGGCAAAAGCATCGCACTTGGCTGCCATGGCAACTGTGGCTGCAAAGGAGAAGGTTAGGTGTTAGACAAGAGTTGATACTCATCAACCTAATAAAACTATCATCTACGCTGCTGTCTCCTGCTTTTAGTTTTGACTTATGATGACATAACTTTGATATGATATGATTTTTTACAGTGTGGCTTGGTTTTTTTCACATATTCTCTCTCCAGTGATAAAAAAAAATCTCATGAAAATCTCATAATATTTTACAAGAACTCATAACTGAGTGTGAGTAAATACGTACGTTTTGTTTTAAGTTTATTACTGTGGTTTTCTTTCTAAGTGGGTGGAAAGTTGGAAAGTGAATGAGACTGGTCAAAAGTCTGAATCCGTGGGACTTCTAAGACAATAACTCACCTGTCAAATAAATGTCTGCAAAGACACTTCATATGTCCTCTGAAAGATGAATCAATCTGAAATAGAAATATATTAATTTAATAAAGCCCATTCATCTCATATCACTGGTGTGGCTCTTACTGTAGGTCTGACCTGTGTGGGATGGGCTTTGCTTGTGCATTTGTTTCCATTAAATCTTCTTTTAGTTCACAACTGCCACTTACTGACAAAAAGGGAGCTTTAAAAGAAAAATGTTGATATATATATTTCTGTAGTATATTGGGGTCACAAGAAGTGCTGGAGATTTTAGAAAGTCCACCCAAATACTGTATGTGACTGATACTTACAAGTTTAACATATCACTCCTGACTTTTCTTTTTTTTTTTTTTTCAATATTCCATGTTTCATGTGGCAAAAAGCTTTACCTGATCACCCAGTTGGGATTATTTGGGGTTCATACAGTCTTGTTCAAAATAATAGCAGTACAATGTGACTAACCAGAATAATCAAGGTTTTTAATATATATTTTTATTGCTACGTGGCAAACAAGTTACCAGTAGGTTCAGTAGATTCTCAGAAAACAAATGAGACCCAGCATTCATGATATGCACGCTCTTAAGGCTGTGCAATTGGGCAATTAGTTGAATTAGTTGAAAGGGGTGTGTTCAAAAAAATAGCAGTGTGGCATTCAATCACTGAGGTCATCAATTTTGTGAAGAAACAGGTGTGAATCAGGTGGCCCCTATTTAAGGATAAAGCCAACACTTGTTGAACATGCATTTGAAAGCTGAGGAAAATGGGTCGTTCAAGACATTGTTCAGAAGAATAGCGTACTTTGATTAAAAAGCTGATTGGAGAGGGGAAAACCTATAAAGAGGTGCAAAAAATTATAGGCTGTTCAGCTAAAATGATCTCCAATGCCTTAAAATGGAGAGCAAAACCAGAGAGACGTAGAAGAAAACGAAAGACAACCATCAAAATGGATAGAAGAATAACCAGAATGGCAAAGGCTCAGCCAATGATCACCTCCAGGATGATCAAAGACAGTCTGGAGTTACCTGTAAGTACTGTGACAGTTAGAAGACGTCTGTGTGAAGCTAATCTATTTTCAAGAATCCCCCGCAAAGTCCCTCTGTTAAAAAAAAAGGCATGTGCAGAAAAGGTTACAATTTGCCAAAGAACACATAAACTGGCCTAAAGAGAAATGGAGGAACATTTTGTGGACTGATGAGAGTAAAATTGTTCTTTTTGGGTCCAAGGGCCACAGGCAGTTTGTGAGACGACCCCCAAACTCTGAATTCAATCCACAGTACACAGTGAAGACAGTGAAGCATGGAGCATGATATGGGCATGTTTCACCTACCATGGTGTTGGGCCTATTTTTCGCATACGTTTGCATATGTTAAAATACTTGAAGAGGTCATGTTGCCCTATGCTGAAGAGGACATGCCCTTGAAATGGTTGTTTCAACAAGACAATGACCCAAAACACACTAGTAAACGGGCAAAGTCTTGGTTCCAAACCAACAAAATTAATGTTATGGAGTGGCCAGCCCAATCTCCAGACCTTAATCCAATTGAGAACTTGTGGGGTGATATCAAAAATGCTGTTTCTGAAGCAAAACCAAGAAATGTGAATGAATCATGGAGTGGAATAACAGCTGAGAGGTGCCACAAGTTGGTTGACTCCATGCCACACAGATGTCAAGCAGTTTTAAAAAACTGTGGTCATACAACTAAATATTAGTTTAGTGATTCACAGGATTGCTAAATCCCAGAAAAAAAATGTTTGTACAAAATAGTTTTGAGTTTGTACAGTCAAAGGTAGACACTGCTATTTTTTTTAACACACCCCTTTCAACTAATTGCCCAATTGCACAGCCTTAAGAGCGTGCATATCATGAATGCTGGGTCTTGTTTGTTTTCTGAGAATCTACTGAGCCTACTGGTAACTTGTTTGCCACGTAGCAATAAAAAAATATACTAAAAACCTTGATTATTCTGGTTAGTCACATTGTACTGCTATTATTTTGAACAAGACTGTATTGGGAGCAGTATGCTAGCTAAAGCCATTCACTTCCAGTCTTTGTGCTAAGCTAAGCTAGCCGGGGCTGCGTCAGACAGAGTTACAGCACACACGGAGATGATAAAGGTATATATGGACTTATCTAACTCTGGGGGATACAGTGAATAAGCTAAATTCCCAAAATCTGGGCGTGTTCCTTTAAAGGGAATGCTGTTGGTGAGGTTTGGTTTGTGCTGTACTGTCCCCCAAAAGTTTGTGATCTTATCCAGCTATCCCTTCCATGTCACTAAGCCAGTGAGATCTGGAGCTAAATTAGCCACCGTTATTGATTTCTCTCAGACCAATTAACCCAGACTCAGCCAAACTGCCACAGATCCTCACAGCCAGAGGGGTGCATTCACCCCAATACTATTTCTCAAATCCACAGTCTGTCCTCAACAGAGTATAGAATCCACACTAATCGACAACTTCTATGGCTTTCAGAAGCAGGAGGACACAGAGCAATGAATTCTTCATAAAGAGAGATCGATTTTATGACAAAGCTATTTTATTTTGTCTCCTGCTTTGAAAGCATTAGTGGTATTAACATTATCCTCCCAATGAACTCAGGCAAATTGTAATTCCTAGGACTATGAGGGTCTGTGAGAACCTTCTTACCACCTCAATCTTTCTAAAAAAAAAAGAAGAATCTCACGTTGAAGATTACAGATGAAAGAAACTGCTTCATGCTTTTCAGATCAACTACTTTCATGAATCAACTAATGAATTTCAAATTCTTAGGAACACCATACTAATACTGTGTTCAACCCCCTTTTGCCTTCAGAACTGCCTTAATTCTACGTGGCATTGATTCAACAAGGTGCTGAAAGCATTCTTTAGAAATGTTGGCCCATATTGATAGGATAGCATCTTGCAGTTGATGGAGATTTGTGGTATGCACATCCAGGACACGAAGCTCCCGTTCCATCACATCCCAAAAATGCTCTATTGGGTTGAGATCTGGTGACTGTGAGAGCCATTTTTGTACAGTGAACTCATTGTCATGTTCAAGAAACCAATTTGAAATGATTCGAGCTTTGTGACATTGTGCATTATCCTGCTGGAAGTATCCATCAGAGGATGGGTAAATGGTGGTCATAAAGGGATGGACATGGTCAGAAACAATGCTCAGGTAGGTTGTGGCATTTAAAGGATGCCCAATTGGCACTAAGGGGCCTAAAGTGTGCCAAGAAAACATCCCCCACACCATTACACCACCACCAGCCTACACAGTGGAAACAAGGCATGATGGATCCATGTTCACATTCTGTTTACGCCAAATTCTGACTTTACCATCTGAATGTCTCAACAGAATCTAGACTCATCAGACCAGGCAACATTTTTCCAGTCTTCAACTGTCCAATTTTGGTGAGCTTGTGCAAATTGTAGCCTCTTTTTCCTATTTGTATTGGAGATGAGTGGTACCCGGTGATAACACTATCTTTAGGATTACTTCAAAATGACATTGTAGCTGTATGCCCTTTCAAAAAGTGCAGATTTGTATCTAAAGAGTGCATAATAGTACCTCACCGATACATATCTGTACCTAAATGTTACATATTAAAACTTAAAGGGTCCCATCTAAGTGACAGCTTTCTTCTCTCAGAATGATATCTTTACCTAGCAGTGGCTGTCATGTAACACAAATGAGAATACATTTTTTATTGTGTGTCATTTCCAATCAAGCTGTAAATAAGATTTAATTATTTGAAATGCTAGTTATAAAAACAACACAGAAGTTTGCTTTAGTGAAGAGGATACAAGAAGCCATTCCAATGCCCCAGCTTTATAGGGCAACTCTCTAACTCCCATAGTAGAAAAAAGTTTGCTATGCTGGGATTGGATTTTGTTAGGCTAACATAAACAAATGCCCAGAATCATCAGATAAAGCTTCTAGGAAAACTGCCAGACACTCCTTACAAAGCAGCAAGGAAGACCTCAGTAACAGGGGGCTGCCAAATGTTGCCAGGGGTGCAACGCCACACCCCTATGATGTCAACAACCAATCACAGCATTGGAACAGAAGTGGAAAAATGTAATCTCTTCCTTAGCTTAAATGAAATATGCATTTTTTTTTAATAATTCAATATTTGAATTATTTGATAATAATGCACACCACCCCTTTGCATCGTGCCACATTTTGTGTGCATTGTTTTTGAATAATTCAACAGCCTGTCATCAATTATTCCTTACATATAAGACATTCAAGATGTATTTTTACTGACATGTCCATTATGCATTGATCACAGACATCAGATTCATCCACATAGAGTTGGCGGGCGAAGCACAGCGAATGCATAAAAATAAGTAAATAAAATAAATGCAGTTTAAGTTTCAAACAGAGATGGCGATAGAGAGGCAAAAACGGATTGCGGCTTTAACTCCCGGAAGTTCAATAACTTATAAAGACTAATTTTAAATGTTATCTTAGGCTCATTCACAAAAGTTTTACATGGTAATTTTTCACAGTTTTAAATTAATTGTAGAAAAATGCAAAAGACTATGATTTTGTGTTGCTGTGAAGAGTGTTGATGCCTTCACATCGGGAGTGTGATTTGCTACAAAGGATTCATGGTTGAGCAAATTTTTTCTTTTGTGCTCCGCAGAGAAAATAGCAACATGTGGGTTTGGAAAGGCAGAATTTTATTTTTTGTATAAACTATAAAAAATGACCTTCTTAGAATAATGATACAGTGCATCAGTTCTGTCTTATTTGTCAAGAACCATGACAGGATGAGTGAAGGCAAACTCTTTCTCAATAATCTATGACTCTTTCTCTGCCTCAGGGTTAATCCATCATTCACAGGGGGCTTAATGAAAGATGGCACATTACTGAAGTTTGTTATGATGTGGATAGGTGCTCAGGGTGGCAAGGACATCGCCAAGCTCGGGTATTTTTGAAGGCAGGCCACATCCTGGCTGACTCATCATTTCTCATCGCATCCAAAGACACAGGAACCTTTTACGCTGTGAGTCCATCTGCTTGGCAGTGTAGCCGAAAAAAGTGGGTGCAGACACCTGTACCAGCATGACCTTACAGAGCAACGCGGCCAGACGGATCTCAGGGGAGGCATGCTGAAACCTGTGTGCACCTAAGATGAGCAGGCATCGAATTGCCACGTCCATTTTTATCACAGGTATGGTTTGTCATTGCCTGCTGTCAGATTTGACCTTTGTGTCTTTCTTCTTTTTAAGACGTGCCACCTGATCTTGTCCACTACATGTGTGATAGCTAAACAACTCATTCAACCTCATGATCTTCTCAAGGATTACTCCTGGGCTGGTTTGTTCAGTTGTGATTCAAAAGCATTTAACGTACATATACCTTTCCACATCTCTTTCCTCTGACATCACAGATGGGTTTGAGATTGTACCCGTTACACTGTGGTACCATAAGCGTTTACCACAATCAGCATTATCCCTACAACATTTTCCTAAGGCTCCATAGTAGTTAGTTTTGTCTCAGAGAGTAGACATAATGGCCTCTAAAGAGGTTTAAATGGATTAGCTACACTTGCACACACCTTAATAGACAACAACAGGTGGATCCATTATCCTGTAGCTTAGAGCTCAGGATGTCCTGGTAACTTTCTTTATTGTCCAAATGTTTATCCCTTCCTTTATTTAATGATGCTATAATTAATTATACATTTTTGTAGCTCCAGATTTCACTCTCTTCTTAAATTGCACAGATTTTGTATAAAACTCATCGATTTGAAAAGCTCTGTGCCAGCTAATCTGTACGTTGTGATTGGTCTGAATACCTCTGACATCAGCCGGAAATGTGACGCTCCTCACCATGTTTGAAAGATTTGGTCACAATGCAATGCTAACAGGAGTTAATTTACAGGCTGAGTGCGAAGCGAGAGGAATTATGATAATGTCGGTCTTTACTGCATCACCAATCCCAGGACGTAAACTGTTGCCTACAATCTGTGTGTTTGTTGTAGTCCAAGAAAAGAGATTTCGTTGGAGACGATAACTCGCGTCATCGTTTACTTTGGGGTTTGTACTAATACACACCTACACACCAAAGGAAATGAAAATTTGTGAATCGGACAATAGGTGCTCGTTAATAAAAATGAAACCAAAGTCAAAAAAACATCCTATTTGCTCTGTTAAAATAAACAACCCAACTTGATGGGTCAAGTTAGCCCAGTGTGTGTTCTGTCTTGTATCTTCCCAGTCCATAAGTCCATACTTTTTTTTATCCGAGTTACAAATATCACCAAAAGGGGTTCAAGCTCAGAGAAATTATTCATGTCAAAGATGGCATAAGTAAGCAATAAGGTACAAGAGGCTGTGCTGTATTCGCGTCGTGCCTAACAACGCCCTTAAGCCGTTACTTATTCACGATACAGCACTTGCCTCGAGTACATTATTGCTTTTATAAAACGTTTACCCTCAAAAAAATGAACTTTCGCCTTTGCAAGTTTTACTTAATCTTTTCATATTGTGATTACTTAAAAAAAATATTTAACAACGTGAACTTAATTTAATTGAGTTTATTCAACAAAAAGGTCTTGTCAGCTTTACTTAAAAATTATTTGTTCAGCCAACATAACAGTGTTGTGTAAAATTAACAGATTAATAAAACCAATACAGACTGGCATCTCATTGATTGATTGATTGATTCAGTGTCAGTGTTAAGGAGTTATTAGATAAAAGGGGTGAGGTTTATAAAATGACATTATTCAAATTTTTGTCATCATTAATTAATTTTTTTATGTACAATCAACTCAACTGTTGTTTGGTAAGTTTACTTAATCTTCTTTTGTTAAATGAACAAAATTATTGTTAGTTGAGTTTACTTAACAAATTATGTGGAACCTGTTGACAAAATATTTTTAAGTAAAGCCAACATTTCATTTTTTTGAGTGTTTCCCACACAATATTAAAGTTAAAGAATTTGGGTAAAACGGTCTTAGCAGTGCTTTATTGTGAATAAAGCCCAGCTATTGACCAATCAGAATCAAGGATTGGAACTAACCGTTTTATAATATGACATAATAATACAGAAATGTCTTTAACATCAAACAGTAATGTGTGTAAAGGTACCCAACTGCTATTTTTGGTTTCCCTTACATGACGTCATAATGGTCACGTTTCAAGTTTCTAACTAGTAATTATGTGTTCGATGAAGACATTAATGGTTTTTACTGTTCAGAAACACATAATTATGGTAATTTGGATATGGTGTGAATGCAGAATAAGGTAATAGTGTATTTACAAGTATAATTATGCAGAGATTGAGAGAAAAGCTAAAGAGGTTGTATAGTTTCAATGCACCACCAGTATTTAAGCTTACCGATTTGCTTGTCTGTTTCTTTTTTTCACCTTTTCTTCAAGAGTCAGTAGGAATCAATGACTGAATAGCTATTCATGAACAGTTCTTGTTTTATTAGCATATTTCTTTCAGACTTTGACAGCACATGGGCCTCTTGCTGTCTGTTTGTGTCTCTCTCGGCCAAGCAGCTTACAGCGTCTACAGCTACAAGCGGCTGATTAATCACGGTGGTTTAGCATTTCAATATGTCCTGCTGAGAAAGCAGAAAAGTTGTGAGGAAAAAGAAAGATCCATGCTGGATTGTTTAGCATGCTTGAATGCTTCTCTGCAGAGGTATGTGAGATTTCTGACTGGTTTGAAAAGTGATTTGTTAAAGAGATAGTTCACCTAAAAATGTAAATACATACACCCATGTCATCTGAACCCCTAAAGACTTGTTTTTTCTAAAGAATTGTTGTTCTTCAGAAGACTTCAGTGCTGTTTGGGGATTTTTGGTTACTTTGAGAGTGGGTGGTGACCCAAAATAAAAGAGGCAACACTTCTGAAGAACACAAAAAGACATAGGGGGTTCACTGTGAATAAATAGTGACACAATTTTTTGGGTTTACTAAAGGAAACACTACTGTTTTTAATATTTTACTATGTTCGTACATCAACTTCTTGACAAATGAATTCATATCTATCTTTTTTCAAGGCATGCATTTAATCTTTGTACAGTCATAAAGGTGTTAGCATTAGCCCCATTCGTTCCTTAGGATCCAAACAAGGATGAATTTAGGATCCAAACAAGGATGAATTTTATATATTATCTGTTTATGTTCCTGCAGGACACCAGCAAGATCTGGATGAGCTAAAAAGTTACATGATTTGTTTATTGTAAAATTTCAAGTAATAGTATGCAGACAGTTTACATATGCAAAGTGAAGAATGTCATTTGAGACATATTGCTGAGGGGAGCTTTATGGTTTTATAAGTATACTTTTTCTAAAGTATTTTTAAGGACATTTTCGCCTTTAATTAAACAACAGTATAAGATGAGGACAAGAAACATTACAAAGTTTGTTAAGAAAATGAATACAAATAATCTGGCAAACGCTTCTCTCTCTTTAATTTCCAGTAGCTGGTGAAGAAACGTTTGCTAGAAGGTAATAATTATAAAAGGATTCTTCAGTAATGAAATATACTGAAGAATGAAATGTAAAATGTTTCAAGATTAAGTTCTTTCTAAGACTCATTTTATAGGACATTGCCCTTAGCTTATATCGCCTCTCTTTGCCTGACTCTTATCACCGTTAACAAAGTGTATCCAATTTCTCCAAATATCAAAACAAGAAAAGTGTTTTTGCCATAATGGAATTTTACACTCACATTGAATTTTCAGCTTAGGCTAAACAAACAGCAAGAGCCTTGCAGTTGCCATATGACACTTTACTTAGAGATACACCACCGGGCAACCAAACAAGATTTTCCACATGAGACCTAAAAGAGATTATTTTAATATCTAGCTTATTCAGCACTTTCAAAATCATTCTTAACCCTTCCCTGTATATAAGTGTTCTCATCAATATGATATTGACAGACATTTTCAAGGCTGAGATCAAATATCTGACTGATTATTAATCAGATTATAATTGCATCTGTGGGTTTTAAAAGCTCAGAAAAGACTAAACAGACTGTATATAAAGGATAGGCCAAAGGATAGCTAGAATCATTTGAGAAATAAGGCATCTTTAAACCCGGAGGTCACAGGACATTTACAAACAGCAACACACCTTCTTGGAGCTGTCAACAGCTAAACTAAACATAATTGCTGAACTGCTGGTTGGAGGAAATGTTCAAAAACAAATGCAGCCATGTTTGCTCAAGAATGTGTGTAGATGACTGCCAAGTTGACACATGAGGAATCGGAGAGCTGATAGTAGACAAAAATCGGAGAGCAAGTGGCCTTTAAAAGAAATTGCATGAAACACAGGACAAAGATGAAGAGCTTTCAAAGAGACACAGTTCAAGAATCTGAAGAGGAAGATATTGTATTTAAAGAGCACCTATGGTCCGATTCACATTTTTAAGTTTCCTTTGGTGTGTATGTGTGTATTATTACATTTTAACGATTCGCAAAAGGTACAAACCCCAAAGTAAACCATGACGTGAGCTATTGTCTCCAATGTAAATCACAACGTACAGATTAGATGGCCAATCATTGACACAGAGCTTTACAATGTGTTTTTAACCATAAAACAACGCAAACACATTGTATTATACCAAATACACAAAATAACGTTGTTTGTAGCAATGAAATAGGTGCTCTTTAAAGAACCAGATCTCAAAGCACAAGTGCTAGGTTGACAAACAATTAATGGAGATGGTAGACCATGAGAAAACTGAGCAAATCTAAAGGTCAACTTCTGAAAAAAGCTCAACAAACTGTAGAAACAACTTTGATAAAATAGCCTACTGCAGGTGTCTCCCACATTTTTATGGCACAGAATCAGTTAAATTGCTTTAGTGTCTTGCTCCACCTGGTGGTCCAAATGGTGTAGCCTGTTTGAACCTCATATATAGTGAGTGAATGCGCCACATACAGAAATGCTAATTGGTTTATTTTTCATTTGGAATGTTTATTTAAAATTTGTTGATTTAATTTCATTTTTTATTACAAATATTTAATGAAATTTGTTAAGTAAAAATATTGGACACAAAGGTGGTGAGTCAGCAACATGAGTGGTTGTTAAATCTTACATACAAATAAAGCAAGATCTAATCTGGGGTTTTGAAGAGAATGTCTTGTATTTGATACTGAATAGATATGCAGCTTTCTTTATCAGAGCTGTGACATGTTCATGATCAATGAGGTCGTCCAATCAGATGATTCTCTGTGTTCCAAGGTCTAGGCGAACGAACGAATAGAGGTGACCGAGCATTTTCAGTGGGGGTGCCTAAATATAAAATGGTCTACCTTTTTATACAAACAGCTCAAACACTTGAGAGTTTTAAGTTTTTGCTTAAGACATATTTTTATTCTTTGGTTTTTAATTTGAGTTGAAGAGTTGATATTGTTATGTGTATTTCTTTATGTGAGTAGATGTAAGTATGTGTAGTCCCATGTGAAGCACTTTGGTTAACTTGTGTTGTTTTAAAATGTGCTATACAAATAAAATGTGTTTAAGTTAAAAGGATAGATGCTTCTTTTTAGCAGTTTTCAGACTTTTACAAATGACTATACCGGTGCTTGAAATATAGGCCTAATTATTCTAAGCATTCTCTGCAAAATTAATTTATTCAACATTAAGTCTGAAATGTGTCTGTGCACCTCAGTTATAAATTTCATCTGTACATCTGTTACTCTTATAAGAGTATATAAAAACAATCTTGTTATAGTGTAAAAATCTATGTTTTTGACTAATTTTATTTAATTCTCTACTTGAAGCGCAGTGTTGTCACGTGGTACAGTAGGACACGCCTGGCCTGTCAGATGCTGGGAAATAGATTCATTTATTGAATCATTTGATCGGTTCTTTAAATGAACTGGTCTAAAGATTCATCACCCAGTTTCCATAACCAAAGTATGTTACTTTTTTAAACAAATAATTTTTATGATATTGTTCGTGATATAAAAGCGAAATTGTAAATGTAAAAAATAGTAATAATATGAGTACAAAAGCAAAATTAGTTCTATAAATTGTGGTGATTCGAACTGTATATCTGTTTTTAAAAAATGTTGTGTCACTGTCACGGTTTGATTTTGTCAACCTTTGTGGATCCTCATTTTGTACTCGAGTTGTTAAACAGTACGTGTTCCGGCCTGCAGGTTGCGCTGTTGACTACACACAGTCAGTCATCTTTCATCCGTTAAAAACCAAACAAATGTTCTGCCAAGTTAACAACTTATTTCTTAATTACTAATAACTCAAAATCTTAAGTAAGCACAGCTTACAATGCCATAGTGTTTGTAAAATTAATTAACTGTAATCAATAAAATGAACGCCTATGAGTATATATTATTTTTTATAGTAATGCTGTTGAAAATGTTACGAGCTATTTTTCCAGTTAACCCCCCTACAAAGCAAACTTTCAAAGTTAAGTGATTCACAAGCTTTGAGAATCGGTTCAGCTGAATCAGAAGAACCAGTTCAAACAAATGATTCTTTCGCGAATCGAACAGCACTTGCTACACTTCCTAGCGCCGCCTTTAACCAAAACAGGCAACTTTACAACCGGAGTCTGCTGCAGAGATATACTCTACTTCAGATATCTAAATTAGGTTTCTACTCAAATGTCGTACCACGAGATGAATTAGACGACTATAATCGAGGAAGTGTATTATTTGTAGTGGTGGGCAGAGCGAGGCTTCGTGAAACACTGAAACAGTTGAATCAATTGTGCCGTATGTTTCGAGGCTTCGAAACATCAATCCGAAACCGCCTCCACAGTGACACCTAGCGGTCGTTTGCATGTCTTTACATGAAGCAACCTTGACAAGATTTTAGACGAGCGCTGACAAATTGTATCCCACATGTTGATTGATTGACACACAAGTGATAGGATGGGAGAGTGGATGGTGCTCTCGACTCTCATTCGTATATCTTAGGATCGAACCTGGGAAATGTATGTGCTACATCATCATAATAAAATAGTTTTGTTGTTGTTTTAACATCTGTTTGACAACTACATGAGCTTTTAGGCTCACAATTGTCGATAACTATAGGCTATTCGGGTCTATTTAATGAAAAAAAAAAATAGAATAGAGATATACCAAATAAATAATAAGAGATTCATAATATATATCAAGCCATAATATGCCACATTGTTTACATATAAAGATCTTTATTCAAATATATAAATTGTTCTGTGTTGATAAACTCAACCAGCTACTTTTTTACATATAATTTCTCCAGCCTTTGAAAACATTCTCACACAAGGGACACTTGCTGGCATGCATTTTTTTGTAAGTAGCCTAAGTGTTACATACCTATGAGGAAAATTTACTTCTTTTCAGTAATTTATAGTATTTGATCTTGCCAAAAACGCATCTATGAGGTATTGTCAGTTTTGTTTCCTACCCTGTCAGTTTAAGATTCGAAGCAGATTCGACAGGTACGCCACCTTTCGAAATACTTGTGAAATGCACCGCTTGGTGTTTCGAATCACTTCATCACGTGACATGGGTGTTTCGAATCACATTTCGGAGCAGTGTTTCGAAACATTTACGCTTCGGGATCTCGACACAGTGTCGAAACGTCAGTTTCGCGGGAGCCATCGCTAATTATTTGTGTATTTTAATAGCGATTTTTAAAGCTGTACGCTGGTAATTACAGCTATGATGGCGTCCAGCTACAGTGCTAAAGAGGAAGACGGTCATATCTCCGGGTCGGCGGGGCTCGGCGGTGCCGCAATACGGACTAGAAAGCCTGACAACACCGCGTTCAAACAGCAGCGCTTGCCTGCTTGGCAGCCCATCCTGACTGCGGGGACTGTACTACCCGCTTTTTTCGTCATCGGCCTCATCTTTATCCCCATAGGAATCGGCCTGTATGTTACGTCCAACAACATCAAAGAGTTCGAGGTCTGAGTTTGTAATATTAATGTCATTTAACATTGCGTTTGTTTTAATTATTTGTATATGAAGTATTTCGTTTTTTAAAGCGTGTGTTTTAAGTATGAATGTTTCTCTGGTTTGCAGATCGATTATACTGGGACTGACATGTCGAGCCCGTGTTATGAATGCTCTGTAAACTACAGCTGGAACAACACGACTCCATGCAAATGTATTATTTCCTTTAGCTTAGACCAGGCTTTCGAGGTGAGTGTGTGGTTTGCCATATTGTTTATAATGCTGTATTGCCTCAGAAAATGTTCCGGGTTTCAACACGTTAAACATGCTACTACCATTTTTTGACTAGCTCACCAGTTTATAACCAAAGTAATTTTCAATGAAAATCTACCAATTTGCACCAGTTCGTGTTATGTGAAAACGCTTAGGAGCATTGCTTTAACACATAAAATATATCAAATACGTGTGTTATCTGAGCTGTAAATTTGTAAACCACAGTTTTAAGTAGATGCACTGGTTGTTACAGATCATTGTGGGTGGAGTTTTCTAAGTCAAATGAATCTGTAAAGTATGGTTTGAATTGTAAAAAATTTTATTACAATTTATTTTAAGCATATCTCATTTTGACTCGTTTACTTTTTGTTAGCGTCGTTTTTATACATTTGTATGAGGCTTTCAAAGTGTTAGCATTACCTGACGTCATTTAAAGGGATAGTTCACACCCCCAAAATTTTTTGCCATCAATTTACTTACTTTATGTTGTTCTAAACCTGTATGAGTTTCTTTATTCTGTAGAACACAAAAGAAGATATTTTGGTAAATAAAGGTAAGGGTTGGGTTGAGAAATCTGTACTTTTAAGACAATCGGCTGAAGTATTACAGTACTGCTACTACAACGTACCGATTAACATTAAATCAGTCGGTACCAAATTTCGATATCCAAGAATGCATCTGGGTGCCCTGGGGGAGGTAGGTAAAGAAAGAGACCCTGTAATGCTGCGTTTACACCAACCGCGGAAGAGGCGGCAAGCGTGAGTGATTTTAATGTTAAGTCATTATGAAGACGGGTTGACGCGCATCTGGAAGTCACACGGCGCGGATAAGGCGTTTAACGCGGCGTGGAAGACGCGTTTCCACCTCATTCATGC
This sequence comes from Paramisgurnus dabryanus, assembly GCF_030506205.2. NCBI lineage: Eukaryota > Metazoa > Chordata > Actinopteri > Cypriniformes > Cobitidae > Paramisgurnus > Paramisgurnus dabryanus. The sequence goes on from NC_133348.1 coordinate 27,268,401, forward strand.
ATTTAGCGCGAATTGAGTGTATGGCGCGGTACTCGCGAATGGTGCTTTATGTGTATTTTGCGTTTGACGAGAATTTGCGGCTGACGTCCGAGTTGAAAAATGTGAACTTTGGCGGATTTTCGTGCCGCGTTAACCAATCAGGAGCCTGCTTGCTGCTGTGGCGGCAGCCCAGAGTCACTCATTCAGCATGAAGGCTTGATATTGTCCGTGAGCAGTCACCCAGAGCTATACGACATTTATTTGTATTTATTTGTGCTCGAAGACGAAGAACCATACATGCGCAGTTCCAGGAAATGTCGTAGGGAGATATGTATATTGCTGTTCTTCAAACCTTTTCAGGTATTTTCATGATAGTACAGAATATGTATAATGATTATATTTGACGAGTGTTGCTTTTTCAAATGCACGTTATAAACGACTCAAACTAACAGTGATTTCAGATCGATAAGGACCCACTAATCAAAAGCCGTAGTACATGAAATAGCTGTGAATAATATCGGCTGTGCGATTCAGAACAGTTATCGGCCACGTATTATTAGTGTATATCGGCATTTATCGGTGCACCCCTAGTAAATGATGACATAATTTTCAGTTTTGGGTGAACTATCCCTTTAATGCTTTTACATCTCTTGTACTACAATTTGTAAACCACTGGTTTAGATTGAAGTATTTTTTTTTTTTAGCAAATGTTCTATCACAGGTAATTAATGCTTTGCCAGATCACATTTTAATGCTTTAAAATATTTTTTTCTCAGAGTAATGTTTTCATGTACTACGGCCTCTCAAATTTTTACCAAAACCATCGCCGATATGTGAAGTCCAGAGATGACAGCCAGCTCAATGGAGATGATCGCTCACTAAAGGTATAACAAGTTTTAGTTCAAGGGCAGGTAACTAAACAGAAACTAAACACTAAATTAAAATTTTGTGTTTAGATTTTTGACTATAAAGTATAGGAACGGCCCCAAAGCTTGTATGACAGCAGGGTTGGCAACATGGAATTAGAAACCTCTCTGCGCCTATTATTACTCTGTCAATCATCAACAGTCAATGTCTCTGTCAATGAACTTTGACTAAATGACATAGGAAAATACATGTCATGTCACATACTTTAAATTGTCAGATGTAAGGTTTTAAACGGATTGAACTGCTTTCTGAGCACAGGAAGTACTTAAGTGCTCCAATGGATGCTAAACAATTGTTGAATTTTAAGAATTTTGTACTTAATCATCAAACAAGCTATTTTATGATGATGTTAACATCTTTGTCTAAGAGGTCACATTTCATGCATGCTGCCATTAGTGCAAAAGAAATTTATTTAAAAAAAATACAGAAAACAATTACAATTAATTTTTTCAAATAAACTTTTTAACAATGTAATAAATTATAAATATTTTAAATTGAATGACACCATATGTTAATGAATGTTAAATTAAATTTTACATATACCAATTTTTAGGAACCAAGCAAAGAATGCGAGCCGTACCGTACGAATGACAACAAGCCTATTGCCCCATGTGGAGCTATTGCTAATAGCATGTTTAATGGTAAGACTTCAACCCGACTACATGCCATCATAAGAAATGTGTTGTCTTAAGTGATTTTCAATATGTAATCTGTTCCACTTTCTGCTTTAGACACACTGGACTTGTTTTTCATTGATCCCAATGGAACTAAAAACCAAATTCCCTTGGTCAAAAAAGGAATTGCATGGTGGACAGACAAGCATGTAAAGTTTAGAAACCCTGGGGCCAGTAACCCAAATCTTACAGCCGTATTTCTAGGTAAAATGTCCCTTCTACAAACAGGATAATATGTACTTTGGTGAATAGTCATTGTCTACAACTAAAACAATCTTCATCTTACAGAGACCGCAAAGCCAATCAACTGGCGCAAACCTGTTTATGAACTGGACGCAGACCCAGAAAACAATGGCTTCATAAATGAGGATTTCATTGTGTGGATGCGCACAGCTGCCCTGCCCACCTTTAGAAAGCTCTACCGCATCATACAAAAGAAGAACATGTCACCCACATTACCTAAAGGAAATTACACTCTGGAGGTCACCTACAGTATCCTTGCCCTGCATACTTGTAGGACTTACATGTGTATATTTAAATATAAATCCCTAAAAAAAAGGCAAGCGGCAAAACCCATCAGCTGCTGGCGTTTTTTAAAAGCAGTATGCTCCATTGGAAACAGTTGATGATAACATACTCTGTCTGCAGGCCAAAAGGCCTTAATATACAGTGTGGCTAAGAGACCTCTATAAAAGGAAAATTAGGGGTGCACAGATAAATGCTGTTATACACTAATAATATGTGGCCAATAACTATTCTGAATCACACAGCTGATGTAATTCACAGCTATTTCATGTACAATCTTTGATCAGTGGGTCCTTATCGATCTGAAATCGCTGTTAGTTTGACTCGTTTATAACATGCATTTGAAAAAGCAACACTCGTTAAACATAATCATTATACATATTCTTCATGATCATGAAAAACCTGAAAAGGTTTGAAGAACAGCAATATAAATATATCCTTATATCCATTTCCTGGAGCTGCGTGTCAAAGCAGCGTGTGTCTGGTTCTTATGGTTCATTTTGGATGTAGCGGCATCTCACTGTAATTCATTGAGGAGCATAGCAAGCATCATCGGCCGATATATCGGTTCACCCCTAAAGAAAATGTAAAATAGTTATGCGCCAGTTTCTGATAAAAAAATGTGTGTATGAATAGTACAGATTTCTGCCTTTTCAAGAGACTATAAGTACTGAATATTTCACAAACCTAACTCTGAAAATATATCAAAATCGTTCTGCCACTAGATATATAAGTATTTTATTTTACAGTTTAGGGATGCCCCGAAACGTTATTTGATTACTGAGAAAGACATCTACAGATACCGAAAGTTTAGCTTTTTACTCGTAAAATCCTCGAAGTTGAGAGCGTTCAAACTACAATTCTGTTGTCATTGTCACCCAATTTAAAATAAACACACAGTGGTGCGTTTCCCTAAAAGCATTGTTAGCCATTGTTACTGACAAAGTTAACGATTTGTTGTTTCCGGAAACCATAGTTCAAACGAACATTCACAAGCTGCATCGCAAACTTGAACAACAGCTCTTCACCTGTGCTTAGAAGCATAGTTCCTTGTTATTATAATATGTAGGCCAACATTGATCATACTTTTCCATATTTAATTTTATGTCTTTAAGTTTGTAAACAGAATTAAAGCGCTGCATTTGAAAACTGCGCATGTGCTGGGAAATCTCTGGGAGAAGTGACGTCAGAGGGAACTTGCACATGAATTAAATATCTTGAAATTAAACAACAAACTAAATCATGGGGAAAAAATCTATGCAATGTACGTTATTTACAGCAATAATCTGACATTAAATCGATTTAAACATGACATCATCAAGTATGTTGTCGAACCAACATGGTTCAAACGGCCGGTGTTGGGGTAACGCATTACAAGTAACGTGCATTACGTAATACTACTTTTCTGAAGTAGCGAGTAAAGTAACGCATTACTTTATAACTGTACATGTTAATATTTGAGTTACTTTTTCAAAAAAGTAATGCAAGTTACTTTTTTAGTTTAATTAATTAGATAAAAAAATATGTACTGAATTCAACTAAACGTAGTCACATTATGCACTCTATGCGTACACGCCTGTGTGGGAACAGTTTGAGTCAGAAACTGAGATGGCAGGCCAGAGCTCGACATTTTTGTGATGAAATATGCAATTTCTGAATGCAGAACTTTTTAGTCATAAAAAACACCTGCAAGGCCTGAAAGAGATCAAGCCTCAAACAAGAAAAAGTAGCGCAAAGTAACTAAAAACGTTAGCCTGACGTTGTCATACTCAATTCTAGTCAGAATTTGAGTCTGATACCGCTCCATTGAGCTAAAATTATGAGGCGTGTCTCGACCGAAAAATGCCTCTGCACTCAATTGGATAGACCTATGACCAATCAGAGCAACGGAGTGTGTGACGTACGTTGAAATGACGTATTTGCAGCCTGACCGAACTGCTAGTAATTTCGTTACAATGATACTAACATCATTGTCATTATACTAAGTCCGAGTTAGCGAACGTACATCAACACCTACTATGTTTACAACATTTCATTTATATCACAACATTAAGTATTTACTAAGTCATACAGTAAGACTATCTCTTACCATTTGTACATTAGGTGAACTTCATCCACGACGATAGCTACCCATTACGTTGGCTTGAAAAATATCGAAGCCTAGCATGTCCCTCCACTTATTCAGCAGCCACGATTCCGGGCTTCCGAAAAGAAGCTGGCAACGACCGCTAATTATATCCATCTCGTCGTGCACACCGAGTTGCATCGCCGTGATACCCATTTCAGTTGCTTCTTTAACTTTGTCCTCCATAAGTGCGATCAACTTTTGCCGAATCCCGTAGGAATGACGGCGAAAACATAAACAAATGCCTTGATCGTGTTTCTCTGTTCTTCTTTTTAAATCAATGCTCTGTCGATATCTTTTAGAACAGACTCAATGTCAGAATCCACACATCTGAATTCTCCAGCGGCAGCCATTTCATTGTAAACAGATTCAACACACGCGCTCTTTGGTTGATACGTTACTGTTGATCATCTGTCCATTATCGTATAAAGCCCGCCCTCACAATTTGATTCGTCGGCCAGTTTTGGGACTCGCATAGTAGCTCCTCAACGGAAAAACACCAGACCGACGATCTTCCCGTTTTTCAAAATGTGGTGGGCGGGGCTAAGATCGGGGATAAAAACGTAGCGTAGGCATTACTTTCCATGAAAAGTTACTAAGTAATGCAATTAGTAACTTTTTTTGTGAGTAACTTAATATTAATGCATAACTTTTAAAAGTAACTTTCCCCAACACTGCAAACGACAAATGTGCAAAAAGTTACTGTGTTCGGAAAACAGTCTTGACTAGGTAGTTAGTTTCTCCAGTTATGCATCGCACTATGGTGGTTCAGCAGCGAGTTACGCAGTTGTTTGGGAAACACACCCCAGCATAATTTCTGATTCAGTTTGGCACCCTATAATCTGCCCTGATCATTGGCTGTTCTTAAACATTTACATTAAGGCATTTAGCAGATGCTTTTATCCAAAGTGACTTACAAAGATTAGGAAATAATATAAGCGATGTGTCATAGGGAGGCAGTAGTACAAAAGGTGCTTATAACAAGATAGTTTTCACTATTCTTAAACAACACCTGTTGAGAAAGTTTTTTTTTCTAAACAATCGGTCGATGTCCAATAGTGAAAAAAATTGCTTTTATCTGCCGATAACAATAATAGTCTGATATGTCAGTGCAACCATAATATATTTATAAAATTGTAATCCTTGGACAACCCCAAAAATTCATCCTGTCATTATGTGAAACCCGAAATCAATAACTGAACCGAAATCACTAAACAAAATCAAACTTTGATGCTCCTAATCTTATTATTAGGTTAGCCTGAGTTTAACCGACAGAGTCACAATTTACAATTTATATACTACTACTTTTGAAGTACTGATTTATTAGTTAAAAAAAAAAGTTATTTAGGTCATTTATAAATGCCATAAATGCTTTAGATTAAAAAAACAAGATTTGATACCACTAATCTGGCAAAAAAAAAAATTCAGGCACTTGTGTGCCTTTACTTTATGGATATATAAAATCAACCAATCAAATAAGAGTTCAAACTTTCCATTGCCAGAAATCAGAAAAGTTTTTTTTTGTTTTATGTAGAATATACATTACACCACGTGGGCGTGTCTTTTGATGCTTATACTACTGAACAAAGGACTTTTAAATTGACGTACCTCAACAAAATGCAAAACGTTGTTTCATTCTAGTTTTCTGTTCATTTCCTCAACCACTTGCACTCAGATTATCCCGTCCGCAGCTTTGAAGGCAGGAAGCGAGTTATCCTCAGCACCATCTCTTGGATGGGTGGGAAAAACCCATTCCTGGGCATCGCATACATTACCGTGGGCTCTATTTGCTTCTTCCTTGGCATAGTGCTCCTCTTCATTCATCACAAATACGGAAACCGTAACAACAGCTGTGATATTCCTAATTAAGCTTGCATGTCACATGGTGAACATCCACTGTTCAAACTCCAATGTCTGTGTGTCTGAATAGCATGCACAGTGTATTGCTTTAGAGGTGCAAGAGAGCATTTGACCACTTGGATGTTCTGTTACTTTATTTCTCAGGATAATGATTTCTGTTTATGGTTCATTTCAAGCATGTAGATCTGTGTACTTGTTCGCTTAAGACGGGGGTGTCAAATTCAATTCCTGGAGGTCCGGTGTCTCTGCAGAGTTTAGATCCAGCACTAATCAAACACACCTGAAGCAGCTTCTTAGAAACTTCGAGACAGGTGTTTGACACCCCTGACCTAAGATGTTTCGATCGTTGATGTGTCTATTTATGACTAAGGTCAGTGTGATATTACATCCATGAGAATGATGCTGTATATGTAAATGAATGTATATTTGTATTTCTTGGAGATGGTTTTACTTTTGGCCAAAGTGATTTTAAAAACAGGTAAACATAATATATGAGTAATTTATTTTTCACTGTTAAACTTAAATTCAAAAGGAGACTTATTTCCTACGTAAAGGCAAATACCGTAGCTTTGCTACTTTGTAGTGCCAGGTTATGGTAGCTTTAATCAAACTTTAAACTTTGGAGGACTTGAAGTTATTTGGTATTGAAGATGTTTGTGCGTCGCTGTGTGTACTTTACGGCTTGCAAGGACCAAACATTTTGTGTCTGTTTAATTGAAGCTGTCTCGAGTTTTTCCTTTTTGAAATCTTTATTACGCGTTATGATTTAAGCATGTCTGCCGGGCCTCTAACATATACGCACTTTAGAATATGACAAGCCATCAGTTTTTAGGAAGTGTGCATTTTATTGTTGGATGAATAAAATGTCTATATACTAAAATCCCTGAGAATGTATCATTACTGCATGTTAAAATGGCCTTTGCATTGTAGAACAGCAGAGGGAGATACCAAATGAGGAAGATTATGCGACTAATCCACACACAAATGCCATTCCTACCCCGTGTCCTTGAATGTATTGATTTTGTTGACCTTAAAAGATTTTTTTAAGGAATCTTTACACAGATGTAGGACTAATAGTAATAACAGTTCTTAGTAACTTAAAGGGGAGATTTCGCAAGCCTTTTTTAAAATGTCAAATAAATCTTTGGTGTCCCCACTCGCCAGAGTACATATGTGAAGTTTTAGCTCAAAATATCATATAGATAATTTATTATAGCATGCAAAAATTGACACTTTGTAGGTGTGAGCAAAAATGTGCTGTTTTTGGGTGTGTCCTTTTAAATGCACATGAGCTGATTTCTGCACTAAATGACAGTGCTGTGGTTTGATTAAGGGGTTGTATTATCCCCTAATGACATCACAAGGGGAGCAAAATTTCAATGACCTATTTTTCACATACTTGCAGAGAATAGTTTACCATAACTAAGTTTCTGGGTTGATTTTTTTGACATTTTCTAGGTTTATAGAATGACCGGTGACCCAATTATAGCACTCAATCATGGAAAAGTCTGATTTTCATGCAACGTCCCCTTTAAAAAGCACAAATAATTTGAATCGCAACTATTTTTATTTCCTCTGCCTGTTGACGTGGACACAACGATCATTATCATAATTTTCGTCTGCTTCTGACTCGCAGCCTGTACTTGTTTTCATATTTAAACAATTTACTACTGACTAAACCGTGATACAAACCAAGCTTTGAGTTTCTACGATCATAAATGCAGACTTGATTTTAATGTTTTAGTATCCTTATCAATCTGTTACGTTCTGCTCAAGCCGTGCTGGCAAAGTTGATCGATCAGTTTGGTCATATGCATTTTCTGGATCAGATTCGGCTCGTATTGATAAGGTAGTAAAGACAATATTAATTCCTGTCAGCATTGCATTGGGAGCTAATCTTCCAAACATGGTAAGGAGCGTCACATTTTTAGCTGACAACAGACGTATTCGGGCCAATTGGAGGACACTGCGCTTTTCAGAACGATGAGCTGTGTACAAAATCAATGGGTTTCAGGAATGCATGGCTTAGGAGCAACGATTATGTACGGTATTTTGAAAATAATGTGTGGGGTTTTTTGTACCATAAACCACGCAAACTCATTGTGTCTCACGAAATTTCATTATATTGTCACGTAAATATTTTATTCTTTTTTCGTGATATTATCACGAATTTCCGTATTTTTTTGTGATTGTATAACGAATTACTGTTTTCGTGTGATTATCACGTATTGGTTCCTCAACTGTTTTGTCCTATTTTCTAACCATTGTCGCTTCGGTTTAGGGTAAGATTTATATAAAAAAATTAAATCCGAAAAATTTGTAAAAAACAAAGTGACATTCTAATGCAAACACCAAATCTAAACCGAAGCGACAATGGTTTGAAAAAAAGAAAAAGCAGTTGCACTGTAAAAAGTAATACCTAAATCTAACTTATAAAAATTGAGGCAAGTGATTGCATTGGATGTTTTAAGTTGAGTCAACTTGCAGCCTTTTTAAAGTATAATAAACACTGTAATATTACTTAATACAAACGCAACAAAATTAAGTTGAGTTAACTTATAGTTGTAGTATTACTCTATTTAGTTTAATTTACTTTTCTTGGTACATTTAACTTATTTATGGTTTGTTGTTGTTTCATAAACATTGATTTAGACTTCTGTGAGATGAGGGCACGAATTGTTTATTCAATCAACGCGCCCACCCAGTTTGGTTTTGGGGAGCTGTAAAGCGTGACATACTTAAGTATGCAGTCTATGCACAAGCACCAGTCTTCTGAACAATGGTAACTACAAAACTCAAGATTGAACAGAAACTCTTCTAAATCTCGAAGATAAATGAACATTAAACACTAAAAAGTATTTCTTTTTAGTTAAAAACAAATAAAATAGCATTAAAATTTCACTGTCCAAATGCGGTCCCATGCAAAGCTGGGAACTACGAGTCTACTGCCTAGGTTTACTTAAATCATTCATGTAGTTTCAACACAAAACTATTAAGTTAACTTCCTTCTTACAAATGTAAGTGGATTATACATGATAAAATGAAGCTGAATTTACTCCAAGTGTTCATTTAGAATTACTCAAATTATTCAACTTTTTTTGTTATTTTAACTCAAATTTTGATAAAAAAAACAAGAATTAAGTTTTTTTTTAATACAGTTTACTCATTTACTCATAAATCTACTAAGGCACAGAAACACTTTTTACAGTGTGAGTAACCAATATGAGAACAGAAATTCGTTATACGATCACAAAAAAACGTGGAAATTCGTGATAATATCAGGGAAAAAATAATAAAAAATGTACGTGACTATATCACAAACCTCCGTGAGACTATGTAGGTATTAGACCAAATACATGTAATTTACGTTGTGGTAAGTTACCAAGGTCTTCTAAAACACCATGGTATTACAATCATTTTTTATCATTGGTTGTGTCCATAAAGATACTAATAACATGCACATTTTGTTAGTGCCGAAATACAGTAATTTAACCTCCTAAGACATATGTGGACATCACATTTTTGTTGCTTGCACCACAATACTTTATTAGAACCTGTTGTACACAAACATGGACAATTACACTGCTTCATGTTCAAACAAAAATATTTGGTTATATTGTTGGAAGATATCTAAAATGCAAGCCAAACCAAAGCTCGTGTCTTAGAAGGTTAAAATATAATCCTTTTCATCTAAAAAAGATTGATTTCTGGTTGCAGCAATGAGGGAGGTGTGATGGAGAAAATGCATTTTATGCAGAGAGAAACAAATCCTTATTATTTTTGTAAAGTGTATATCATTTCATATGGACCCCTGCTAAAGGGGTTGTACTAGTAAAAGGTACCAAACTTATACTAAAAAGTGATGATAAATGCCACTAAAATGTTTGTCTTATTAATTTCAAAAAACAAAACTTTCCACTGCAATCAGCAATGCAAGCATCTGGTACGCTGTAAATCAGATCTATACAATTTATGCCTCTGGTATCCTCAGACTTATATATTTAGGTGTCAATTTTAATAACATCTTAATCATTACACCATAACCAACATCTGTTCTGTCCTGCTGTTGGTGTGTAAGACTGCATAAAAAACCATCTGCTCGTATCATCTTATTGGAAAGGAACTGCTTGGATTAATTATGAGCCTCCCACAGTTTGCTCTCTTTTATTGCCTTTACACCATCAGGCCTCTGAAACCATTGATGACCCAATACAACATCAGCACTGTTTGAGATATTCACTTCTAAGCCTTTCATTATAATAAAATTCAAAGATAATGATGTGTGCCATGCCATAGGGGAGCTAAATAAATCTTTGTTTCTCTGTCTAGAGTTATTTCGCTGTTCTTCTCTCAATTAGTGACAGTCTTCAGCGAATGATCCTTTATGCCAAAGATGATGTTTGTTGAATTCTTTCTATCAAATAGAAAGACTTTAAACAAGAGTTGTAAGCTATTCCAGCCCACTCATTCATGTGAACGCATCTATGCAATCACTGTTGCCCAGAGTAACGTTAAGCAGTTGCCAGAGGTCTTGTCCTCTCTCAGTGTAATCCTCTATTACTGTAAACATGTACACACACATGTTTGTGTTTGACTGAATCTTAACATGCATCTGTTATCCTGTGAAACATAGCTAATAAGTTCCAAAAGTCTGTGACAATTTTAAAATGCTTAATTTTTTGTGCAGCATGGTCATGATAGCAATTTCTTGGTGTAAGTATAATGAATTCGTTGTGAGAAACTTTTGATGGGAAACAAAGTAAGAGATTTGTAAAATACACATTATTCTCTAAACAATGTACACCAATGTGCCTTGGTGACATCTGGAAAGTCACCATCTGATGAATCATTTGTATTCTGCTTGTTCAAGAACATAATTCTTAAGAAGCATATTTGAATAAAACATGAAATTGACAGTGGAAGATAATGTTGAATGAGCCATAGAGAAAAAAGCATAAGAATATACACTATAAGCAGACTATATGTTTTTTTTATTTATTGTTGTAACGCGTCAAAACTAAAATTCAGTTTTTATCTTTTTTTTAACACTGAGGGGCAGTTTTACAAACAGGGTTTAGATTAAACGGTGCATAATCTCTGAAAGCCAGTGTTGATATTTGAAATCACCTAAACAAACATGCAGAATCTGGACTTTTTTTGATAGACCCGCCCCACACATATGCAACCCATGCAATGATTTAAGCGTTTTTCAAATATGAACTCTGCCTTTAAACCAAGACTAGGCAGCTCAGAGTGCCTCAGGTTCTTTTCGAGGGCGCACGATGCAAAGCTCGTCACAACATGTATTTGGCCCATCATGTGTGTGGCCCGTCATTTCAAAATATGTGTTTGGTGCGTCATGACTTATGTGCATCCCGTGTCATGTCAAAAATACGTGCCCGCTGCAGATGCTTCGTAGGGGTTTATGATAAAAGAGACGTTTGCATTTATCAGATACTCGCTTCATCTCATGCATAATCAGAGTTTAGTGTTAAAGGTTCTCTAAGCGAATTCATGCGTTTTAGACATTAAAACATTTTTTGTTACATACAGCACACATCTCCTCACTATCTGCTTGCTACCTGACCGCTGATCAAACTGTAAAAAAACGCGATCTCTGTAGACAGCCCAGGCTCTACAAACTTCAATATACACACAGTGGCCAAACCTGCACCACGAAACAAAACAAAGTTTTACAGCCAATAAACGACAAGAAGGATTTGGGGGTGGGGGTTGGTCGCGTTCACGAAAGCACGGAAGGGTGGGGGAGGGAAGAGGAGTTAGCTACGCTCCGTTTGTTTGAAAACAGTTCAAATATCAACAACAAGTGACGTCGAACATATTCGCTTAGAGAGCCTTTAAGTTGGTGTCTTGTATTTTGTGAAAGTGAGCGTCTTTTTTATCATAAACCCTTTCGATGTTTGTGCAGCAGGCACGTATTTTGAAATGACGCATGATGCGCATGGTTCACATGATGCAACGTACACATATTTTGAATTCACGCCTCTCAGAAGAGAAGTCACCGGCCACCACTGATCTCAGGTCAGCCTGATCTCACAGGGATACGTATGTATTTTACAAGTTGGCTAATTTGCCAAGCAAATCCTAAAAAAGTACAGTTATTAAAAAAACAGAATTAGTATTTTTGTTAATTTGTTTATCATTACTGCTATTGCTATCTGTCATTTCATATAAATATAATTTTCATTATTATTATTATTGTTAATAATATTCCTATTATTATTATTGCTATTATTACACTCCTTATCCATATTGTTTATTTATTTATTTATTATCTGTAAATATTTGTTTGATTGTCTGTTTGCAAAAAAAAAAAACAACATAATTAAACCCCACCCCAACTCGTAAATCTCAACGACACAGGGGCAGAGGCAAATCGTACAAAAACGTATACAAATGTGGTTGTAAGAATGAATACCTCATCAAATACATACATTTTGCCATAAGATTGCATTGAAATATAGTTTTATTTTTCTTAATGGAAGATGGATGCATTTTAGACAATGTAACAGGACTGAGATTAGCAACTATTGTACCTGAGAGAAATTTTTATAGTATTTTGCCAACATTAGTATTAAAATAAACTGTATGTTAAGATTGACCCTCACAGAAAAGAAAAAGAGAAAATTTACTTTTGATCTTCTGAAGGCCTTCACAAGATCCCACATATTCCTGTTAAAAAATGTGACTTGTGGAACATTTTATACTGTCAGATAAAAAGTACAATAACTTTTCTGTTGCTGGGTTACCGTTTGGTTCCTTTACTGGTATATATACATAATACAATGTAAAGTAATACCTTAGTAAAGTACTCCATAATGTAACATTTAACTGTTTTGTAACCCTAAAATTTAACTGATACAAAATTGTTCCTTAAGGTATACACAATAGGTATAATATTGTACCCCAAAAGGTACCACATTTCAATTCATTCAGGTACAAAAATGAACCTTTGAGGGTACCAGTACCACTCTAGCAACAGAAAAGGTAGTTTTTTTTCTGACAGTGAAATGTGTATTTTATCTCATATATTCATTTTTAATAAAAAAATTTTAAAGCAAAGATGGAATATGAAGGACAATTTATGATATAATGTCTAAAACGCCATGGGGACACAAATGATTTGGAGGAATGTTTCTTTTACTTTTCTGTTTTACTTTTCTCAACCCTCATATCTCTCCCTTCCATATTTGATTTGAAAAGTTCAGATGTAAAAACTGCTAAACTAATAATATTAACGTATTCTCTGCACGTATTACATTCATCAAATACTTTCAGAAATACCGTTTGTCCAAAATCCATTACGATAAAAAAATTATTAACAAGAAAACACGTCAGACGTAGAGTGCTTTGCAACTGAGTTGTTGTTACTGGCTTTCTGATATTAGTATCTTAAAGGTAGGGTAACATATTTGATCCTGAAACATTTTTTGTTATGCTGGTTAAAAGTCTCCTCACATCCTGATAGCAATCACTGTGTTAAGTTGTTTAAATGTATTTGTAGAAATGTATGTCACCTGTGAAAGGCATAGGACCAAAAAATTTTCAACAAATCATAGATTTCGGTCCGAACGGACGTTTCCATTTTTGTCCCTCATACGTAAGCGTAATTTGAATGCCCACCGCGCAGCGAGTCCACGCAGACACCATACGTCATCGTCGCGTTCACGTGCGCTCACCTCCTGTCTGTAAACAGTGAGAACAGCAAACTTTTCTGCTGAATTGACAACCTACACAAGAGGCACACAATGAAAGACATCTTTTATAACAACAACAGCAAAAACTGCCTGGATCAGCAAGAGCAAAAACCCAAATTAACATCGGTAACTTTACTGCTTTACCACGAGATGAAACAGCTGCAGGAGGCAAAGGGTCTGAAAGGGTCGTTGCACTGTTTATTTTGGTAAGGTAGGTACGCGATATGTTTGTATTGAGATGGATTCAGATATTCTACTTTGATGAAACATTGCGTTGCTTATGACATTTGTGTTCATTTACGGATTAGCGTAACGATATAGTTACTACGTCTACATAACCGAACGTGTGCTTAAACTAATTCTGATGTAAACCAGTTGTTTGGTTAATTTGGAAGTGTTATTCGACTTTGTACTGCAAAGTTTTCTCACTGCTGAATGAGACATGAGATGTGACCGTCTGATCTCTGCGTGTTCATGTGTTTGGAAAGAGGCGTGACTTTGGATGGCGATTTGACTTGAGGGTGGGATCGGGATTTCATTACTAGGCGGCTACCGTTAGCATTTTTCAAAATGTGTTACCCTACCTTTAAATATATGCCTTGCTTTCTAATTCAACAGAATATGAGTACCTGTGTGACCATGGTAAGGTTGTTTAGTTACTGTAAATCTTAAAATCATTTCATACCTGTTTAGTGTGTTCCTGTATCTCAATTGGAGGAGAATTGCATTAGCAGATCATCTGCACGCACATATTAATAAAATGCAAACATTGTAATGCACTGTTTTGCTTTGGATAAAAGCATCTGCCAAATGCAGAAGTGTTTTGAAAAATCGACATACAAATCCTGCATTGAGAAAACCGGCAGCAAGGAATTTGATTAAGATTAACTAAAGCCATAGTTGTGTATGTTACTGGCACTGCTAAGCCTTGCAGTGTTTGCATCCTTGACCTTGGAGGCTTAACTGGCGCCCCACTGAAAGACCACAGTGGAAAAAATAAACAGGGGCTAATGGCCCTTGTTAGTGTTTAAGAATTGAGTCCAACTTCAGGCCTGCAATCACAGCACCCTGCCATTTGATCTAACATCATAGAGAAGATGGAAGGTCAGCAATCAACTGTACTTGCACAAAACTTCTCTACCCTATAGTTGCATGCATGGCCCTGATGCACAAACTAGAATTTAATGAATTGTTTACACAAATGATTTTTATGTACATTTAAAAAAACATGTTTTTTTTTTTAAATAAGCTGAGTATAGAGTCAATTTCACCAAAGGTTTTAAATTTGTATGACAATAAAGAGAAATCCAGCAAGAGATTTACTTTCAAATGTGACTCAGATGTGTTTCAGTATAGTTATTTTTAATACACCAAAATTACCTCAATGGGTCTTAGGCCATATAGTTGAGAAAACACATTATTTACCATCTTGTAATGGGAGCTTAAAGTGTTTCCCAGCAGTACATTGAGACAAATATAGTTGTCTCTATATATAGAGTCTCTATTTGTGATTGGTTGGCACATAGGGACTGTATAGTGATTTTGTGAGCTGTAATACAATTTTCTGTCTTACTGAAATGTATGTTCAAATGTATATGAAAAAATATTACACTTTAAATTCTGCCGTGTTATTTTTTAACCCAGTGCTGGGCAATAGTGAACAGAACACATGTTGGGTTATAAATAAACCTACACTGTAAAAAAATCCGTAGAAATTACAATGTTATTGCAGCTGGGTTGCCGGTAATTTACCGTAGATTTACATTTATGTTATTTACTGGCAAGAGTTTGTTCAAAGTTAAATAAATTTTAAATATTAACAAGTCTTTATCTTTACAGATTAAAACTATACAATAACAGCCTCATGCAAAGCATTCTGGGAACCAGAAATCATCATCAACCTTTTTCTGTTTTTTGCTTCAGATTTTGTTTCCCAGAATGTTTTGCTTGATGCTGTTTTTTTTTAGTTTTACCCTGTAAAGACAAAGACTTGTAAATGTTTAATGTTCATTTAACTTTGAACAAACTCTTGCCAGTAAATAACATAAATTTAAATCTACGGTAAATTACCGGCAACCCAGCTGCAATTTCTACGGAATTTTTTTTACAGTGTATGGGTTGTTGTTAACTCAAACCAGGAGTAGAAACAACCCAGCATTGGTTTATTTATTAACCGAACATGTGTTCTGTCCAATATTTACCCAGCATTGGGTTTGAAATAACATAGCAGAAGTGTAGATATTTCAATGCAAAAGCATTATTATTTAATTATGCATTATTCTTAGCAGTATAGGGTTTTCCTTTGTGTTCATATCAATTTACCCATTTTCATCCACAGACACCCCTATCTGAACGACCCCATGCAGTAAACTTCAAAGCTTTGAAGGGAAACACTGATGTTCCTCACTCCCCGTGGAGTAAAGGTTTTTTGTTTATGTTCTGCAGAGTGGCTATAGGTTTTTGCACCTACAGCATGTATAATGTCTATTAAATAATATCCCACATCATAGAATTTAAACTTCTATTTCCTCTCTGTTAAATTCGCGTTGCTGTTTTTAGGCCCTGCCTCATCCCCATGCAGTCGGTTTGATGTTTGTCCTACCAGAGTCTTCATCCACCTGGGAGTTTGAGGTTTCAAACATCAGATGGAATTTTACAGTGTCGCTACCCAAAGGACAGAGCATGAACCTGAATTTAGGAAAAACTAAATGTTTCACAGTATGTGTATCTACATACGCAGTATAGCCTATGAAATCACTGAATATTTATAAGACCAAGCAAAAAGCTATTTGTATGTATTTTTTCTAAAGTGCTGTGTAACTTTATTGAATAAAATAACTTTTGTGACTGAAGTTTGACCGAACATTGACATATATATATATATATATATATATATATATACACTCACAATGAAAAGAAAGTCAATTTCATGCAGCACAGCTAGAAAAGTACGTTCTGTGTCAGTATGTGCCTTTTTTAAAGTATATGTACACTATGTTCCCTACGTTTTTACATATTCTAAAAGAGAAAATGTCCGTGGAAAATGTAGAAAACAATGTGAGAGCACCACAGGATGGTGTTTTCACAGTTATGCTTGGTTTCCTCCTGCATGGTGCTATAATTTTGACTTATGCTGTACAAAGCCTTTCACATGTTCTTGCTCTGCCTGGATCACATTCACATAAGGCAAATAGATGCCACCACCACAGCAGGTTTCACGGATTAATGTTTCTTTTCTAATACATTTCCAACACGTTCATCGCATTACCAATTCTTAAGCTGTTTTCGTGTTCTTGTTACCATGGACACCAGTTTCCTTCAGGGCTTGGGACAGTTAGACAGTTTGCTATAGATATTGTGCAATTACAGCTGCCAAAGTGGAAGCCGAGCATTGAACTAATGATGGCAACCGCCAGTGCATGACTTTGACAGTACATGGCAACTCAGTTATGGACTTATTTTATTATCTTATGCTACTGTTCTGTATATTTCCACTTTGTTATCATATATTATAGTAGCTGAGTTCCTGTTGTAGTCCTAAGTTCTGTTGTAGTCCTTTTGTCAATTGTCTTGCCCTAACTGTAGACTTTTCTATTAAAGGTTTATTTAATACATTGAAGTGCATTTGGATTCTGCTCCTCTCCCAGTTAAAAAACAAATAACTTGCATCTATATACTGCATGTAGCTTGGCAGGTTGGTCCCAAATTCCCTCTGCTACTCAGGCAAACGACATCTTCCTGCCTGTAGGTTGTGCTATAATAAGCTCATTTTGATCAATATCAACACAGCCATGTAGGCAAGAAACAAAACCATTTCCTCTTTTGAATCTTTCCATTATGCCTTACAAAACTTATCTACCCTATCTTTGTCTGATTTGCATGCACAATGTTTAGTTGGTAGAGGAACACTCTTGATAAAGTCACCACCACTTGACAGAAGCCTTTTGGATTGACCAAACTGTTCTCCTATACTGTGTCGATAAACTTGACTGTGAATTTGCCAGAATGGACTTGAGGCTGTATCTTTGCAATGCTTTGGTATTGACACACGTTTTGGTATATGTCATTATAATTATGACCTGAGGCCACAACCACATTTTTGAATATTGAATTTGAATACACATCAAATGTGACTATACCAAATACATGTTATAGTTGACAATACTTGTTTTCCACTGTACTGAATTATAATAAAACTTTTATTTTCAAACTTTTTCCAGGCTATTTGCCTGATTCAAATGAAATGTACAGTATCTGAAAGTATCTTAAAGACAAAAGAATGCTGTTTTTACATCTATTTGTGAAAACTTTTAAAGTGGTATGCCTGTTGAAGGTTAAAGATGAATGTCTGATGAATTCAAATGTGTTGGCACACTCACACTAAAACTGATGCTTAAAGAAATGTGTACAGAAAGCCGGAAGCTTAAAATATATTTAAAGGATTAGTCCATTTTCTTAAAAAATCCAGATATTTACTCACCACCATGTCATCCAAAATGTTGATGTCATTCTTTGTTCAGTTGAGAAGAAATTAGTTTTTTTGAGGAAAACATTCCAGGATTTTTCTCCTTTTAATGGACTTTAATGGACCCCAACACTTAATACTTAACTCAACACTTAACAGTTTTTTTCAATGGAGTTTCAAAGGACTCTAAACGATCCCAAACGAGGCATAAGGGTCTTATCTACTGAAACGAGAATTAAAAAATATGCACTTTTAAACCATAACTTCTCATCTTCCTCCGCTCCTGTGACGCGCCAGTGCGACCTCACGTAATTGCGTAATGATGTCGAAAGGTCACGTGTTACATATATGAAACGCAAATTTGCGGACGATTTTAAACATTAAACTGACACAAAGACATTAATTAGTATCATTCGACATACAACAAAGTCGGAACGGCCCTCTTTCTCCATGCTTGTAAACACTGGGGTGTAGTTTCACATACGACATGCGTGATCTCTTGACGTGATGACGTATTACGTGAGGTCGCGCTGGCGCGTCAAAGGACCGGAGGAAGACGAGAAGTTGTGGTTTAAAAGTGCATATTTTTATTCTTATTACCAAAAATGTCAATCATTTCGCTAGATAAAACCCTTATGCCTCGTTTGAGATCGTTTAGAGTCCTTTGAAACTGCAATTTTAAACTGCATTAAAACTGTTAAGTGTTGGGGTCCATTAAAATGAGAAAAATCTTGGAATGTTTTCCTCAAAAAACATAATTTCTTCTCGACTGAACAAAGAAATACTTCAACATTTTGGATGAGATTCTGGTGAGTAAATTATCTGGATTTTTTTAAGAAAATGGACTAATCCTTTAGAAGAAAATAGAAAAGATACCATTTAATTAATGTATTCAGTGTCTGCTAACACACTAAAAACACTTAATACGCAAATGGCTATAATGTCCTGAAAAGTTTCTAAGGACAAGCACGTAGAGGACTACTAAAAATAACGCGACGCATGCGACTTCAAAGCTCCCTGAAAGCTCTCTAAAACTTATCGATCGGACCGAATCTATAAATACATGGTGTCTTGTCCGTCTGTCCTACATGCATAATGCATTTTCGTTTCCCCGTCCAAACTGTGACATTTGCAGAAGGCGCTTTTGGACATCCCAGAGTAAATGCTGAAAATTTCCCAACCAGATGCAAAAGGTCATACGCTATTGATCGCAGCGACGCGTTCCCACAGCGCGTAATCGGATCAAATATTGCAAACAACGTTCATGCCAACATGACAGTCAACAGTAGCCTACTTTTGTGCGCGTGTAGACCTCTGACGCCAACTTCATCACGCACTGAGCTACACGCGCTCCCGGAGAGGTTGACAGCCCACCACGATACAGGAGAGGAAAAGCATCATGTTGAGGGAAGGAACTCACCAGGCAGCTACTGAACAGAAAATATGAATGATCTATTATGAATTGCAGACAATGTCGTGGCGCCTCACGCGCATTTGTTCCTATAATATTCCTGTAAAATAATGGCTTGCCGCGGCGGGTGCTGCTGTAACAGCATCGGTCCCCTAAATGAAGATAATGCCAGATTTCTCATTTTGGCTTTGCTCATCATCATCTACTTGTTATGTGGAGCGGCGGTGTTTTCAGCTCTGGAGCATCCGAAGGAGACGCTCGCCAAAGAAAGATGGGCTCAGAGGATCGAGCAGTTCACTCAGAAGTACAACCTGAGTCAAGACGACCTGAAGAACTTCCTGAGAAACTATGAGGAGGCCAATGTGGCCGGTATTCATGTGGACTCGACCAGACCTCGATGGGATTTTACCGGGGCTTTTTATTTTGTCGGAACTGTTGTGTCAACCATAGGTGAGACGCAAAGTAATATAGCTACTTATAACCGAAACGAATAGTTAAAGCTTTCGATTTAAATAAAATCAGATTTAACATCTGTGTTTTGTAAAATGTGCAACAGGTTGTAAACGTGAGATTTATTTCAAATAAGTTTATCTTAATCGATTTACAGTGGATTTAACGAAGGTTTCTAAATTTAAATTATTAGTTTACAAAATATTATTGGATATTAAGAATTGTACCACGTTAAAATGTTTTATTATGGAATAATAAGTATAACATCTGCTGAAAGAGTCTGTTTCTGACTAAATGATTATGAATCAGTTAGGCTATGTGAAATGGGTCAAATGAATAATACACAAATTTAATTTTATACGTTGAAAGGTTAGGCTGTCACCAATGGCAACCTGGTTAGAGAGGGGAAAATGGGGTTGGAGTCAGGGGTTCATGTGGGATTTAGTGCACATGTTTTTCATTATGGGACAATTAGACTTGGTTCTTAATTAGCTACAACCTACCAGCAATCTGCAGCAATATAAGTGGCACAGTGGCTATAGATGCTGTGATCTATTTGTTTTTCTGCAACTGATTTAAGGTCATTGTGGTTTGATGGTTTCTATGAATGACCTTCTCAAAATGTGTTTTCATGACTATAATGATCTGTTGAATTACTAAAACAATATATGTATTGCTTAGAGATAGGTTCAGAAAATGTTGACACAGTGCTAAATATGTGACAAGCACATTTGAATAAATATTAGTATTTATATAATTGATTAATTTAAGTAATGTACAATTGGGAAGATAGTTTACACCCACATTTTTCCACATATACCAAACCTGTATTTCATAATGTTTGCAGTTGTATTTTCCATTAAATTATTATAAATACTGACACTTTCAGCATGTTACATAACTGAATCTTTAGGATTAATTTGTGCATAAATCATGCAGACCACTTTAATGAACTGGATCTACCAATTCTTTGACATTAAGATATCAGTACACTGTTAAAAAATTCAGCATGAAGTTAAAACAGCTTGGTTTTGTAAGTAATTTCAACCCACGATTGAAAAGTCAAATTGAAGTTAACTGTTAAAGTAACATAAAAATATGTTGATTTGACAAAATGCTGCATATTTTTTAGTGTACAATTGTCTTACAAATATGTTAAAGGGACACTCCACTTTTTTTAAAATATGCTCATTTTCAAGCTCCCCGGCCTAGAGTTAAACATTTGATTTTTACCCTTTTGGAATCCATTCAGCTGATCACCGGGTCTGGCGCTAGCACTTTTTGCATAGCTTAGCATAATCCATTGAATCTGATTAGACCATTAGCATCGCGCTAAAAAATAACTAAAGAGTTTTAATATTTTTCCTATTTAAAACTTGACACTTCTGTAGTTACACCGTGTACTAAGACCGACCAAAAATTAAAAGCTGCAATTTTCTAGGCAGATATGGCTAGGAACTATACTCTCAAACTGGCGTAATAATCAGTGATTTTGCTGATGTAACATGGCGTAGTTATATTACACACTGCCCTAAATAGTCCCCCTGGTTACTTTCAATGGTAGGGGACTATTTTCTCGCAATATCACTACGCATGCTGCAGCCACGTTACGGCAGCAAAGTCCTTGATTATTACGCCAGAATGAGAATAGTCCTAACCATATCTGCCTAGAAAATCACAACTTTTAATGTACTGTCGTTCTTAGTACACAGTGTAACTACAGAAGAGTCAAGTTTTAAATAGGAAAAATAATCAAACTCTTTGGTTATTTTTTTGCCCGATGCTAATGGTCTAATCAGATTCAATGGATTGTGCTAAGCTATGCTAAAAGTTTTAGCGCCAGACCCGGAGATCAGCTGAATGGATTCCAAAACTGTAAGAATCAAATGTTTAACTCTAGGGGAGCTGGAAAATGAGCATATTTTCAAAAAAAGTGGAATGTCCCTTTAATGAAAGGTAAAGCAGATGTCAAGATTTTCAGTAAATATGACTTTTTGATTTTGGTGGTTTAATAAATATATGACCAGCACAATTCCTCCCAGTCTTTCCTTGTATTCCCCACAACCAGTTTTTTTTTTGTAAACTTATTTGTTGTGTTTATGCTAATAATTAAAGCAATGTTTTATTTGCTGTGATATGTCATGAGCTTAATTTTGTTGTTGTTGTTTTGTGTTGGTGGTTTAGGTTTTGGGATGACAACACCTGTAACTATTGCAGGGAAGATATTCCTGATATTTTATGGCCTCATTGGTTGCGCTGCCACCATTTTATTTTTTAACCTCTTCTTGGAACGTGTCATCACCGTGATTGCATTCGTCTTGAAGTTCTGCCACGAGCGCAGAGAACGGCGCAAAGCCGGACCACCTCAAAATTGCCGGCGTCCCTCCATCAGCAGTAGAGAAAGGCGTACAGACAGCTTGGCTGGCTGGAAGCCTTCGGTGTACTGCGTGATGCTCATCTTAGGAGTTGCCGCCATCTTGGTTTCTTGCTGTGCATCTGCAATGTACTCCTCAGCTGAGGGCTGGGGGTACCTGGATTCCCTCTATTTCTGTTTCGTGGCCTTCAGCACCATTGGCTTTGGGGACATGGTGAGCAATCAGCGTGAAATGTACAAAGCTCAAGGAGCTTACAGGGTTGGAAACTTCCTGTTCATCCTGACAGGGGTGTGTTGCATCTACTCGCTGTTTAATGTCATTTCCATTGTGATCAAGCAAGTTCTCAACTGGCTGCTGCAAAAGCTGGAGACTCCTTGCCATTGCCCAGGTCGAGGGAACCACCATCCGCGAAGAAATGCTGTCGTGCCTGGGCACATGAGAACTCGCCGTGACAACTCCATAGACACAGATGTAGTCAATGATAGTGAGATCGATGGGCGCCGAATGTCTGGAGAGATGATCTCCATGAAGGACTTTCTAGCTGCAAATAAAGTTAACCTGGCCATCATGCAGAAGCAGCTGTCAGAGATGGCCAACGGCCATCCACGGCAGTTGGGGTCCAGTTCACGAAATGAGTTCTCAGGAGGAGTTGGTGCGCTGGGAATAATGAATAACCGATTGGCAGAGACAAGTGTAGACAGATAAGTCTACAATTTAGTTACAATAAAAGCCCAGTTTGTTATGACTTATAAACATTAACCTCCAGCATTGTGAAAATATGCTATTCACCATCAGCTTCCTGTAGGGTTACCAACATAAAGTGAGTCGTACTTGGCTGGTCATGTGATCTCAACATGTCAGCCACCATGATATGGCGCTTTCTGTGTAAAATGAAACAGCTGATATGACTGTACTCTTCATGTCCTTCTTGTACATGGTTTTAAACACATAATTATTCTCTTTATAATAAGGAAACAATTACTGAGTGCAACCTTGAAGCTAAATTCAACAATAACTATAGGACATCCACAGCAAAGACTACATGTACATTGGCAAGAATAAGTATGTGAACCTTTTGGAATTTAAAGGTTTTCTGACTAAATTTGTCTTAAAATGTGATCTGATCTTCATTTAAGTCAACAGTATTGATGAACAGTGTTGGGGAAAGTTACTTTAAAAAGTAATGCATTACAATATTAAGTTACTCCCCAAAAAAGGCGTTACTTAGTTACTTTTCATTGAAAGTAATGCTTACGTTACTTTTGTGTTACTTTTTCTTCCCCCTTCCGTAATTCTATGTTAATATGTTCAGTTTAATTCAGTACATTTAAATTGAATTAATGAAACTAAAAAGTAACTCAAATATTAATAGTGTTACTTTACTCGTTACTTCAGAAAAGTAATATTATTATGTAATGCACGTTACTTGTAACGTGTTACCCCCAACACTGTTGACGAACGTAATGTATCTATATAAATATATATCTATATAAAAATAATTACACAAAAAATTCTGATATTTCATGTCTTTATTGAACACACTCATTCAACATTCAAAATGGCAGTGGAAAAAGTAAGTGAACCCTTAGAATTAATAACTGGTTGACCCCCTTGGCAGCAAAAACCTCAACCAGGCACTTCCTGTAGCTGTGAATCAGACCTGCACACTTTGTTAAGGAGGAATTTTAGCTCATTCTTCCTGGCAGAACTGCTTTTGCTCTGTAATATTCTTTGGATGTCTCATGTGTATGGCCCTCTTCAAGTCAATACATAGCATCTCTATTGGGTTGAGGTCTGGGTTCTTGGCCACTCCAAAAGGTGGATTTTGTTTTTCTGAAGCCATTCTGTTGTGGACTTGCTGTGGTGTTTTGGGTCGTTGTCCTGTTGCATCACTCACCTTCTACACAGTTTCAACTGACGTACAGATATTCTCACATTATCCTGAAGAATTGTCTGATATACTTGGGAATTCATCTTCACCTCAATGATTGCAAGCTGGCCAGGCCCTGATGCAGCAAAACAGGCCCAAATCATGATGTTTCCTCCAACATACTTTACAGTTGGGATGATGTCTTCATGATGATATGCCGTGCCATTTATATGCCAGATGTAACGCTGTGTGTTTTTTACAAATAGTTCAATCTTAGTTTCATCAGTCCACAAAACAGTGTCACTGTGTTCTTTTGCAAACTTTAGGAGTGCAGCAGTGTTCTTTTTAGTAAGCAGTGGCTTCCTTTGTCTTTTCCTGCTGTGGATACCCTGCTTGTTCAGTGTTTTACGTATTGAAGACTTAACAGAGATGTTAGCAATTTCCAATGATGCTTTTAAATCTTTGGCTGTCATTCGGGTTGTTTCTTTACCTCATTGATAAGTCTTCGTTGTGCTCTTGGTGTCATTTTGACTGGGCACCCCTTTTCTTGGTAGAGTAGCAAAAGTCCCAAAGCGTCTCCATTTGTAGATTGTTTGCCTAAATGTAGACTGGTAAATTTTTAAAGTCTTTGAAATAACTTTGTAACCCTTTCCAGATTTATGTAAAGCAACAATTCTTGATCGTAGCTCCTCTGAAAGCTCTTTTTGGTGAGGTATGGCTCACATAAGCATGTTGTTCTTGTGCAGAGCAAAATCTGATTCTAATTAGCTTTTTTGAGGCCATTAACTCATTAACAAACTTTTTCCACAAGCATTATGAAGTGTTTTGGTTGTTCTTAATAAAGACATAAAAGATCAGTATTTTTTTGTTATTATTTTTAGACACATTATGTTTGTCAAAACCCTTGACTTACATGAAGATCAGTTCACATTTTATGACAAATTTATTCAAAAAAAAACGTGAAATTCCAAAAGGTTCACATACTTTTTCTTGTCACTGTACATTTTGAAAAAGATAAGGAAATACTATTTTATCAGTGTTATTACATAAAAAAAGTTTTCTTTGAGTTTTAGACTTGTGGACATTTAATATCCTATATTTATTTTTCTTAGTGGCTACAATCATTTTAATGTAACTACTGAAAAGTTGTAGGGTGCATTCATTTACAATAAAATTATAATAATAATAATAAAATTTACAATTTATTATTAGTGAGCATGTCATTATACCAATACCTAGTACCTTTACTTTTCTCGGGGATTGTATGTTCTTTTTTAATGTTTATTACAAACAAAGGAAGCATGGGATTTATGCTCTGGTACATGTAAAAAGATGGTATGAAAAATTGAACAAAATATTAGTTTGTTAAATCAAATATACTAAGAATATATATCCATGTGCTTGTACATTTCATCGACAGTCCAAGAAATCATTGACATATCTGCACTGCATGAATAACGCCTTATTTCGAATGCTCTGATTTTTTAAATAACTTTTAACACTTGGTGTTAAAAGTGTCGGCTAAATAAATAAATGTTAATGCAATTTACAGCTTTTGGGTCTTGATCAGTCAACTTCAGGACATATAGTATGTAGAAGCAAACTTTGATCATAAATACTGTCCTATGTAGTTGCAGAAAGATATACTGTAGAAGTACATACTGTACCGAACAATGTACACCAATTGAAACCCTTACAGTTTGTAACACTTTGACAAAATAAATGTATGTTAACCATTAGTCTTGTTTTAACCAAATTATTGTCTTTGTTTTGTTTATGACTGTGTCTGTTACCCGGTGTAATAACAAAATACTCAATAGGTTGATAGCATTAAAGAAGAAATAGATCACAGAATTAAACATTCTGCACATTTCACATCATTAGATCACATTTCCAGAGCTATTGTGTTCCAACACAAACAAGCAAGCTTAACAACATCATATCATGATGTCAGTTGCCATGGAAACTATTAGTCTTACAGTACCAGAAGGATACCTTATATCCTACCAGACTATGATCGTACACCACTAATAAGCTGGTTGGTTAGAGAATGTGTGTTGTTTGAGGATGCTTTGGCTAATACTTTGAACATAAGCTGTTCACCTCTGTGAAGAGCCTGTGAGCAGTCACGACTTTTTTGTGTCTGACTCTCCAGTTTTGGCACTGAAGACCCCCTGCAACCCTGCAAAACATCTCAACGAGGCAATCAGAGGAAATGGAACAGATGGTGGTGAAAATGACCCATGATGAGCTTATATATTTATAAAGAGTAAGTGATGGTTGTGAGTTTACATTTAGAACACAAACATTTTAAAATCCACATACAAATTTAAAAGACAACTTTCAGTTGTAAAATGTAAGATTCCCTTAAAAACATATATATTGTGTGGTAAACTACTGTTTATTGGTAAAGGCCAAGGGTAGCCCATGGCACACTACTTAAGAGAGAGAGATGAAGTCTAATTGATTAAAACATGTTATTTGTTACCATTAAATAATATGCGCTAAAATAAACTAGCAACATTAATTGACATTAACCAAGATTCAAAACTGCTGTTAATATCTTTTTTTCAATGTATATAATTTTATATATAAATGTTACATTTGTAAAGAGGTTCAAGTACGCACATATCACCTTCTAATACAATAAGAAATAGAAGCTGAAGAAATCGAAATAAGCACATATATTTTTAGTTAAGACAGATTGTACTCCATTAAAGAGCACATATTATCCGATTTACGATTTTACATTTCCTCCAAAGTAAACAATTACACAAGTTATTGTCTCAAATGTAAATCTCTTTTCTTGGACTACAACAAACCCACGGATTGTAGTCAACAGTTTACTTCCTGGGATTGGTGATGTAGTAAAGACAGACATTATCATAATTCCCCCCGCTTGGACTCACAGCCTGTAAGTTTACTCCTGTTAGCATTGCAAATCTTTCAAACATGCGGAGCATCCAATTTCCGGCTGACGTCAGAGGTATTCAGGGCAATCACAACGTACAGATTAGCTGGCCAATCAGGGACACAGAGTTTTTCAATCTGTGCGTTTCAGGAAAAGAGTGAAATCTTGAGCTACAAAAATGTACGGTATGTGGAAAAGAATGTGTTTTAACCATAAACCATGCAAACACATTGTATTATACCAAATACACAAAATAACATTGTTTTAGCAATGAAATAGGCAGTGTTGGGCAAGTTACTTCCAAAGTGTAATATATTATATATTACAAATTACTGTCATTTGAAAGTAATTAGTTACATTACAATATTACTGACTCTGTACTGTAATGAGTTACACTACTTTTGCGTTACTTTTGAGTTCCTTTCATCAAAATAACAGAAGCATGACTAGGCATTATAAAATGTTAAAATGTAGTTTATTGATGCTTATAAATCTAGAAGTTATGTGTTGGCCCTCGAGCTTTGAATAGGCACAGTGAAGACTTATGGCAAAAAACAGTAACAATGGCTGTCAGAGTCATAAACATAGACAAATGATCTGGTAAAAGTCTGGTAAATGATGGTACACATACCAAACACATAACATGGCAAGACACGCAACCGCTTTTCATTTTTATTCTTTAATTCACTTTTAATTCAGATTCACAGCACAAACCTGTCATGCACTGGGTTGACACAACTTATCAAAAAGTGCTATTGGAGGATCAGGTCTCAAGGAATACAGCTCATTTCAGTACAATATAAGGATTACATGTAGGTTAACATATAATTGCTTAATAAAACACAGACAAACAGAGGAACACTGCTTTTTGCCAAACAATGAATATAGGCTCCCATACAAAGGCTGGTAAAACTTTAAACAGTGATGTTTAAATGTTCTATTTAGATAACCATGTTTAAGTCTACATTAATGTTATGTTGTAGTTTAGGTTGCTGTTTGTAATAAAACTGTAGATAGCATAGGAATAGCCTAGCAATCTATTATGTATATGGACTGTCTGTAACCTTAGCAACGTTAGCTTACCTTGTCATTGCTGCTGTTGATATGGATTTTACTGGCAAGATTTCTAAAAGTCTCTTTACTTCTGAGGTTCAAGCAGCATGGGAGACCGATCGAAACTTTCTGTTGCTTTTACTTAGTGCTCTCATTCGCAGAATTTTGCGTGTGCGGCGGTACCGGACCTGATTGCGACCACTTTAGTTAATGCTTATACAGCCGCGGACTTCCCAGATTCGGCTCTTTGAGAAACGCGTCAAAAACAAAATTAAAGTAAAAATGAACATGCTGCATACAGCACCTGGAAACAGACATACGATGCGTCTCAAACCGCCTACTTCCATACTATATAGTAGTCAAAGAGTACGAGAAGTAGTGCTTTTTGCTTACTATATAGTATGGAAGTATGCTGTTTGGGACGCAGCCATTACTATTTTACCCGCAGCTTTTTCTGTGTGGATGCTGGTCGCGCGCATTGGTCAGAAATAAAAAAATAAAAATAACACGTCTATTTTTGAAATGCATTGTTGTAACGTGCTCGTTTAGACTGTAACGAGTAAAATATTACCAAAATTTTATTAGTAATGCGTTATATTACTGCGTTACAGCAAAAACTAATATATTAGTGTAATATATTATATTTTGTAATGCGTTACTCCCAACACTGGAAATAGGTGCTCCTTAAAACTAATATAACTATGTCACGTACCACATTTTATTAAGATTGGCCTCGATTTAAATAAGAGATTATACTCCCACCCCTCACAATACAGCTAATCCAATTTTTTATCTCTTTGGTAAACAAGGATTAAGTTGGTTATCAATTTCTTGATCTGTCTTGCAAAGGTTTTAAATGTAGGTGGTACAAGTCAAAGCCCAACTTTAAGCAGTGGTTAATCCTTAAAATTGGTTAATTATAAGAAACCCCTTAAATTTGATGAATACAAGCTAATTTAAGTAACGTTAAGCCTTTCTTACCGTGTTTTTTTAATGTTTATTTATTCAATGTTGAGGTAGTAGTACCGTGCTCTTATTTTGTATTTTTGTAATTTCCAATTACTGGTATGTTAAATAAAAGGCTGATCGATACTAATATATATTTATTGTTGTAATCATACGCATTGATTGTTTGTTAAGTTTAAGTAATTCATATAAAAATCTCGATGTAAATTATCCAATGCATTTCCGTATTGGTTTGTCCTGTGACGTATACGTAGTGACGTATATTTTGCGCGACAACCGGTGCTGAAGATGGTGAGTGAGCCAGCAATTTATTTACTGAAAATTATTTATCTGTTAATATCATTTTTATTTCATTATTGATGCTGTAGTTTGAAAATGTAATATGGATACATTTTGTGAACTTAAGTAAGAATGATGTCTTTATGCAAGACCGAATCATACATCGTACTGACAATCAATGAACGTTACAATATGTCAGAAACCTTCATATAACCCAAATTTAGTTTATGGTGTAATTTTGTTTGATTCTATCCTGCAACCTGGTCAAAAAACGAAAATGCCGTAATGTATTTTAATGATAACATTCAAATTATTTGATGATTTTAAAGATCTTTATTGTTTCTTTCGTTTATGTCTGGCGAATCAGTGAGTAGTTTGGGATCAGATTTAGTCCAGTGTTTATTAAATTGCGTTTTTTGTCATATCTTATTTTTGTTTTGCGCAGTGTAGCGAGTACCACTAAAATCCTTTCATTGTTCTCCATCTATCAGGACTAGCTCTCTAAAGTCATCCATTTAAATATTTTAGTTTAACGTGATTGTTACCTAGAGTAGTTTTTTTTTTGAGATTCAAAAATTGTGTAAATTACATTACTGGAAATATGTTTGTGCTGTGTTTTTTAATAAATGACGCTTGGTTTTATTATTAAATGCAAACACACAAAATACGACCTGAAATACAGAGATCGTCATAAACTTTTCATTTCAGTGTTCCCTAACCATGTTATTAAACACACAATTTTTTTATTAGAGGATCAATCCCTTAACCGTTGCACTCCTACAGCTAAACTGTGTCTGTATGAGTACTGTTGAAATTATTTCTCTCTTTCATTTCAGGGCCAGAGTCAAAGTGGAGGACATGGACCTGGAGGTGGAAAGAAAGATGATAAGGTAACAGTTTATTGCATCAGCCAATGTTTTTTCTTTTTATCCTTATGGACTTATTTAACTATTTCAATCTCATTTAAACAGGACAAGAAAAAGAAATATGAGCCGCCCATTCCAACTAGAGTAGGAAAGAAGAAGAGAAAGTCCAAAGGACCCGATGCTGCCAGCAAACTGCCTTTAGGTACAGCACGTACTAAAGTATTACACCCCACAATATGTGTATATTGTTATATTAATATAATAATAATCTATTAAACATACGTAGTCTGTTGTAATACAGATTTCTTTTGTTTTATGTTGTTATTGCTTTGTGATGTGTGTTTTCTCTGTGTGTAGTCACTCCTCACACACAGTGCAGGTTGAAGCTCTTGAAGCAGGAGAGAATTAAAGATTATCTTCTAATGGAAGAGGAGTTCATCAGAAACCAGGAGCAGATGAAACCTCTTGAGGAAAAACAGGAGGTCATCCATCCATCCATCCATCCATCTATAAATATACACACATAGATACGCATATATGTGTGTGTTTATCATTTCTCTTTTTCTTTTTAGGAGGAGAGGTCAAAGGTCGATGATCTCAGGGGCACCCCAATGTCTGTGGGTACTCTGGAAGAGATTATTGATGACAATCATGCTATAGTCTCCACATCTGTGGGCTCTGAGCACTATGTCAGCATTCTCTCATTTGTCGACAAAGATCTGCTGGAGCCCGGCTGTTCTGTCTTACTCAACCACAAGGTTAAATATCCACCGGGTCAAGGCTTATGTCTAAATTTATTTTTCAAACTCTGGTAGACCATCACCTGTTATTCTTGTTTGTAGGTCCATGCTGTCATAGGGGTGCTGATGGACGACACAGACCCTCTAGTTACAGTGATGAAGGTGGAGAAAGCTCCACAAGAGACATACGCAGACATCGGTGGACTGGACAATCAGATACAAGAAATTAAAGTAATTACTTAATAATACTTACTGTGTAATTACTGTGACAGTGCAATGAAAAGTTCTAAGAGGCTCACTAGCACTTAAATTAGTTACCGTTTTATAGTTTGTTGTTTTTCAGTGAGCTTTGTGAACATAATAAACTGTAAAGGTTTTTAGGATATTAAAGTGATTCCCTTCAGCAATAATTATCCTGTGGCTGTTATCTTGACCTGTAGGAGTCAGTTGAGCTGCCTCTAACCCATCCAGAATATTATGAGGAAATGGGCATCAAGCCTCCTAAAGGTGTCATTCTCTATGGCCCACCTGGAACAGGTAAGTCCCTGTATCATCATCATTTTACCTTTATAATGATTATTTCATTAAAACTATTTTATGTTGTTTGTAATACTTTATGACTCTTTTCACAAATATACAAATAAAAAAGCGCTTGACACTCTTTAAAATTACACAATTTTGTGTTGATTGTCAACTATAGGAGGTCAAACTAAATATTGCATTAGCTGTTTTATTTTCTTTAAACTTTGATACATTTTGAACTAAGTCTCATTACAGTATTACACTTTGATTTATATGATTTTGGAACTTTCTAGGAATAAACAAATTCATTAAATAAATTAATAAATAAAATGTATGCTGAGTGGGTAACAGGATTGCAAATGTAGCCTAAATTAAGCTGCATTTGGCAGATGCTTTTATCCAAAGCGACTTATTAATTTTATTAGCATGTTTGTTCCCTGGGATCGAACCCATGACCTTTTGCACAATGCTTTAACAATTTAAAGGAAAACACCACTTTTTTATATTTTAATATGTTATTACCTCAACTTTTATGAATTAATACATACCTATCTTTATTCAATGCGTGGACTTAATCTTTGTACAGCGCGTCGTGAATGTGTTAGCATTTAGCCTAGCCCAATTCATTCGTTAGGATCCAAACAGGGATGAATTAAGAAGCCACCAAACACTTCCCATGTTTGCCCTATTTATAGACTGTTACATGACATGAGTAAGTATGGTGGCACCAAACGTGGCGATTTTTTTTAAAGCAGATAAAATATGAGAACTATATTGTATGGCGGAAGAGTACCTAGTTTGCCACCACGTTTTATTTTGTGCTACTGTACTTACTTGTGTAACTACTCATGTAACAGTCTTTAAAGAGGGAAAACATGGAAGTGTTTGGTGGCTTCTAAATTCATCCCTGTTTGGATCCTAAGAAATGAATGGGGCTAGGCTAAATGCTAACACATTCACGACGTGCTTTACAAAGATTAAGTGCATGCATTACATAAAGATAGGTATGTATTAATTTGTCTAAGTTGAGGTAAGATTATAGTAAAATATTGAAAAACAGTGGTGTTTTCCTTTAACTACAGTAACAATTAGTAGTATGAGGATGTGCGGACATAACAAATGTTTTTGATCTGGATTTTAGGTAAAACACTTCTTGCCAAGGCAGTGGCCAATCAGACGTCTGCAACATTTTTGCGTGTTGTTGGATCAGAGCTTATTCAGAAATATCTTGGCGATGGACCAAAACTTGTACGCGAGCTGTTCAGGGTGGCTGAGGAACACGCACCCTCTATTGTCTTCATTGACGAGATTGACGCTATTGGAACGAAAAGGTAGAGCAATGTTGCAGACAAGGGTTTACATCTCATGTGATTTAAAGGCTTGTTTGATGTTTATGGTGTATTTTGGATACTTCCTGCAGATATGACTCCAATTCTGGAGGTGAGCGTGAAATTCAGAGAACCATGTTGGAACTCCTTAACCAGCTGGATGGTTTTGACTCGCGTGGAGATGTAAAGGTCGTTATGGCTACTAACAGAATAGAAACCCTTGACCCTGCCCTTATTAGACCTGGTAAGATTTTCAATTCGAGACCTTCTTAAATAAGTGTGTGTTAGGGAGATGTTCACATTGGAGATATAACCATATTCATGACATTATTTTTGTGTATGTCATTAAATAAGTTTCCAGGAGGCAGACAGACAAACATTTCTCGTTATTGCACCAAAAGTAAATCGTAAACAGTTTTTACTGAAAGCTACTCTGCTTTTTACGCAGGACATACTGATCTCAATCTTAAATATACTAAGAAGGCTAATAGTTTATTTTAGATGTGCTCGCAGAACATTCTGCAGCTCTTTACTGTCTCTTGTGCTTTTAGGTCGTATTGATCGTAAGATTGAGTTCCCATTACCGGATGAAAAAACCAAGAGAAGGATCTTCCAGATCCACACCAGCAGAATGACCGTGGCAGGAGACGTAAGCTTGGACGATCTCATCCTGGCTAAAGAGGACCTTTCTGGAGCTGATATTAAGGTTTGTATGTTATCTGTTTTTCTAAATAAAAATATGGCTTGAAGTATGCATCAGGCCATAGGATATAGTCCTTAAAATGCTTCTAAGTGCAGCTTGTGTTTTGTCGGTATTGTTTGAGACATTGCAGACATTACAGGCTTTGCTGCCCTCTTGTGTCATTTTTTTATTTTCAGAATATTCTGTAGAATTTGTTGTGTGACTTTTTTTGATTTTCTTATTTCAGGCCATCTGTACAGAAGCAGGGCTCATGGCCCTCAGGGAACGCAGGATGAAAGTTACCAATGAGGACTTTAAGAAGTCTAAAGAAAATGTTTTGTATAAAAAGCAGGAGGGCACCCCTGAGGGTCTCTATCTCTAACCTTTCTCCATTGTCCATTCTCACAATTTATGTGTGCATGCAGTACGCACGTGTACATTTGGCTACATTTTTCATATGTAATTTTTTTGGCAGCATGTCTTTGTGATTAGAAAATAAATGCCGGTCATGTATATGAAAATTTTGATTGTTTCATTTACATAATCTCACGATTATGTAAATGATGAATTAAATTAAATTGAACTAAACAAAAAACATCTTGATGTTGACCTAATATTAATTTAAGAAGTTATTAGAATGAAACACTGGTTATCACACAAATGTCATTTTACTGTAATTTGCCATAGTATTACTTTTTTATACTTTTCTGTTCATATTGAGTTTTTACAAAACAGATAAATAAGTCTTATAAAGAATAACATTTGTGATTTTTATGTATGAACTTCGAGTATTTTCTCTTTGGAGAAATGTCCATAATGAGGTACTCCAATTTGTTTATTTTAAAATTATTGATAATATTTTCAAAGATGTTTATTGAAAACCTTTTTTCTGCATTTCTCTAAATTTCATTTTCTTAGTCAACAAAAAGTGACAGTAACAGACATTGCCTGTAGAGAAAGCGTATGTTCAGATAGAGAAGAATGATTAATTTCCCTGCAAGAAAGTGGTTTTGCTAATTACTAAAGGACACGTGCCAGGCTGTTTGTCTTTCTCCCTTCCAGACTCTGCAGAGATTGGCATTAATGCAGTGTTTTAGATCGTTCTTGACTTGAATCTGTGCCCTTTAATTATTTAAAATGATCCTATCACACACTATCCCATGTTGTCTATACTGCAGTTTAGTTTAAATACATTACAGGAAAGCTACAGTATTGACACGAAATGCATATGCATAAGATCCACCAAGAAAAACAATACTGAACGTGTTTGAACGTCAGTTGTGTGCACTGAATGAAAATCAAATAAAATATAAAACTTGTCAATTCTAAAAAGTTTGAAGACTGCACGCCTTTGTTCTTCAGTTGACCTATGCAGTCCTCAGCTTGAGGACCGTAATGAAAGTGCAACTTCGGTGTAAAGGACCATCTATGGAAAGTCTCCAGTCAGCAGAAAGCAGCCAGTCTGCGGCCCTTCACACCATCGCTCTCCTTAAATCAGCATGCTAGTGCCTGCACATTCAGCAGAGACCAAAACACTGCAAAAGCTGTAAACACAGACCAACTGACAGTGTCAGAAATGCTTAGTTACTCAAAATATGAAAGACTCTTAACCATGTTTTGAATAAGCAAACTTCGCAGGTTAGTAAAGGGACCCACAATTATGTATAAAATTTGATGTGCAATTTAAAACCCAGTCCAGGCTAAGTGATCTTCTACCTTAAGGACACTAGGTGTCATGTGTGATCATTTTAGTATATGATCTATTTTAAGGTTACTTAGGTGTACACAGAACGCAAAGATAGATCACTAAACAGGCACTGGGTCTAATGGGGTGTCAATCAAATGAGTTTTTAGTACAATTATTACTATTATTTATTTATTTGATTAAATACATACATCATTAATAGGCATGTCAATTTACATCATGTTAAATGGGTTAATAGAGGCTTTTATTATAAGCTCTCTAGTTGAAATATGTGCTGTACATATAAAACAAATTTTGTTAGAGATTGTTTAAAAATTCCAATTTACTAAATTA
This sequence comes from Paramisgurnus dabryanus, assembly GCF_030506205.2. NCBI lineage: Eukaryota > Metazoa > Chordata > Actinopteri > Cypriniformes > Cobitidae > Paramisgurnus > Paramisgurnus dabryanus. The sequence goes on from NC_133348.1 coordinate 27,304,165, forward strand.
TTGTGCTGGTTAATGATCTAACGCAGGCAGTACACATCCCAAGATTAACTAATAAATGTAATCCTTAGCTGGGGTCAAAATATTTTAATACCTGTATAGGTAAGTACATGCAACTTTGGTCTTATGAATGAATGAAATGCAACTTTTCAGGCCTTTGTTGAGTGGTAGTGTACAAATGATACATTAGCCAATAGAAAGTGCAGAACACGTGGAAAGAACCTGATGCTTTCTCGTACCACAGTTTGAAATGATATAAGAAATGTAGCCAAACAATTATTCTGTTTTTAAAGTGGAAAAGAAAGATATAAAGAAATATTAAAAACAAGGTTATTATTTCCGCCTTAATGGGGTTTCTATCTAAAACGGCCTGGTGCATTGCAGGTCTAGGGCGGCCAATAATGACCCCCCTTAAAATTGTGTATAATATTGCAGGTCTGCGTTAACCAATCAGGTGCTCTGTAACAAAACGACGCAGCAAATTCTGAAGCGGAGGGAAATACACGCAGATCCTTCCGCCTTGAGTAACTAGCGCCAGACAATAGTCGTTGAGTGTGTGGAAGATCCAACAGAGCTTGGTTTTATTTTTTAAATACATTTATTTATTAATAAATATTAATAAATAAATTAGACATTTAGTCAATAAAGAATATTCTAAAAATATTAACAACTTAACTGCTTCTTCATTTTAATTTATTTAGTACTTTACAGTATTTTTTTTACCAGAATAAGCATTATTGAATTTATTTATCCACTTAATTATTATACTTAATACAAATGCCTGTTTCTAACAATGACATTTTATGGTATTTTTGTAAGGATTTTATTATTTGTGTAATCACATTATTAGATTTTTAAATACATAAACTGTGAGCATCAGGTGTCAGATTTCTAATTATTGAAATGCTAACATAATCTTAACATAAAGATTTCATATTCTCTTTGACAATAAATTCCAACATGAGTCAGTAATGGCCAATGGGACTTTTAAAAAGTTATTAGGCTAACATTCATCAGTGAGTTGCACCAAAGAGGTATTGTTTGGCTCCGACTTGTATTAATCCATCATTTTGATGCTTAAATATATTTTCAGTAAAACAAACACTATTTACTGCATAAGTGTAGAACTAATGGGCACTTCGGTGTAAGGGTTTTCTAACGGCGCGTGCCATTGGCTGACAGGGAAAGGCAGGGCCGTTCGGCTCGCGCCAAATCAGGAAGTGAGTGGCGGATGAATACATGTGCCAATCTCGCCGAGTACACTCAACCAGAGCTGCACAAGTGACCGCGCATCCCGGAGAGACCTGCCTTGAGTCTAGTTTGGAGATTATCAAACTCTATTTCCTACAAACATGGTACGTAATATTTTTGATAATGTACTGCTTATTTGTATTTGACGCCGTTAGATATTTTACCTCGAACTGCCTGTTTACCCAGGTCTGCCTCATTTACTTACAAATGGCCTCGTAATAACCGCATTTATTATAGATGTAACTTTTAGTGATCGTCTTGTATAGTTAAAACGTATTTTAATATTTTTGTTTAGTATTGCATGTGTTGGTGTTTTATTTCAAGTAAAGTTTAGCGATGCAACAGTCACAATGGAGCCTGGATCCAAAACTGCGCAATTCTTACATCCTTTCTCTTACATACGGGTCACACGCTACAAATGATGGTAATAAATGATACTTCTCCGCAATACACACACTTTCTATTACCTTCGTATTATATCCAGTATTGAGACACCAGGATTTTTTAATTAGATAAACATTACATGAAAATATGTTTTTGTTATACGAATTAGTTTATTATGCGGACTCAGTTTATTAGAGGGAGTCCGGGGTCAGTGGGTTGAATGGGTGGTAATGTATATGCAGATGTTTTGAAATTTGATGGATGGGACACGGAGAAAGGGATGATGATGATGAATGATGTATCAGATGAGGATGTACCTCCGCCACCCTCTGTTGCATCATCTCCATCCGTGCTCCTCCAAAGAATGAATTTCTATGGCAGGGCTTGTTTTCTCATTTCAAACCACTTTACAGACATTTAAAGGCCTTCCCACCAACAGGCAGTTGTATTTCAACCTCACCACAATGTTAAATGCATTGACGGGTGTGTAGGTTTATGTTAATGGCCGCAGAGTTTCCTGTATTCTCTCTCTCTCTAGTCATTGTAGCTTATGCAAATAAAAGGCGTGTCGTGGTAACATATCTGTCATCGGGCTTTTGTTAGCTGTAGAAGCTGAGAGGTGGTGTTAGGCCATTTATAAATGATGTAATTGTGGTGCATTCTTGTAAACCAGAACACAGTGGAGGTTTCTCCAGATGTGCATGTCCATATAAAAGATGAGTCACAAATTAGATCAGTCCAAATTGTTTCACCCAGACCCCTGCTTTTCAGATTTATCGCCTGAGAAAATAGCTCTAGTAATCTCTCATGTCTGTCTCTATTAGAGTTTTAGAAGAGATTGCATCTTTAAATTGCCGAAAGATTTTTAGGAGAAACAAGGTTATCCCCAATCTTTGTATATATTACTTAAATCTTTTCTGGGCTGCAAATGCTCATTGCATTACCTTAGTTTTCTATGATGTATCTATATACAGGGCAGGTAAATGACATTGTAGTATATAATAACATGGTAGCATACAGCTGTTCAAGGTGAATTTATGATGTCATGGTCCCACTTTATTATGTGTTGGGACTCTTGAGGATTATGCTGTCGATACTGACCTACATTGTTTTGCCCGGGCATTTTTTAATGAGCAGGATTTCAGTCCCAGACAGGTGACTTGGTTTAATAGTGCACAATGTACAGTCGAAATAATTTAGTCATTCATTTTCTATACCTTGTAGTGATTGTGGATCTTGTTGTAGCGTGCATGATAGGATAGCAGTGGTTCAAATTTCTTGTGGGTTGGTTTTCATTATTGTTCTGTCTGTGGTCACGGTTTTAATAAATAATTGGTTTGTTGGTAATGAGGTACACCAATTAGGATATTTGTGACCGAAACGTATAACAAATACATTTTAGCACCCCAAACTTCCAGTACCAAAACATTTTATTCTTCATCATTCTTTTTTCTTTTCCAAGTATTAAGCTACATGATGTGCAAAGTGCAGATAAATTTAATAATTGTTAACCAGCACAGCTATTGGCTGGTAATCTCAATCTAACCTACCAATAAACGGTTATCTCTGTTAAATATTAAAAACTTTTATCATTCCTATCAGTCTGTTAACTGTAGGATTGACTTTTTAAGCAATTTTAGGCAAAACAACTCACTGTTGCAAATGTACATTTTGGGAATTGTTGAATCCTAGAACACTTGCTTAACTGTGTTCCTTTTATGTTTTCTATCGATCTGGAACCACTACTGTACATTTATTGTCCATTAAAAAAGAGAAATGGTTCAAATAACGAGACCATGGATAGTTGTCCACGGACTCTGTGCTGGATGGCAAGGAGTCCCAGAGCAGCTGTGTCTGTTCCTCTGGTGTACCCCATCCCCCAGGCAGGGGTTTGGGAGGAGGCAGATGGGGGTTGTCTGGGTACTAGGCACATGGGCACTGAGAATTAAATGAACCATATAGCTAGCAATAGGAGAGCATATTTTTTACTCTTTTACAAATGAAATCCAACCACAATTGGATCCAGCGTGCATGCCTCAGAAAGGCTCTTCATTTTTTTTGCATGTCATTTCTTGTGAGTATTGTTTCTTAATGGACACATGACACAGGATGTAGAATAATTAGAAAACATGATTAAACTAAAGACTGCTTTCGGGCCATTAGCTCCACTCCACCCCTTCATAATGGGGTTATTTGTTTTTCTATCCGCCCTCATACACTTTAGCAAGCTCTTGAGATTTATGCAGTGAGCTGTCCCACTGGTCAGGGTAGTGTAATCTGATGCCAACAGACAACACTTAAATAATACAGTAACTAAAATGGTTTGTCTGAATTAGTGCTGCAGGATATATTGAAATAATTGAAAATCATCGCAAATGTTCATACAGCAAAGTGCAATAACTGAACAAGTTTAATATTTAAAAAAGTTATGTGTAATGTAGTCAATGTTTTAGGTCGATGACCATAGCAGAGACCCTGGTAAAAGGGAAAAAAGTGAAGCTTCTTATAATGAATGGGTGATTCTCACGAAACCCAGATTTTTAAAAATGCCCTTTTTTTGTACTTATAGATTAAGGTCTGAACTTACTATAACCATTATTTTTAGAGGATTTAAAAAAGAATTCCTATAGAATTATTAACATTTTTTAGATTATCTTTATCAAAAGTTATCATTACCGCAACATGATATTACATTAAATATATGCATTTACAAACTCATGTTTCGGTAATGAGAACTAAAAAGTTGTCTAGGTACTATGACAAACAAAATTTCAACTTTTATCTGGAGAGAAAAAATAAGAACTGCTTACCTGGTAGCCATCTTGATCAGTCAATTATGTCCCTTCAAACTAATTTCTTTTGAAAATGTTAGTTCCTTGCGGGCTTAAACAATGATTGAAAATTATTGCAGAGGATGAGAAAATTGGTCTTGAACACATTTATATTCCTTATTATTGTCTCTAAATTTACCAAGATCACCAAATCCCACATGTTTCTTTACTGTAAATGTTTATAGTATAACATGCACTGAAGCATTTAATTTTTTAGATTTTTTTAATTATAAATATTTCCATGTCAAAGAACCCAAATCCAGTCATGGACACATTGCGGAAATGAAAATGTTACCCTTAAATGTGGAAAAAACAACAAAATTTATTTGTATGATGTCCTTTAAAATCATGTGCAAAGTAGTACATGAAGAGATGTTTTTTACTGTATGCGTCTTATTTTGATACTCTTACTTTGCATTTACTTTTTTTTCAAAATGTTTCATGACACCTCATAAGTCTAATTTCACGAGAATCACCTGAATGTGAAGCATGTATGCTGGTTAGCTAAATATAATATTCAGTTTTAAAATATATTTATACGTATTATAAATTTAATTTACTTAAAGCATTATTGTGTTGCACATCATATTATCATAAATGTTTTTGCATTTCCCCCCAGTATCGCACAGCCCTAGTTTAGATCTAAACAGGTTCAGCTAGATACTCTGAATATAGAAAAATGTATCTGATAAAAAGTTTGATATCAATCTGTGTTTTTAAACAAAGCCTTAACCTCAAGCATTTAACACTATCACTATTGATATATGTCATAAATGTGATACAGACATAAATTATAGATCATTTTGCAAGATTTAAACAACACCAGAAGCACTTCTTGTTTCAGTTTTTTTTTAACACTGAACAAAATATTAATATTAATATGAATTAACATTAGAACAAAAAACAACCGACAGAAAATGTAAAATAAATGTGAACTAAAAAACAGGAAGTGCTTCTGGACCAGTGATGTTTACATCTTGCAAAATGGTCTATAACTCGAGGCTACTTAATGATCAATGGTGCGTATTTCTCAGTTATCGGAATTGGCACCAGGTGGAAAAATGCTATAGACTAAAGGGCGATTTATAGTCATGCGTAGATCCTAGCCTGTGCGTAGCTCTGCGTAGCCTGACGCGCACCTCACCAAATGTTTAACAGCGCGTCAGATCTACGCGGACCGCAAGCGCTGTGATTGGTCCACCAGAACCCCTCCCATCAGGTAAAAAAAAATGCGTCATAGGTATTTCCGTTTGTGAGGGTGAAACCAAAGATGAGCCAAGTTGAGGAGTGATTTAACTCAAACCGCATCAAAAGTCGCCGTTTATTTACTTCCATCATTGCTGGTCTTCTCAAATTATACACAACAAGTTGCTGTTTCTTCTTCGTTTGTGGGTTAACTTGCTAAGCTTCTTCTTCTGTGACTTCTTTTGCTGCTACTGTGATTACACGCGTGATTACTGCCTACCAGCGGTCTGCGGGTGTGTTTGCACGTCAACGCGGACGACGACGCACAAGTATAAATGAAAACCGACGCGGAACCTACGCCGTCGCGGCTACGCCGTAGGACCTACGCACGACTATAAATCGCCCTTTAAGAGACTAAAGCTGCAACTAACGATTAATTGGGCAATTATTTTTTCGATTATTCGACTAATCGGATAAAAACCTAAATATTTATTCAATTTGATTTTCACTTTTTATAGCTAAATAAGGCACTAAAATAGGGTATTCATATGTACTTTTAAAAACCACACACTGCTACAGAGTTTTACTAATATAATCTTTCTGATTTTGATATTTTAAGCCCTAAAAAAAAGTTGTGTGCAGTTTTTACAAACATCTTTAACTCTTAAAATATGAATAAAACAAAACGTATTGTGTTGTAATCTTCAGTAATGTGCTAGTGATGTAAATACATTTTTCCACAGATTAACTCATTTTCATCTTTAAACCTTCATTAGAATTAACATTATTCGTTATTAACCAAATAAATAAGCCATATGATATGGCATTTTTACAATAATGAAACCTGGATTTCCCCCTTACTTTAAAACAGATGCTTTGTTTGCTTAGTTGACAACAAATTTCATAATAGATTATTACCGAATCATTGATTAGTTGATTAGACCTGAGCCATATCTAGGGAGTAGAACATCTGTATGTTGGTCTGTATCTACTGTATAATATAATTTACATTCGCAGTATCTGTGTATGAAGAATATCTCTTGGTGTATAGAAAAACTACTAAGTACTACAATCTACTAAGTAACAATTTTTTTGTCTCTATTATTTTCAGGCTGACCAGTTAACAGAGGAGCAGATCGCAGGTGAGAGTTGATGCAAATAATCTGATGCGTCTTATTTGAGTGTTGTGAAGCATGCACTAGTTAACACAGCTGCCACTCTTTATCCATATCAGAGTTCAAGGAGGCGTTCTCCTTATTTGACAAGGATGGTGACGGGACCATTACAACAAAAGAGTTGGGCACAGTAATGAGGTCGCTGGGTCAAAACCCTACGGAGGCGGAGCTCCAAGACATGATCAATGAGGTTGATGCTGACGGTGAGTAAAATTGGAAATTAACATGATAAATTAACAACAGGTGAAGTGTAATAGCACCACCAAACTGATTTTCCCAAACACTGCCACTTAAGTTGTTTGGCCACACAGCTTGTCCCACCCCAAACTCACTCCCATTGGGTGAGCCAATGTTTGTATATCTGATTGCTCAAACATTTAGAGTAAATAATACATTTATGCATTCGGCAGACTTATTCAAACTACCTTGCAGTGCATTTATTATTTGTTTGTGTGCACCCTACAATCTTTGTGTTGCAGAGCTCCACCAGTTAAGCTAAGCAATATTTTAGAAGTGACCTATTTATAAATAATTTAAAGTTGTCTTTACATTAAACTGTCACAGGTGAAAGTGTTTTTCCCACTTTTGCGTAATAAGAGTTTAAAGAAAAGGTGTCGTTTTATGTAGCTGTCATTGAAAAAACTGCCTGTCTTTACAAGTATTCAATCTACTTATCTGTGTGACATAACAACGTCCAATAGAGCTGCAATCCACTCGCTAAGCACTCTGTCTGACACTACAAAACTGCTTTATCAACCCTATATCATGAACCTCTAGGACAGCCGCCTGCCACAAATTGAGACGATGAGGGATTGGGAAAACCATAGGCCTGTGGGACGCAGCCTGCCACTTCTTTGCTGACGCGATCTAGGGTTCGCAACGTCAATAATGCGAGTAGTGAATAAAAAGTAATTGCATAATCCACTCTTCGTGCTCGTCGTACATCTCATTCCCACACACTCATCAAACTCAGTTGCTGGGAAACCTAGACCGATATAATTTTGAGGATCGACACTGGAAGTGACCTAAAAATGGCTGATTTCAGTACAGTTGTGGAGTAGTCATTGTGATAATGATTAGCGTTCGCCCTTTAGCAAAGAAAGGTTTGACTTTTTTACCTGCCATGTTAAGAATGTGGCTCATTGTTGGGATCTTCATTAAATCAAAATTTTAATGTGTGTATCTGTTGGTCATCTTACTTACACCACAGAACATTAAATCACCATCTGCTCCTGTCAAAAAGACCTCAACTCATAGCTCATTTAGACTAGCTAATCCTAGACCAATGTTTTCACACATTAGGGTAGTAATCCAGTCTGGTCTTTATTACTACACATTTGACCTGCTTCTGACCACTGCTCTTTTATGGTCCGCTGTGGCCAGCTGCAGTGCTTTAGATGAGTCTTCTCATATCACTGTGTACTCTCGGCTTTTATTATTCATCGTGGTCCCTGGAGGACTGTCATCCCTCTGCTAATCCAGAGTGAGTTACATGGCTCTTGGGCTCATCTCTTTGATGGCTTATTGGTAAACTGTGAATGACACAGTGTGCCCGGTCACAACTGCAGTTTGCATTATAGACATTAAAAAAAAGACACAGAATATTGTAGTACATTTGTTCTTAATAAAAGTTATGTATTAACATAGCAGGCTTGTTTCCAATGTTCTTAGGCAATGGTACCATAGACTTCCCAGAATTCCTGACGATGATGGCTAGGAAAATGAAAGACACAGACAGCGAGGAAGAGATTCGTGAGGCCTTTCGGGTATTTGACAAAGTAAGTTGAAACCTCCTGTAGTGTGTTTACTTCAGACTTAAATGGACCTGAATCTCAAAGTAGTGGCAGTGAGGATAGATGTTTTCCTACCCTTTCTTTGGTTAAAATATCCCATACCATCTCCAGGACGGTAACGGTTACATCAGTGCAGCAGAGTTGCGTCATGTGATGACAAACCTTGGTGAAAAGCTGACAGATGAAGAGGTTGACGAGATGATCAGAGAAGCCGACATAGATGGTGATGGTCAGGTGAACTATGAAGGTAAGTTCTGTTGCACTGTAGAATTGGCTAGAGTTTTTTCTCTGATGATTCTTAAAATTTTTTTTTTTACATATATCATATTGGTTAAATAATTTTGGGAATTTTTGTATTGAACAATGAGAAAGGCTACCAAGCACATATTACAGTATGTGATAGATGTATATTATAGGTAATGATTTACAATAAGGTTGTATTTGTGAACATTAGTAAATGCATTAGCAAAAATAAACTAACAATAAGCAATGGTGTTTTTATTTGTTCATCTATGTTAGTGTTAGTTAATGCCCATTTAGTTGTTCTTCTATGTGAATTTATGTTCTACATTAACTAATGGTAATGGTTAAAATTTTTGATTAGTATATATTGTATTTTTCATTGTTAGTTCATGCTATCTAATGCATTAACTATTGTTAACGAATGCAACCATATTGTAAAGTGTTACACAAATATTAAATACATTTTATTTTTTGGGTGTAGTTTTTGCACAATATAGAAAATTACTGTTATACAATAAATCCATGGGGTAGCATTTAAAAAAAAAACATTTGAACATAGATGCAATATTTGCATTTGTTTAAAGCAAAGCATTGATTTACTTAACAGGCTGCAGGTGAAGCAGCTCTTTACACCTTCTAACGTCTCATAATCGGTCCTCATATCCAAGACAGTCAATAATAATCTTTTACATTTGGATCCTTTTTTTTTATTTAAAAAAAGTTTGTGTGCTACTGTGCATCCAAGTGTGTGATAAGCAAATGCGCGTTGTCGTCCCGTTTATAGGCTTATATTACCAACGCACTCATTAAATAACAAAAACAATTGACTTTAGACTTTAGACCAGGTTTTAGTTGGTCAATGGCGTAGTCTATTTTAGTTGCCTCAAAATAGCAACGCACCAACAATTCACCTGAACACACCTAGTTTTCAGACCAGAACTTGGGCGCAAATTCATTTGATATTTAAACAGCACATTTTTACAATATAAAAGATCGACCATAGTCATACAGTGCACACATTTGTAACATCTTAGCTTAGAGACGTTTGAATGCTATTCAGAAATAGGATGCTAATTATCATGTGAATTTTGCGTTTACCTCCTAATTTAAAAATTAATAAACCGTTTAGCAGCTGTCTACACTTCCCAGCAATTGTCCAAAAGCATCCCCCTAATCTTATTTCCTCTGCTTCTCTTCTCAGAATTTGTACAGATGATGACTGCAAAATGAAGCCTCATCCTTCAGCTGTGCCCTCTTAGAAGAGAAAAAAATCAGTCAAATGTTTTACTTACCTCTTGGAAAAAAATGTTTATTTATTCATAATGTTTCTGTTTAAAATAATTCAATGTTAAAACAAAGTATCCTTCTGTCCACAAAGTAAATAATCGAAAAAAGTCAAATATCTGCATGAAATGGTTAGTGATCCTGTCCCCAAAGATCAGTCTAGCATCATTTATTCAAGAGAAAAATAACCTGTAACTACCTTCCAACTGAAGAAAAACAGCATTTGGTGAACTCTTTAAGTTCCATCTGCTCTTGAAATGTTTGGGCTGGCCATTCTCCTTTTGTTCTCTTGTTTTTTTTTCTGTTCTTCATGCATGCAGCTTGAGCCCGGAGCTCATCTCCAGCCAATCAGAGCGTGCAGTCCACTGAAGTGTTGTATTGTGGGGTTTTGTAATTAAAGAGGAACCTTAAATAGAGAGAAAGCTTGTCAAATCAAGTTTTAAGTGGAACGGGCTTTCGTGTATTGTGGGAGATAAAAACTAAAAATCAAAAACAAGAAAAAATACAAATAAAAAAGCAACAAAAAGTCGAAAATGTTTGGCATGATTTATTGTTTCAGATTTATATTTTTGTTGATTGTTTATTTTGTTTTCATGAACTTTATTTTCCTGGACGGCCGATTCCTCCGTTGTGTGCTTTGCTATGATGGAGGTGATGGAGGAAAGTTTTAAATGGTTGGATGAGTGTGGCTGAGCCTTCACTTTCCTCTCTTGTTTCTTTACTTCTGTTTGGTGAATTCTCCCCAGCGTTGCATCTGCTGCGGGAGTCTGCACTACATACTTCAGTTTGCGTTCATTCCAATTGTACATGCTACTGTTTTAATATTTTCTTCAAATAAAGTGACCATGTTCTTTGCGACTACGTGTATGCTGTTTATTTTGTTTGTTTTTTACAAAGTTTTATTCTCGTGTTTGTTACAGACACCGTGAAATCAGGTTTTTTTTCTTTGTTCTTGATATGTCACATTCAGTAAGCATTTAAAATGTACAGCCTTACTAAGGATAAGTCAACTAAAACATGATGATCCATCCCATATAGATTTTTGTCCAATCAAATGCTTTGTAATATGAAAATGTGCCTCAAATGCCAATGCTAAATCACTGTTAACAGCTGTGATGTAACTTATATATTAAAGAATAGACGTTTTAGCATCAACAACATAAACAAAAGGCTTTTGTGGCCTGTTAGAGTCTCTGTAGAGAATATTTCTGATAATAAGCAAAATAAATAGGAAAATTAACTTACTGCTACAGCGATGATCCTGTAGATCCTAATGATGATCCATGGTCACAATCTCCCCTTGTCTTTAGGTAACCGAAACATTTTGCACAAGGTCAGTTTAGCCAATAGCCAGACCAACAAAAACATAGACCGGAGGTTGTCCGATGAAACCGTCTATAACAGATATTATTTCATGGGGTCTTTGACTGGAGCGAGGTCAAGGTTTTCTTCTCGGCACTAGACCCCCTGTGTTTCAGCTAAATTACAGCTTTCTATCAAAACAAAGAAGCCATTAAACATTTATTTGGTCAATCATCCTTCATGCTTCTTTTTAATGGTTACTGCTGCCCACCCTGGGCTGGACACTCGGGCCAAGATGCAGGAGAGAATCTCAATCACCAAACCCACACATTTTGACATGTGAGCTCCCAGGGTTAAATTAAACATATCAATATTTCATGTGAAAATGAACCAGCGTGTGTCAGCCTCCCCATCCTCCTTCTCTTAACACAGAGACTAAACCCCTATCATATAACAGAAACTCAATGCAGATACCCATTTCTCAATGTTTGAAACACTATTCAGTTGTGACATCTAAGCCATTTTTGTGATTTAATGTTTTCTATAAAATCATCCTATGTAATGTAAAGTACATTCTGTGAAAACATGAGCTTGATGTATTTAACATTGCCTCAAAGATTGAAATCATGACATTATTAATGCATTTTTAGGTAACACTTTACTTGAAGGGGTGTTCATAAGACTGACATGACACCTTCATAATCATGACATGACGCATGCCAAGAACATGAAGGAGATTTTATGCACGTTTATGAAAACATTCATTAAGTGTCATTCGTTCAGTTATATCATTTTTAATGCAAATATGACATTGTTTGAATTTTGTTCGTTATGACTTGACATTCCAAAACAACACAATGGACCACTTTTTACCAGTGATACAAATTGAATTTGTCATTAAAATGTCATTAAGTGTTAATACTCTGTCAAATAGTTTTATAACAGCGCTATTAATATTTTTCTTGACCTCAACTACAGTGGTACAAATATAATTTGTCATTAAAATGTCATTAAGTGTTAATACTCTTTCAGATAGTTTTAACACAACATCATGAATATTCTTCAGCTCATAATGTTTTTTTTAAAGTTTCCACCAGATGTTAGAGAAATAAAATCAATTATTCAATAATAATAATAATAATAATTAAAATTGATCAAATTTAATTTTATTGCATCTGGAGACAGATTCACCTAAAATTAAATGAAAACAGTACAATAATGGGTTAAGCCATGCAGCGTTGGGTCCATATCACTGCAAAGTTAATTAAATTAAATTAAATTGATTAAATGTTTTGTTTCTTCTATGTCAGAAGATTTCAGAACCCTCTATTTGAGGAAGATCAAGTTTAAGTTGTGAGTTTTTTATGTATTGTGCACATACATAAAGTTAAGTATAATATTTTGATGTGTCTGTTGCATTTTGTTAAGGTTTTTAAAATTATTTGACAGTATTAAGAATTAATGACATTTAAATGACAGTTTAATGTAATGTTAACCCAAGCTAGGTAGCTTCTTCTATGAAGCTATGTCATGTTTATTACAAGTTATGATATATCGGTTTATGTCAAGTTGTCATAACGAAGAAAATTCAAACAATATTGTGTTTGCATTAAAAATGACATAATCGAACAAATGACACTTAATAACAATTGTCATAAATGTGCATAAAATCTCCTTCATGTTCATAGCACGTGTCATGTCATGATTATGAAGGTGCCATGTCAGTCTTATGAACACCCCTTCAAGTAAAGTGTTACCGCATTTTATTTTAGAATCCATAATGTATCTAAAAAAAAAAAAAATGCAAATGCAAATGCGACACTTTTATAGAAATATAAAATAGTTATCTCAAACAAGACAAAATAAATAATGACCTTATTGGAAAGAAAAGTATTCATCAAGAAAAGGTTCATGATGCTATTTTTCATGGCCTGTTTTAGCAACATAAACAATGGTCTACATTATTAATCTACATTCTTGGTCTTCTAAATCTATACAATGGTTTATTGGTTTTTGATAACCAATAAACGTGCCAATCTCACTACAGAAAGCAAAACGTGCACCAAGGTGCATTAAAGCAATGTGCTGAATAGCATACTTCAATACTATTTCTAGTATGGATCACTGTATAGCAAGTACACGGTGCACTGTATGCAAATTCTCTGTTTGCGTAGAAAACTTGTTTGCTATAGTCTCTTTCATCTGCACCAGCTGCGGGTAAAACAAAACACTTATCAGTGTTCACAACTTGCTTAATACTAAAACATATGCTAGTCTACAGAATAAAGGAAGCTGTACCAGTCTGTGTGGTTTTGAAATGTTTACCAACGTCTCGGTTATAACTGCAGTAGATTAATAAATAAGACATAAACATTGCATGTTATTTGTGCAATGTGCAGTATGTGCAACATCACTTTAGCATTTAACATCTTTTCCTGTGGTAATAACTTCTCTGTTTTGTCTGAGCTCAGATCAGACTTGTTTTTCACAATCACATTAGAGTCACAGTTTTTTCCCATGACATTATTTGCCATGCGCTGTGTGCTTGATCATGTGTGAAGTATACAATACTGTATAATACGTAATGTTGAAAGCATTTTTTTGAATCAGTACATTGCTTCTGGACAGGCAGACATGTTTTAAAGAAACCTACAGACACTTACATCAGCACAATCATTACGGAGCCTGAAGGCTTTTTTACATAACACTGCTGACTGCAGTATATGGCTTGTTGTGTCTGTGAGTCTATGTCTGTGTGTATGTGTATATTTGCATACAGCATGGTAAAGTGTTACATGAAAAGACAGGCAGACACCCCGTTACACATTAACGAAACACTATGAACAGATTTCGTAATAAGTTTCATCATAACATACATAGTTTCATCAGCCCGGCAAGAAGAAACCGAGGAGTTTCTTTTATTTTAGATCACAACTACTCAACTGAACAATGCATAAGCTGTAAGCATTAATGTACTGCATGTGCCCTGCACTGATTTACCTACTTTAGTAAGGACTACTGGGTTTATGTTATCTATCACACTTCATTAATATTCACGAGAAGATAATGCTTCTAATGTGAACCCCTCCATACAATGCGGATTCTTCCTATGCCCCTGGCCTTGCCCAAATTTCCTGGTTTAATAGGAATTAGTAACCTACTTTAAAAATATTTGGGAAATTGCTTCAAAATCCACCCTGAAATCAAGTGCAATAGCCGTGACACATGGTGTGTGTGAAGATGAGTGCTGCAGCTTTCTGACCTACATTTCTCAAACAGCACTGAAGCAGACATAATAAACAAACCTTTAAATTACAAAAGCAGTGGAAAACATCCCTCAAGCACATCAGAACAGACATCCCGTGTATAATTAATGCATTTATCACTGCATGAAAAGAGAAAAAAAATAATATCCCGGCTTTGCAGCATGAATCCTCTGCAGCACTTCAGCATGTCTGTGTATGAAAGATTGTGTGTGTGTGTGTGTGTGTGTGTGTGTGTGTGTGTGTGTGTGTGTTCGTGCATGCTCATATAGGGACCAAAAGCCCCCATGAGGACAGTTAAACCTGAAATCATCTATGAGAGGACAAGTCAACGATCCCCATGAGAACAGAATCTTAATAAAAACACTAAATAATCTCCCAGTGAAAGGTTTCTGTAAGGTTGAGGGGATAGCATTAATTCAATGGAAAAACAACAGAATAAATACAAATAAAATAATCCCATTAAGTTAGAAAAACAAATGTGACCCTATCTGTAAAATCCAGGCTAAAGTCTGAGTTTAAGAGCATGAAACTTTGATTTCAATCATGAGTCCCTTTATACAGTCTTAACTTAACTTTGAAGCCTTGGATCTCATTAATAAAGCGTGCGTACGCACAGATTTGATCGTAAAGTGTGCGTATGCAAAAATCCACGGCGAAGTCCATATTTATAAAAAATGTCTTTGACGTGGAAAAGTGCATAGCTCCACGTCAGGGTCTGAGCAGACGTGCGCACTTTTGCTTGTCTGATTGGGGCAGGTTTTTGGAAATATAAGCAATTCTTGCTGCTCGAAATTGGGTTTAAGCATTGACTTAAGCATTTACTTGAATTTTACTGGAGGCTACTTGTGGAGTGTAGAGATACTTATATTGTGTAACACTGTGGTGTTGTGGTAGCGTCATGGACCTACGACACGGGTGAGCTGGGTTTGATTTCCCTTAAAGGCAATTTTTTTAATATAAACTTTAACCAAGCGACCATCATTAAAGGACAAGTTCTGTATTTTAGACTTAAAGCCCTGTTTTCAGATTGTTTATGATGAAATAGAACGGTTTTGACTGAAATTTCGACATATGCGGCTGCCCTGAGAATTTTCGCGTGTTTGTGTTTCAGCTCAGACCTCTACAATGGGTTTAATGGTGCACTGGAACAATCCTTCCTAAAATGCATTAAACTTTCGTTTACAAAGACGTGAACGTTCACCGAGTGGTCAGGGGTGTTCACTGGTATGCTCACACAAAAATCGCTGCAAAAGACGCATTCCAACAGGTTTTATCATAGTTTTTACCAACTCCATTGACTGTATTAGACGTCCTGTGAGGTACGGTATTACTCCGCGCCGGGAACTTTGTTTCTATTCTTGCTATTGGCAATGGCGGATTAGCGGCACCACCTGGGCTGGAGTGTCTATTATTCAAGCCCTCAACAGAAGAATATACAGGTGTGAGGCGTTTGGAAAAATAGGTCCACAAGTTAACAACGAATGCTAAAACACCTGTTGGAAAGCATCTTTTGCAGCGATTTTTGTGTGAGCATACCAGTGAACACCCCTGACCACTCGGTGAGTTTACGTCTTTGTAAACGAAAGTTTAATGCATTTTGGGAAGGATTGTTCCAGTGCACCATTAAACCCATTGTAGAGGTCTGAGCTGAAACACAAACACGCGAAAATTCTCGGGGCAGCCGCATATGTCGAAATTTTAGTCAAAACCGTTCTATTTCACCATAAACAATCTGAAAACAGGGCTTTAAGTGTAAAATACCGAACTTGTCCTTTAAAACTGGCTTGTAAACGTGAGCTATGCGATCTTTTGATGTTTGAAAAAATAAAACGCAGGAAATTATATTATATGACACATGACATGCTGGAAGGCACACTTTGTGACCTAAAGAGTTGTCTTATTTTCCTTTGCGACAGTGCTGTGGCGCTTGTGGCCTCTAGGGGAGCTAGACGTGAAAATACATGTCTAGCACCCCCTAGTGGCCAAAAAATTCTGCGGTGTGCCTTTAAGATATGGGTACATGCGTTTTCAGCGTGTACGTTCGGTTTATGAATCTCATGTACGCATTTTTGATAAATGATCGTAAGATCAAATGTAGGATGGTTTCTACGAAGCATTTTATAAATGAGGCCCCTTATGTTCAGACTTTTATTGTGCTTCATGACTGTACAGATGTAGAAACAACGAAAATATGGACAGGGAAGATAAAATCATAACCCACCATTTTTTTCATGACAACACCAACCTCGCCACGCGGCTGTTTAGAGGAAGCCTTCGCTCTCTGACCCCTCAAACCCCATGACAGAGTTTCGCATTTTGGTACTGATGTGTGAATGATATTTTACTGGTAAAAAGGCGCAATGTTGTTGTGTGTGTGAATGGCACATTTTGGTATTTACTGGTAAAGTCATTTTGGTACATTCATGGTAATTTACCTAAATGAATGTGTGAAAGGCTATTGACACCTTCATTTTAAATCTTTTGAGATCAAGGTTATATTTTCACAGAATGCTCTTTACATTATAAAATAATTTAATGTAGAAAACTACATAATAAAAATGACTCGCTGGGTTTTCACAGGCAGGGTGAATTCTGAAACTTCACAACATTGCTTACTATTGAGATCAAAGAGCATTAGTAAGGGAAAGCTTCTCGGGAAAACCGCATGGGTGGGGGAGAGGGGTTTTGGGAAGTGTTAGCTCAACAGAGGGGGATAAAATTAAAGGATGAGCGCATTGCAGACACGAGGGGGCTGCGACGGTTTGCAGAGGGTTCCCGGGCTTTTCCACATTGGAGGAAACACTCATGGACATGTATTGCTTTTTTGTTTTAATTTCTATCTCCATATTTGTATCATCTTCTCAAACAGTAATGTACACTGAAATCTATAAAAGATTTTTTTTTTTTACCACACTTGTGTGTTTAATGGGCCTTTTCTGATTGATCCATCTCCCAGTGTGCAATGCACCAATTCAGTAGAGTAATAGTGTCTGTAAATCAACCTCAGTCCGCTCCAGATGCGCATAGCAGTTTAAGCAATTCTGCAATGCACTTTGGTTTCCCCTCCACACCGCCCCCTTTCTTCCAATGCAGGTGTTTTCCTGAAGATACTTTCATTTTCTGTGGATTAATGTGATTTTTGGAGAAAATAAGGTTGATGTGGTGAACATTAGTCTGTCCTTTTCTTATATTCCGAACAAGATTTGTTTTTTGTCTTTCAAGCTCTCCCATTCAGTGATCCCAACACTGAGTCTTCTGACCCCCTGGACTGCTATTAGTTTTGTCACCATTAATAATTAAGCTTTTAAGTTGGCTCAGCTCCTAACCTTAATATGATTTGAACAAATCTATGCTTTAAAAAGTTAAAAGCAGAAGTCTTAGATGACAGCTACGCCTATTGCTGAGACAGTACAAAACAAAAAACACATTGCTGACACAACTGTGAAAGATTCAACTGCACCATAAGGCAGATCGAAGCTTAACGTTGAACGTTGGTCAACTCACAAGTAAGAATACTTCTCACATGCAAACATCTTACACTTGCTGCATTGACTGCTGTAAAGGGGAGAAGGATGGATCACAGCGGCGTCAGCACGGTTGGTTGTAATAAACCACAGGCTGGAGAGAAAATGCTGAGCTGGGATCTTCCTGCCAGGGATTTCCTCACTCTGATGTACTCTTCCCCCTCCCAATGGCACACTCTTGGATTTATGCCACCTAAAGCAGGGAATGCTGGGAAGATGATGCGTACTGCAGCATTCCTTGGACATTGGTTGGAAAGAAGAGGGTAGCCAGTATGGCAGATGCTTTGCAGTGGTAATAAAACGCTAACGTAATTCAGCAGCAGTCTGCATATGATGTTATGAATTAAATTAAGTATTTAAGAAGATAAATACTTAGATAAATATCAGTAATTGTTTTTGTAAAAGGAAGATGGAGCAGCTGATTCTTGTGCTCAGTTACAAACTGTAGGTAGCAAAATCAAACCTGTCAACTTAAGATGTCCAGCGTAGATGTGAGTTTTTCCGAGAGGTGAAGTTGTCTTTCCTATTCAGTATTGATGGTGCCTGCAGATCTTTAAAGGCATATGGTGCTGACGCTGCTTTTTTGGATGTAAAGAAGTCTTGATGAATATTCTGCAGTGTGAAAGACGCAACAGATTTGTTTTTTTCTGTACAGCTGTACACATTGTGCAGACCATAAGTGAGAAGATTGTTCATAACTACACAAGGTCGCATAACATGTAATCAATACGGTAATGAAATAAAGCATATTTGGTGTGCTGTCCGAGGGGAGGGCTCAGAGCTTGGAATATAAGCCTAAACCAAGAGTACCCCCCACCCCTCTTTAACTGGGATCGATGTACCAGCAGAGAGTGAGGCGATGGGGTTGAGAAGGGATACTGCAAAACCTGTCACGGGACAGAGGTGAGGGATGACTATACTGTATATAGAGACCAATTGTACTTATTGGTTGGGTTGGATTACATGACCATGCTCCTCTAGATCTAAGTTAAATAAACTTAATTTAATTTCTTAAAACTTAATGTTGATGGATGGAACATTACTTAGGCAATGAAAATAATAACATCATTATTAATGTAATGGCTTCTGATCAAAGCAACGTTTAATAGTCAGTTCCCAGCCTAAATGCTCTACTTCTCTGCACAATAACCTCTTAAGATCCAACAAAAACTTTTAAATACAAACATAGCAGAATACTAAACAGTAATATGTTTCCTTCTGTTCTTATCTTAAAATGCATAAAATAACACTTATAATAACACTGCATAACAATGCATAACCCATGAAATTATGACAGCCATTATCAAAGCATGCTGGGAACTGGAAATCTTCAGCAAACTTCATTTTAAGTTGGTTCACAAAATTCTTTTTTTCTTTAAACTTACAACAACACAAATAGTTTTTTATATATTCACCAAGCAGTGTTAAAGGGGACATTTCACAAGACCTTTTTAGGATGTCAAATAAATCTTTGGTGTCCCTAGAGTATGTGTATGAAGTTTTAGCTCAAAATACCATATAGATCATTTATTATAACATGTTAAAATTGCCACTTTGTAGGTGTGAGCAAAAATGTGCCGTTTTTAAAATGCAAATGAGTTGATCTCTGCACTAAAAAGCATTTCTATGATTGGAGAGTGCAAATTAAGGGGTGGTATTATCCCCTTCTGACATCACAAGGCCAAATTATAATGACCTATGTTTACACATTGCTTGCAGAGAATGGTTTACCAAAATTTAGTTACTGAGTTGTTATTTTTCACATTTTCTAGATTGATAGAAGCACTTGGGACCCAATTATAGCACTTAAATATGGAAAAAGTCAGATTGTCAAGATATGTCCCATTTAATTTAACACTGGGGATTTCCGAGCAATGTAGTTCTTCACAATCCACAGAGTGGTTGCCAAGCAACACAGATGCAGCCAGAAACACAGAGCCAGTGTCGCAGTAATACAGGTGTGTTTCTAGAGTCATTTACGGCTTTGAATGCAGCTCAGCCAATCATAATCAAAGACTGGAGCTATTCGTTTTAGAAATGAAAGTACAAAATGAGTTCTCTTCAAGCAATGTTAACCACATGGTTTGATAAATCCTTGTTTTATGGTCCTCAAACCTATCAACATTTCTCATGACAAATAGCCTTCCATGTTTGCTACAAATTGATGTCTTGAGTTTTATAGTACTATTGCAAATGCAGCGATGATCCTGCAATGGAGACACATTTTAGTCCATTGTGAAAAGAACAAGGGCACACAAGTTTTGAAAGGCAAATTCTCCTACATGGCAAAGGCAAATGTAATGACTTGATGACTTAATTTCTTCAGGAAACAGTGGAAACTGAAACTAAGTGAAAGGATTATTTTGCTGAACACTTTAAACTGCAATCAGATATCGCTTTAAATTCTAAGTGGCATTAGTCAATGAAATAATGATAACACTTTACAATAAGGTTGTATTTGCTAACATTTGTTAATGCATTTGCAAACATGACAACATAACAATGAGCAATACTTCTACAATCATATTAATTTCAGAATTTACTGATATACTTTTAAAGTTGAAAAATTGTATTGACATTAACTAACTAACTAACAAAACAAATTAACAAATTATAAAAACCCATACTGCTAATGCTAGCTAATGCATTAACTAATGTTAACCAATGCAACCTTATAATAAAGTGTTACCAAAACTATTACGACCTTATATATCACTTATGTGAGTTCTTTTTTTGTAATGGATTAGTATTTGAGTATTTATTATAGAGTATTTAATAGAGCATGAGGCCATTCCTATACAATATCATCAGTTTTGATGGAGTATGAGCCATTTCAAATATTTTAATGTGCATAACTAAACTATAAGCTAAAAGCTTTCATTAGACACTCCAGAAGACCCAAAAGAGATGGATCGCACACTGCAAATCACCACATACCTCTGAGCAGTTGTGCATTTGCTCTGCCCTTGAGCTCACATGTTATGTAACACGTAAAAAAAAATTTTTTCAAAATCGCCAGGGTTATCAACATTATCATGGTTTTGTGAACAATTTCTAGAAATGTAAAAAAATATTTTTTTTAAATCAGTGCACTTCTCATAAACATAAAATAAATAACATTAACAAAAATTAATGCCACATTTGACAATTGTATAACTAAAATTTTTCAGTCTGGGTTTAAGTCAGCCCACAGCATTGAGACAGCTCTGCTGAGGGTTTACAACGACATTCTTCTGGCTTTAGACTCTGGTGATACTGTTGCTCTGCTGCTATTGGACCTTACGGCTGCGTTTGATACAGTCGACCACCAAATCTTACTGTCTCGACTCGAGAACTGTGTGGGTATTAAGGGGCAAGCTCTAGCATGGATTAAGTCTTATTTGGAAGGCAGAAGTTTTTCAGTTCAGGTTAGTGATGCTGTGTCATCTTCGGCTCCTCTGTCGTGTGGAGTTCCTCAAGGGTCTGTCCTTGGGCCGATACTTTTTTCAATGTACCTGCTGCCTTTGGGGTCAATTTTCAGAAGTTATAATGTTTTGTTCCATTTTTATGCTGACGACTGCCAAATATATGTGCCGCTAAGTCAGTCAAAAACCCTCTTAGAGTGTTTAAATGAAGTGAAAGCTTGGATGACTATGATTTTTCTGTATTTAAATGAGACCAAAACTGAGCTTGTGTTATTTGCTCCTGGTGACTCAGCTGCTACGGTTCCTGTTGACCTGGGTTCTTTAACCAGATACATTAGGCCGGTGGTTACAAACCTGGGGGTCAAGTTGGAGGGTCGTTTAAAACTTGATGATCAGATTAGTGCTGTGGTGAAGACTAGCTTCTTCTAATTGAGGCAATTAGTCAAAGTAAAACCGGTTTTATCTCGGCATGATTTTGAAATTGTAATTCATGCTTTTATTACCACTCGTTTAGATTATTGTAATGCACTTTATACTGGTCTTAGCAAATCACTTATGGCACGTTTACAATTAGTTCAAAATGCAGCTGCACGCCTTTTAGCTGGAACTCGAAAATTTGACCATATTTCACCCATCCTCCAATCACTCCACTGGCTCCCTGTGCACTTTCGCACTGTTTTTAAAGTTCTTTTATTTGTTTTTAAATGTGTGCATGGCCTGGCCCCCCAGTACCTGTCTGATCTGCTCGTGCCTTACACCCCCTTGCGTTCGCTTCGGTCGGCTGACCAGGCACTGCTGGTCGTCCCTAAGACTAAGCGAAAATCCAGAGGTGACTGTGCGTTTGCCGTGGTAGCTCCGAGACTCTGGAATGAGCTGTCTTTGCACATCAGACTGACTGAGTCTCTTCCTGTTTTTAAATCCTGTCTTAAAACTCATTTATTTTCTTTGGCTTTTAACTCAGTTTGAGGGTTGATTTTGTTAGTTGTGTTTTAATGCTGTATTTATTTATTTGTTTTTATTGTGCGCTTTTGTTGTATGTTTTGTTTTATTTTATGGACTGTGTTCAGCACTTTGGTCAACAGTGTTGTTTTTAAGGTGCTTTATAAAAAATAAATATGGATTTGCGGTCGTGATGTAAATGTTCCTCTTTCAAAAAAGTGTTCTGTGCGTCATGTAAACTTATGTGTATCACGCGTGATGTCAAAATACGAGCCTGCTTCCAAGGTGTTTATGATAAAAGACATATCACTGAAAAAAATGATTCAGTCAATTTACTCAATTTTTTAAGGTAAGTGGTTGCAATCAATTTATTTAAGCTACATTTAAACAAAAGTTTTTTTTACTAATCTTTTATTGTTTAAATGTAGCTTAAATAAATTGATTGCAAACACTTACCTTAAAGAATATAGTAAATTGAATGAATCATTTTTTTCAGTGTACTCGCATTTGCCAAATACTCTGTAATCAAAGTTTAGTGTTAAATTAGTGTCTTGCGAGCATTTCGTGAACGTGAGCATCTCTTTTATCATAAATCCTTTGGACGCATGTGCAGCAGGTACATTTTTTAACAAGACGCATACATGGTTTACATGACCCAACAAACACATATTTTGACATGATTAGCAACACACATGAAACTCCAAACAAATATTTTGAATTCACACCCCTCGGAAGTGAATTCACCGGCCACCACTGAACACAGGACAAATCAGCAAGTCACCGGTCTGCGTATGTTGTGAGAAATGGGGTGTACTTTATGACCCAGGAGTAAGTTGCATGACACTTGCGTTCAACGCAATCGCAAGAGAAACAAAAATAGGACGGAGCTTTCAACTCATCAGATAATATAATTTAATGGAAAATGAATAGAAAAGATGGATCTGTCTAAAAAGTATGAAGTAAACATGTGTCATTACAACTAGATTTCCCTAAATGTAAACATTTTTGGGGGAGTTAAATTCAGACAGTGAACCGCTATTATCACAAGACGGAGCAGACGTGAATGAATGTGTTTGCTTTATGTTATTTAATGAATGTTTTCGAGACATGACACTGGCACAGTTAAATGATAATTAATAAATGACGCAGTGATATTAGCCATTGGACATTTTTAATGGTTAACTATTAAACCGGTAATTGTTACATCTCTAGTCTTTATACACCACTGATAATATAGTTATGTATATTATATTGCATTTCTGTCAAGAGATCCTACTAATGGTTACACGATGCAGCTTTAATTCATCAATTTGACTAACACTTTAACCGAACATGTTTATAATATCGGATGAATGTACTCTGTACTAATCCTGACCATTTGCAAAGTAGAAACCAACATAAATAATATTTAGACAAAACACTTATTGTTTGACTTTTGTTTTGTGCTTAATAGCTCTGAGACACATCTGCTCTCAGAAGTAACATGGTCTCTGGCTTATAAATAATTGATGCCACAGGAACTCAACGTAACGGTGGGACAACCAACCGAGGGAAAACCCGAGCTAGCAGTCTGAAATGTACACCTCAGTCTAAAATGTCTGCTGTAGTGATGCTAGTCAGATTTCCTTTAGCCATTCTTTCAGAATTTACAAGTTACAAATAGATAAGTTACTGCTTCATGTTATTAGCCTGCTGTTTGGGGTAATAACTAAATGGTTTAATCTACTAATAATTCACTGGATCTGAAACGTAAAGGGGTGGTTTCCCAGACAGGGATTAGCTTAACCAGGACTAGAATTTAGTTTCATTAGGAAATATAACTAGTTTTAACAAACATGCCTTACTAAAAACATTAGTGGTGTGCATTTTGAGGCAAAACAAAGGGCACTTTTGTATTTTAGGATATGTCGTCTGGGAAACCGCCCCTAAGAGTTTAGGCTGCAGCTTGTTGATGCAATTTCTTAATGCAGGACTGTGACCTTTAAAAGACTGTCCTGGGTTCAGTAGTACTTTATCTCCATTGGCCAGGTTCTGTTAATTACCACAAACATAATTTTAAATTCTTACTCTTACAATGGAAGTTTACAGTAATGGTAATAGTAAGGGTTAACAACCAGCTGGTTGCGAAGGACCCTAGTGCGAAGCAGAGAGTGATTAAATGGTCACTTGCAATATGAGTAAATAATTGGAGTTGATTTTAAGTCAAAGTCAAAGATTTATTTAGCCAAATTTATTTAGCCAAATAAAATATCTGCTGGCATGAGAAAAGAAACACTCGTAACTCTTGTGCCTTGTTCCAATTCACAACTCTTTCGTGTTGTTAGAAGCCAAAAATGGCCACTAAATCAGTACTGAACAAAATTACCAAATGTTTCCAAAAATTTCATTATTTTAACTCTTTAATTGCCAAGCTCATAAGTGGTGTCACTGATTTGAGAAAAAAAAACGCACAAAATATATAAAAAGTGATTGTGGACTGGATTTTTTCCCACCTTTTTCACAGGCTTGGGCATGCCAAAGATTGGTAAAAACATTGGCTTTGATGCATTTTTTGTTTTTGTGCAGCATCAGATTTTATTTTTTCTCCCTCATTTATTGTTTGTGGCCATTTTTGCCCCATTGACTTCCATTATAACAATGTTTTTTGATTGCAGAGCCATGACACCTTATTATCCTGCATTCTTGATTCTTTGTGGCTTTTCCTTTTGCAAAGATGTAAAATTTGTCATTTATAAGATTTGTCACCAAAAATCATTCCATTTGCTAAAAACCAAGAAAGTTGTGGCCAAATTAAGACTAAAAAATAACTAAAATGGCCAAAAATGGCCCCAACAACACATAATGGTTGAAAATGATGGGTTATTTTCAACCAGAAAGGGACAAACCGATAAGCTAAATTAATCCAGAAAATATTTCACCCAACAATGGGGTAAAACAACCCACTATTTGAGTTGAAACAACCCAGCAGGTTGAGTTGTCCCTTTTTGACCCAACCAGCATTTTTTATTGTTGAGTGATACATGCGCCTGAGGTGCCCTCGGGCAAGGTACATTTCCCCCAATTGCCTCGGGCAAATGGCTGCCCACTCCTCCGCGTGTGTGTTTGCGTTCATGACTTGCAGAGGTAAAGTCACTTTCACTAAATTTTTAAGTACCGGTCAAGATGTGGATGAGAGATGTGTTATCAGTCAGACCTTGAAATGTTGCAACTGACCAATCATAATAAAATATTCATGAACTAAATTTTTTTAAAGCCTTTATTAATCTTGATAAATTCCTTGATATGTTTCATGTTTGTATAAAATGCATTGTTTTTGTTCATATTTACAACTTAAAATGCAAAATGTACTATATGTAAAAAAATGAAATAGCATGCATCTACACATGACATCTGGACTCAATGATACTTTAGGTTGGTGGTGACATTGCCTCTTTCATACATTTAAACCATTGACTATCTGCATTTGTCAAACTGCCTAAGACATGCATTCACTTTGCGGAGATAATTCATCCATTTAATTCAGTCCTATGCCTTTAAACATCAGGATGTGTCTTCCTGTAAGGCTAACATGTAAAAATGTAATCCACAAGCATTATTCACACCGGATTCACTTTTTCTAAGCATTTCCTATTCGAAAAGGCCGGCTGACGTTTTCCTCTATTCAACTGCAATTTTAAGTAAACACAAAGCTCAGATCCAGCCTATATTTAAGTGGTGCTTAACAACAGAAGTCTATGGGCTTCCTCCTGCCCTGGAGGGCCAGGCAACCCTCAATCAAGCAGGTGAAAAAAGAGAGGGCCAGGGATGATTTTATTTCTTTCTTCTTTTCTGTCAGGATTACGTAAGAGCCAGAAGCAGAAGCAAAGATATGTGGATGCTGCCCGAGGCTACAGTGGGCCATATGGAATGGGCTCTGCAACAGCTATACTGCATATGAACAATTGTCACAGCTTTAGTTTTAGTGACAAACTGTTAAAATAAACATAATATGATTCATATAGGTTTTATGTGTTTGCATGTCATTTTTTCAAATACATATTGCTTTAAATCACAGAAGTGGCATCTATTTTTTTCTCTGAATAGGACATTTGCATTTGTGGACACTTTACGAAGTCTTTTCTTACACACAAAGCTATGGTAAGGCCACAGACCAGTGGCCTGTTGTACAAAGTGAGTACATTTTTACAAAACCTGACAAATCAAACCACTTGCTTGAAAATGAGCAGCCCATGCATACACTGTTAAAGCTTTTATATTGTTGATCAAAAGAAATTAGGTAAATTTGGACAAAATTAAACATTCTGAATAATAATACATCATTCATTAGATCCTTGTATTAATCCTTGACTTTCCCCTTGAACATACACTCTGAAAAAAGCTGAATTATTTTTAATCATTTTTAATCCTAAACAAAATGTGTTGTTTTAAAGGAACCCACAGTTTGGGAATTTAGCTTATTCACCATATCCCCCAGAGTTAGATAAGTCCATACATACCTTTCTCATCTCCGTGCGTGCTGTAACTCTGTCTGATGCAGCCCACGCTAGCTTAGCTTAGCACAAAGACTGGAAGTGAATGGCTCCAGCTAGCATACTGCTCCCAATAAGTGACAAAATAATGCGAACATTTTCCTATTTATGTGTTGTGATTTGTATAGTCTCACCATGTACAAATAACAATGACATATGAGACACAGCCATCTTTAAACAGTATACATACTGGGAACTATATTCTCAGAAGGCGAAGCACTGCTACTTGGGCGGATTGATTTGCACAACTCTGACCGAACTCTTTGCTCCTCATTAGGGTGCTGCGAGCAAATCACTCAGCCCAAGTAGCAGTGCTTCGCCTTCTAAAAGATCGCTGTGGCCTTGTTATTTGTACACAGTGTGACTATACAAATCACAATACATAAATAGGAAAATGTTTGCGTTATTTTGTCACATATTGGGAGCAGTATGCTAGCTGGAGCCATTCACTTCCAGACTTTGTGCTAAGCTAAGCTAGTGTGGGCTGCGTCAGACAGAGTTACAGCGCGCATGGAGATGAGAAAGGTATGTATGGACTTATCTAACTCTGGGGGATACGGCGAATAAGCTAAATTCCCAAAATGTGGGCGTGTTCCTTTAATAATAACACAGAGATATGTCTTTATAGGGACAACACATTTAGTGTAATTAGGTTTTTAACACAACTCTTTAGAGTGATTAGAACGGGTTTGTCCCTTTTGATGCAACCATAGGTTGAAACAACCCAGCGAGATTTGTCATCCGCCTGTGTATCATTTGACTGGGGGACTGTCCAAAAACCATGGTGTGTGCTGTGTATTCCATCAGCATGACTGTAGGATTATGTTTTAACAGCTTTAACATGTTATGTATTGTTCACCGGCCATGGCTCGCCTCATCTAGGTTATCTGTTTGAACCAGGGTTGAACTAGAGATTAAATGTTAATTAACTCTCTATTTTAGTATCACATGCTTCCTTGCTAAACAATTCAAGTCTGTTGGACCAGACAAGACAGTTTCTAAATAGTTAATGAGCAGTGATGTAAGGAGCAAGGCAAGATTAAACTTGTAATTTTTTCAGTTCTTGTTTGATTTGGTTCTTGTTTTTTTTTTGTGTGTGTGTGTGAGTGTGTGTGTGAATTTGTTGACAGTGATTACTTTAAAAAAGTACCTTAATTGGTAAGACCTATTTGATTGATCTAACTTTTACTTTTTAAAGTGTACAGTTCTAGCCTTTAAAGGGACATTCCACTTTTTTTGAAAATATGCTCATTTTCCAGCTCCCCTAGAGGTAAACATTTGATTTTTACCGTTTTGGAATCCATTCAGCCGATCTCCGGGTCTGGCGTTACCACTTTTTAGCATAGCTTAGCATAATCCATTGAATCTGATTAGACCATTAGCATTGCATTAAAAATAACCAAAGAGTTTAGATATTTTTCCTATTTAAAACTTGACTCTTCTGTAGTTACATCGTATTTTTTAGCGTGATGCTAACGGTCTAATCAGATTCAATGGAGCTATGCTAATGCTAAGCTATGCTAAAAGTGACCCGGAGATCGGCTGAATGGATTCCAAAACGGTAAAATCAAATGTTCAACTCTAGGGCAGCTGGAAAATGAGTGTCCCTTTAAGCTTGCAAAATTACCTCAAACTCAGCATCATAAGAAACTATGATGTCACACTTTTAAGAAATGGCAACACTGCAAACCATGTTTTTCTATACAAGCCAAGTTTCGAGGTGTGCATACTTGGTATTAAGCCACCTGGTTAAAAATAAAAATCTTCCATGGTTGATGAATTTGCAGGTCAATTTATTATAGTAATGAATAAAATTGAATGGAACTGAATAGAGTCGCTGCAGTTTAGCAAAGGCCACGGAGACTCTTTAAACTACTTGTCATCTTAATTTTTATTGTATGGTAAAGAGCAGCCTGTACATTTTTAAACATATTTAACATTACACAGCAGAAAGAAATCACGAGGGGTTTCCAGTAACATGACAACGATTGAATAAAAAAAAATGTATTGGGTCAGCACCAATATTTAGGCCAGGTCTATTGGGTTTGCATGTGCCCTTAAAGTTGTGGCATGTTTAACTCAGACTGGAATAGACACAAACGGTCTTACTAGAGAAATGAGTGATGGGAGAATATAAAATATAACCAACTCATAAAATATTGATATCATAAAATAAGAAAAAACTCATGGCATTTTTAAAAAAGTAAACAGACCACAACCTAAATCATACCACACTGTAACTATATGCTCAGTAAGTGTCTGATTTCACAAAAACAACTGAGGCTGAATTCAAAGCCTTTGTCTTAGTTCCTCAAAGTCATGCATTTGAATTTTTTCCTGACACACAAATTACACACCACCAAACTGGGTCAAGTAGTGCACAAGTAAGCAATAAGGTATAAGATGCTGTGCTATAGCGTGAACTAAGTTGTTAGGCACTATTGCTTTGATGAAACGAATACCACACAGTTCAAATATTAAAGAAAAAAATAAAGTATTAACAACTTTATTAAAATCACTAAAAGCCTTCTTTCCACTGGAAAAAAAATTGTCTTTGACCGACTGTGAACATCAACAAAATGTTTTACATA
Source organism: Paramisgurnus dabryanus (assembly GCF_030506205.2). Classification (NCBI taxonomy): domain Eukaryota; kingdom Metazoa; phylum Chordata; class Actinopteri; order Cypriniformes; family Cobitidae; genus Paramisgurnus; species Paramisgurnus dabryanus. The sequence goes on from NC_133348.1 coordinate 27,333,863, forward strand.
TGTTTACATTTCTAAAAATGGACAGAACCATTGGGTGCAGCGCTCAGCTTCATCGTAAATAAAACACAGCTTGAATTAAGAACTAAACATTTTCTTTTTCCTTGAGCATAACACTCAGGACACAACCTGAAAGAATAATGGATATTTTAAATACTTTGCTTGCTTAAAATACACAGGAATGTGACATCACTTTCTGTTTAATATGTCCTGAAAAGGAGAAGGAAATCTAGTTCTGGTACCATAGCAAAAGATTTCAAAGAAAGCATTTGAGGAGCTCCAAAAACTGTTGGCTGTGTCCGTTGATGATTTCAATATCATTTACATATCAATTTCTCTACATAGCTTAACAGTGGCAGTACCTCCACATACCTGGTGGATATTAAATGCCGGGACAGGTGTTACTTTACATACCCCAGTCACCTTACTGAGAAAACGCCTGCCTCATTTGTGTGGGACGCTCGAGTTAGGACGCAAACCACAATCGACTGATCAAAGGCAAAATTTGAGTCACAATAATCTGTAACATTGCCTACCATAAAATGAATAGATATAAAATAGGCTAATTATCACATTAGTCAATTATTGCTGTCATTCACTGATGTATGCAAATGAAGCATAAAAAATCCTCTAAAAAGGTGAAGTGTAATTTAATGCAGTTATACACATTGCATTTAAACACATTTTTGTATCTCACTGTGAACTAAAAAGTTTGAAGTAGGTTTATTTGACAGTCATCTTGGACTTATACTGACACCTAGCAGTATTGATATAGTATCACATAAAAGAAAAGGTTTCAGTTAAATGTATCAGTTAGCCATGATTAATTGCATATGTTCAGATAGATACAACATTAAAAAAAAAATTTTCAGATAGATAAAACATTAAAATATAAAATGTGCAATAAGTGTAAACAGTAATTAGATGCTATCTATATTGGCAGATTTGCACATCAGTATTTTTGTAGATTAACAGGATGCAATAATTAACATAAAAGGTAAATTATTATTAATGACATTTTTTAAATGGAAAAAACGTATGATAAAAAGTTGTGTGTGTAAATTTAAGCGCCATCTAGTGGTAAGATTTCAAATTGCATCCAACAGCTCACCACTTAAAGGCGCTCTAAGCGAATCTGTGTGACGTTACTTTTTGTTGATGTTTGAACTGTTTTCAAACAAACGGAGCGTAGCTAACTCCTCCCCCTCCCTTCCGTGCTTTCATGAACGCACCCAACCCCCACCCCCAAATCCTTCTTGGCGTTTATTGGCTGGTACACATTGTTATCGTTTCTGGTGGTAGATTTGGCCACTTTGTTTATATTGCAGTTTGGGAGCCGGCTATAGGCTGTCTACAGAGATTGCGTTTTTTTACAGTTTGATCAGCGGACAGGCAGCAAGCAGATAGTGAGGAGATGTTTGCTGTATGTAACAAAAAATGTTTTATGGTCTAAAACGCGTGAATTCGCTTAGAGCACCTTTAATTTTAAAACGCATCTGCTAGCGCCACAGGACAAACATGTCCCCAAACATGAAGGGACGAAATGCGCTCTATAGAGCAGTTTGTCCGTTTAGGGCTACTGTAGAAAAATGACGCCGACTTCCATGTATGTGGACCTGCAGTGTAGGTAAATAAAAATGACTCATTCAAGGGTAATTAAAACAATACAGTTCATTATGTAAGGTCTATATACACCGCTGATTATATGTATATAAAATTGCATTTCCGTCAAGAGATCCTTCTAAAAGTTACACAATGCACCTTTAACTGCTAGTGGTATAAGTTTTACGTTTAAATGACTAAACCCATGCAGAACACTGAGCACAGGTCTAGTGTCCTTCCGTAATTCACCCTGACGCGGGCGCTCTAATACTGATTCCTTTGGTGTTGGCCTTTCAGATAGGTGCTTGAAAAATGATAAAGTAATAAGGGGAAATAAAACACTTTATTCTAGTTCAACCACAGGCAAAGTTTTATGTCATCCTACGGCCCATTAAATGCCCTAATAAACGACAACCATTTGCCGTTTGGCTGTTGCACAGTTTTTATATCTGGCTTGTCAGGGGAAAGTTGTTTAATTATCATTTTCTCTATAACTGACAATCTCTCAACCAAATTCTGCTAATAAAAACTACATTATTACAATCGTGACGTTCACGTAACGAAAAAAAGCTAGAGGGGCAGATTCAAATCCGCCCCTATGGGTCTCTATTAGGGTCTGCTGCATTTCCTTTTCTCACCACAAATTTAAATGGGAAAAATAAGGGGCGCTGTAGATCTCAGGAGGGTTGAGGCAGCGCTTTCCCCTCTCAGCTTGATCAATACATACAGTAGCCAGTCGAGCCATGTGCTCAATTTCCAAACCTATTAATCTCACTTTATAGACTTAAAATAAACTGAAAATATTTGTTGAAAAATATTAGACACATTTACAGGTTAACAGTTTAGATTTGATTAAGTTTATATAGAGTTCTATATTTTCAACTGGATTAATATTTTGGTGGTGCACTGCCCCACCTGCGAATAAAGGCAAGCCATGCCTGCCCTACCCAATAAATACTTTCATTCTTAATAAACACTCTTTTATTAAGCAATTTATTTCCACTTTTTGAAATTTTCATTATTTTTATTAAAAATAAACACATCAAAAAGCAGTTCCACGATACGTTCTAAAGTCTGTGCAACTGAAGCTGTCGATTTTTCATTGATTCGTCTTTTTTTTTAAACTGCCAACAAGGGCCACTATTTGCACTTAGTGTAAATTGACACCCCGTTAAGGTATTCAGTGAGTGAAGGTCTCCGTTAACAGGACATTATTAAGATAAAGTATCTTTGGCTAGTCATATGATCTAAACATGTCTGCGTCCATGAGGCGACCTCACTCCATGTCAAATAACTTTTATTTTGATTCCTTATCTTATGTGAATACAGATTTAAACTGATTTTTTGTGTGTAACTTTTTATGTTTGTCAAACTTATGTAATATAATGTAACATTAAAAAACATTACAATTCTGTTTAGTGATACAGAAATAACACATTTCACCACATAGGCCTACCCACAGCAACATGTTTAAGTGCTATAATTGGGTCCCTAGTGCTTCTATCAACCTAGAAAATGTAAAAAAGATCAAGTAACTTGGTTTTGACAACCATTCTCTGCAAGCATGTAAAAAATTGGTTAGTCAGATTTTGCTCCCCGTGAGTAGAAAAGGGATCTTATTATAATAATACTGACCCTGAATCTGCACTATCCAACCACGACACTGCAATTTAGTGTGGAGAGAAAGAGAAAATAATTGACAGCACAATTGAGTTTCAATTTCAACAAACCACCATTATGGCGATCAGTGTTTGCATTTCATCAGCTCATTTGCATTTACAGGACACACCCAAAAACACCACATTTTGCTCACTATTTTTAAAGCTATAATAAATTATCTGTTTATTTTTTAGCTTGAACTTCACATACACACTATGAAGACACCGAAGACTCTTAAATATTAAAAAGTCTATTTTTTTTAATAAAATAAATAAATCAAATGAAAAAAAAACTATTTTAGTTTAAGATTTTAATTTTTTTTCTTGTATTCATTCAACAATAACACTCTAATAATAATGGCTGGGTATTTTTGACCCATGTTGTGTTACAATTGGACAGAAGACACCGCTGGGTTAAAAACGGACCCAATGCTAAGTTATTATAACCCGTGGTGTGGTTGCATAACAACAACCCAACATTGGGTCATTTTTTACCCAGCATGTGTTTTGTCAAATATTTACACAACAGGAGTCAAAAATAACCCGCCTTTTTTAGAGTGAAATATAAAAACAAAACTAATATCTAAATAAAACACTACTTAAGCGTTTTCCATATTTTCTGACCCCAATCAATCAATAAGCTGGCAAGACTGCAGATGCTTGGTTTCAAACACACAGGCAGGTAGTTAATCCTCCATCATCCTCCAGGTGTTTTCTGTTTTTTTCCTGAAGCTCAGGCCCCTGTGAAGAACTATCAGGTTCTTATAAACAATTCATTGTGACTGACACCATCATTAACCTGCTAACTAGAAAGAATGTCAGATCAACCATCAAACTATAATATTACAAAGATAAAAATACCTATAGACAGACAGCAAATGAAAAAGATTATGCAGCATTAATATATTTCATACAGAAGGACAACTGCACAATACACTCAGTCAATAGCTATAAGACTTTCTTTCTATTGTAAGTTTCTACTGCCACTACATGGTCATAGACAGTCACTGCACATAAAAATGTTTTGTTGTATCAAGTTAACCTGACTCTGTGTTTGAGTTTGGATGAGACTTTAGTTATAGTCAAAATTGTAAGTTAAGTGGATTTAGCAGGGAAATAAAACAGAACTAACAAATGACATTTCTCTTAAAGCACAGCCACTTTTTTCTTTTGTTAAAATTACCATCTTCTACAAAAATGATATCTAATGGATCACACAATTCAAAAACTCCACACAGATATGATTTACTTTGTTAATATGATCTTTATATTAAGGCAGTACATTTCATTAAGGATGTGCGATTACCTTTGGCCTCTATGGATTGTGGAAGACAAGGTTCTTTTGGCAGGATTTGTTTAGTGTTAAATACTGTATCAATCGAAGGTGAGGTGTGTAATTTCTAAACAACAAAATACTTTCTTTGACCCAAGATTAATATTCAGAAACAAAAAAAAAATGTATTCACAGATTGATTATCTCTTAATGGGACATTACACTTTTTTTTAAATATGCTAATTTTCCAGCTCCCCTAGAGTTAAACATTTCATTTTTACCGTTTTGGAATCCATTCAGCTGATCTCCGGGTCTGGCGCTAACACTTTTAGCATAGCTTAGCACAATTCATTGAATCTGATTAGACCATTAGCATCACGCTAAAAATAACCAAAGAGTTTCCCTTTGTTACTTTAAATAGCAGGGGACTATTTTCGGGCAGTGCGTAACATCACTACGCCTGCTGCAGCCATGTTACATCAGCACAGTCACTGATTATTACGCCGGTTTGAGAGTATAGTTCCTAGCCATATCTGCCTAAAAAAAATTTCATTTTCTGTCAGTCTTAGTACACGATGTAACTACAGAAGAGTCAAGTTTTAAATAGGAAAAATATCAAAACTCTATGGTTATTTTTTAGCGTGATGCTAACGGTCTAATCAGATTCAATGGATTATGCTAAGCTATGCTAAAAGTGCTAGCGCCAGACCCGCCCTGCGTTCCAGTTCGTTTTTTTATGAACTTCCCTCGCTAACTTCCCTCAGTCTCGTTCACTCGGATGTACGTCATTGCTTACGTTGTACGAGTGCCCACTACTGCTAGAACACTTGAAGTGGGTTCAAATGGATCGCCCTAAGCCCTTGATCACATGGAAAGTGGAGACCGCCCCCTCCATGTGCAAAGCGCGAGTTGCTGAAGTGACGTCAAAATCGTGTTGGATTGTGGGATATGAAGCTGCATGAAGTGTACATATGAAGCAGACTCGCTCCCTCGGTCAAAATCGAGGGAGCGAGGGTCTGTCCATACAAACTTCCCTCGTCCACTTGACGAAGTGGAACGCACTTCAAAATGGCGACAGGGATTCCCCCGAGGGGAAGTGCTTAGGGAAGTTCGCGAGTGTGTGTCTAAAACTGGAGTGGAACGCACCCCCGGAGATCAGCTGAATGGATTCCAAACGGTAAAAATCAAATGTTTAACTCTAGGGGAGCTGGAAAATGAGGATATTTTCAAAAAAAGTGGAGTGTCCCTTTAAAGTTTGATCTAAAAAACTTTAATCTGAAATTACACACTTCACCTTTAAAACACTAGCGTGATACATCTAAGTTCCCTTTTCAGCTATATTTTTAAATTCAATACAAGTAACAAACAACTGTAGTGCTGAAACACTGTGAAATGGATGTAAACATACAGGACATAGAAAAAAATATATCAAACAACATTCAGTGCAATGTCTAGCTGAAGTTGGTTTGGCCGCTTTAAAACGGCAACATTTAAACAGAAAAAGCTAATTTTTCCTGTTTAATACTGAGATGATGAGTTGCAAGTTCCCTGATACACAACGCACATGACATGCCCAGCAAAACCATGCATTTAATCAAAGACTACATATACGTTGCTGGCTTGGCCGAAGATGGTACTTCTAAAATGATTTGATCCTTTACATGATAAAGAAAGTTTACATTAATACCAAACTATACAGATATGATAACACACAATATTCTAACAATTCATAGTATTTGTCTTTCATTTTGAGGACAAGTAGAAAAAATAATAATAATAATAATATAAGGAGCTTTGCAAACAATCCTGTAAAGAATGTAAAACACATATCTCACAGGATATATGGCACTCAGTTTCAGAACGGAAATTCATGCACCATAAATCAAATGAAACACTGAATCTGTTTGTATATCATAAAAGGCATAGAAACAGTGATGTGTTCAATATCACTTGGGCTGCTTTTTTGTTTGTTTTGCAGCTCTGACTCAGGGAGTGCAAACATGCCGTGCATGCATGTAAGACCCAAGTCCCATCAGCGTTAATGACAGGTCATGGTGACAAACAGAGTGCAGAATTGAACACACATGAAAACAGATGGACCGTAGGCAGAGAAGGTAAAAGTTCAGGAGTGTTTTATAGTGTATTTGCCTTTCTGGAGCTGAGAGATATATAGCTTTGATTTGCTGCCATCCAGACGCTTGAACCAAACCTCATCGTGGTTAACAGTGGTTATTATGGCACTAAAAAAAGGGATTAAAATATGAGACACTTCAGCAACCACACGTGTACACATAGGCTACTGCATGTATACACACCTGCTGGGGTATTCATCCTTCTTGTTGATACAAATGGCCTGACCTCGGCTGTACCATTTATTGTCATAGAACAGACGTCCATCCTCTGATCGGGCCACGTGATGATGTCTCTCAGATTTGAGAGGAACTGACAGAAAGAAAGTTTGTTCATTAACATACACCAGAAAACTGATCAAGAAAGTTTAGGCTGGGTCACTTAAAGGGGACATTTCATGAAAATCTGACTTTTTTCCATGTTTAAGTACTATAATTGGGTCCCCAGTGCTTCTATCAACCTAGAATATGTGAAAACGATCAACCCAGTAACTTAGTTTTGGTAAACCACTCTCTGCAAGCATGTGAAAAAATAGGTTACAAAAATTTGGCTCCCTCTGTGATGTCAGAAGAGGATAATACCGCCCCTTAATCTGCACTATTCAACCACACCACTGCCATTTAGTACAGAGTTCAACTCATTTGCATTTAAATGTGTAATTTTTTGAAGGATCGCGTGACAGAAATGCAAAATGATATACAAAACTATATTATCAGGGGTGTATAATGACCTTTCATAATGAACCGTTATGTGTTTATTACCTTAGAATGAGACATCTACATACACAGAGGGTCCCCTTACATGGAAGTCGCCATTTTGTGCCACCATGTTTCTACAGAAGCCCTTAACGGACAAAGTGGTTTTACTAAGTTGTTTCCGACAATGGCATGTTTGTCCATGTGTTTTCAAAAGCGAGGGGTGAGCAGTGGACTGAGCCATTGGTTGCAATTCGCAACCTCACCACTAGATGCCGCTAAAATTCACACACTGCACCTTTAAAAGGACAAACCCAAAACAGCACATTTTTGCTCACACCTACAGTATGACAATTTAAACTTGTTAAAATAATTAATCTCTATGGTATTTTGAGTTAGAACTTCACATACGTACCCTGGGGAGACCAAAGATTAATTTTACATCTTAAGAAAGTCTTGTAAAATGTCCCCTTTAACTGAACTGTATACAAAAATATAACCATGCCAACATTTTTGTTCCTTTCATTACATACCTAAACTTTTGTGCAAAAATAACAAAATAATGAAAAACAGCCAATTAGAATGCAAAACCCATGGGACTTCCTTTAAAACTACAGATTAAATGCCAAAAAGTCATATTTTGCACTTTCTAGGGGAAAGGTGACTACATTGATGCTAATTTCTTTTTTAGTTAAAAAATATTTCTTAATATTTCTAGTTAGTGTATTCAATATTGAATGTTAGTGTATTCTAGAGGAGGTGAATTAGATGTGAAGCTTGAGCTAAAAAAAATCCTCCTTACCATCCACTTTCACTCTGTGGGGACCCATTGAAGCCATAGCCTATTTAAAAGTAGTTGATTATAATTTCAAAGAGCATCCAATAACCCACTTTCAAAAATTGATCATTGCTAAAAATAAATAATAATAAAAAACAAATAATTAAATTAAAGAAAAACCTTTCTTATGGCTGTCCAGTCTTCAAGTATATCCAAGTCTTGTAACATGTAAACAATGTATGGTCGTAGGACAGCTCAGGAAAATAATATCTTATATAATATAACAATATCTTACGAAACGTATAAACTATTGCAATTAAATTCTCATTTCTGAGAATGAACTCTTACAAAGATGGTAACAGATGGGACTCCATCCATCCATTTTCTAAACTTGTTTGTTCTTGCAGAATTGTGGGGGGCTGGAGCCAATCCCAGCACATGGAGATGGTACTTTATTATTATTATTATGCTTAAAAAAAAGGCAAAAAAATCTTGTGTTATTCAATTTATTTGAGTCATTAAAGGGATAGTTCACCCAAAAATTTCATCATTTACTCATCCTCATGTTTTCCTAAACCTGTATGAATTTCTTTTTTCTGATGAACACAAAAAAGATATTTTAGCACACAGCTGAGTGTAACCATTAACTTCCATAGTAGAAAAAAACAAATATGATGGAATTCATTGGGTACCGTCAACTGTGTGCTTACCATCATTTATCAAAATATCTTCTTTATCTTTTATCACAATACTTCCATAATATCTGTTTTCCTACTACTAAAGTCAGTGGTTACAGTCAGCTGTGTGGTTATCATCATTTATCAAAATAACTTCTTTTGTGTTCATCAAAATAAAGAAACTCATACAGCTTTAGAACAACAGGAGACAGAATTTTCATTTTTGGGTGAACTATCACTTTAACCTTTTATGTAATATTGCAGTTGTTAGCGATATATGTATTTTTTTTACTTAAGTCTATATTATGTTATATGTCAGCTGCCATAACAAAACTGAAATATAAGAAGCCTGATATAACTTTTGATGTGCAACATTACAAAGGATATCTGACACGACAACAGGTTTTTTCTTTTTTCCGGGACTGAGAGGATCTTTCTTTTTATTCTTCTTCGCCTGCATACCATCATTCCACAGCTCTGGTGCAGGAACATAGAAATCCATTAGAAATAAACACATAAAACATCATAGGGCGGTTTCCCAGAAAGAGCTTATTCTAGTCCCAGACTAAAATGCATATTTGAGCTTCCTTAATTTAAAAACATCTTACACTGACTTATCATAACATATATCAGTGCCATTGTTTTGTCTCAAGATGCACACCACTTTTGTTTTTGTAAGGTATGTTTATAAAAACTACTTAAATGTCCCAAAATAACTTAGTCCTAGTCCTGGATTAAACTAAACCTTGTCTGGGAAACCGCCCCTATATGAACTAAGAAAAGACATTACAAAGTATAAGCTTCAATTTGAACTCCACCTGAAGTTATATCTATACTGTGTCTGTCCTCTTCCAGTCGCCTGATCTTTTCTTCTAGTTCACTCTGAACCGTGTCAAAAAGCAAGAGCTTCTCACTCTGTGAAAACAAGAATCATCCATATGATCATTTAAGGCCTAAATAATATGACTGCATCCACTGTGTGATTATATATAAAGACAAATATAATGAGCATGTCAGGAGCTTAGATGCAAAAGCGGCTAATTCATTGACAACAAAAAAAAAACACTATTTATGTGTTTGCGTGTTTTCACTTCCTGAAACGCACAGATTTTGTAAAAAACTCATGGATTTGAAAAGCTCTGCGTGCCTGATTGGCCAGCTAATCTGTACGTTGTGATTGGTCTGAATACCTCTGACATTTTCTGCAGGAAATGTGACACTCCTTACCATGTTTAAAAGATGCGCTCACAATGCAATGCTGACAGGAGTTAACTTACAGGCTTTGAATCCAAATGGGAAGAATTATGACAATGTCAGTCTTTACTACATCACCAATTCCAGGAAGTAAACTGTTGACTACAATCTGTGTGTTTGTTGTAGTCCGAGAAAAGAGATTTACATTGGAGACGATAACTCGCGTCATCGTTTACTTTGGGGTATGAACCTTTTACATATTGTTAACATGTACTAATACACACCAAAGGAAATTTAAAAACGTGAATGTGACTATTGGTGCTCTTTAAGACTGAGGTAATACACTACCTCCCAGTGCTGGCTTGCTGCCTGCATCTCACAGTCATATTTGTTTCTGACAGAATCCAAACAGAGCTCACGATAGATGCCTGTAAAAACATAAGATCACACCAGAATGTGTCACCTTAACACTATAAAATAACCAAGCTGCTGTAAATAGACATGCACTGCTGTAAAAAAATTATTTTGTCTTGTACTGACCTGCAACTTTGGTCCGGATCTGCATGTTCTCCTGTAGGGTGGCCAGGGGTTCAAGGTATTCTGGAGCACTGCCAGCTATCACTTCTTGTAATTTAAGGTCCATCTGAGTGAGCCTCTCTTTATACAACCTAAAAACATTTCATTTAAAGCAGGCTGGATTCTTTCGATCAAAAGTGAGTGGTTGTTAGTTTTGATTCAAGACAGATTTCACAATGGATATCACTTGTGGCCTTGTTTAATGCGACCGCTGATACATTTTTAGCAAATAACTATTGGCCGATTCCAATATTTGGCAATTTAACTTTTCATTAAAACAGATTGCTTATCATATTAGCAAACACCATGCAATATTCAATAGGCTAATAATAACATGTTTCACAGAGTTCATTTTGTTTTGGCAAATATTGAATTATTTTATGCAGAGAAAAACCCTGGATTATGCAACAGAGTGCCTTTAAATTAATGAACCATCTGTTTATTATTTCAGCCTTTTTTATGATATAGCTGAAATGGCTAATTTTATTTGATGAAACATTAACAGGCACTGGCACATGTAATACAGCGTATTTACAGTAGTCGACATACGTCTTTACAGCGTATGTGACATTTTTCGAAAGTTTTATTTACTACATTATTGTTGTGTTTATAGCCTTAGTTTAGCAAGCACAGATTTTTTTCTGTAACTTCTGCAAGCTGCTACTAAGACTGTTAGGAAAATTTGCTATTAGATCATACAGAGTTCAAGACAATTCAAGTTTTAACTGTTTTAATTTGAACATGAAATTCATTACTGCTACATAAACGTCATAAGACTAAACTATTTTTAACTAGCTTTCTAACTAGATTTTTAAAGAAAGTTTACATAAAACTTAGAGAATAAAAAAAAAGTTTTATTAAGGAATAAAACTTACCCCATATTTAACTCACCCTCAAGCCATCCTAGGTGTATTTGTCTTTTTTCAAGTTTAGGCTACGTCGTTTATAAAGTTTGAAATATAGATAAATCCATCGCTTCTCTTCATTAAAGGGATAGTTCGGCCAAAAATGATATTAAACCCATGATTTACTCACCCCCAAGCTGTCCGAGTTGCATATGTCCATTGTTTTTCAGACAAACACATTTTCGGATATTTTAGAAATTGTTTTAGATCTTTCAGTTGATTAAATGTAATGTTACGGGGTCCACCCATAGTCCACGACCTTCAAGTCCAAAAAAAGTGCGTCCATCCTTCACAAATTAAATCCAAACGGCTCCAGGATGATAAACAAAGGTCTTCTGAGGGTAATCCGTGCGGTGTTGTTGTAGAAATATTCATATTTAAAACTTTATTAACGTAAATAAATACCTTCCGGTAGCGCCGCCATCTTAGACTCCTCTGTATTCAGGAGAGAGTATTAGCGTAGTGTACGCACTTTTCTTAGTGACGTATGACAAATTCGGAGGGCGGGTGCACAGAGCAGCAGCAGAGTAGCCTCCGTAGGCTGCGTAAGCTCTCATCCTGAATGCGGACGCGACTAAGATGGTGGCGCTACCGGAAGGTATTTATTTTCGTTAATAAAGTTTTAAAAATTGATATTTCTACAACAACACCGCGCGGATTACCCTCAGAAGACCTTTGTTTATTATCCTGAAGCCGTTTGGATTTAATTTGTGAAGGGTGGACGCACTTTTTTTGGACTTGAAGGTCGTGGACCCCGTAACATTACATTTAATCAACTGAAAGATCTAAAACAATTTCTAAAATATCTGAAAATGTGTTTGTCTGAAAAACGATGGACATATGCAACTCGGACAGCTTGGGGGTGAGTAAATCATGGGTTTAATATCATTTTTGGCTGAACTACCCCTTTAAACATTTAATAACCATATAGATTAGTTTTTGATAAATGGATGCTCTTATTTGATCTTTAAATGGCACCTATTTCATTGCTAAAAAACAATGTTATTTTGTGTATTTGGTATAATGCAATGTGTTTGCATGGTTTATGGTTAAAAAACAAATTATTTTCCACATACCGTACATTTTTGTAGCTCCAGATTTCATTCCCTTCCTGAAATGCACGGATTTAAGCGCTGTGTCCCTGATTGGCCAGCTAATCTGTACGTTGTGATTGGCCTGAATACCTCCGATGTCAGCCAGAAATGTGACGCTCCTCACCATGTTTGAAAGATTCGGTTGCTAACACGAAGCTATTACGAAGCGGGAGTAATTATGTCGGTCTTGTCTAGATCACCAATCCTAGGATGTAAACTGTTGCCTACAATCTGTGTGTTTGTTGTAGTCCAAGAAAAGAGATTTATGTTGGAGAGGATAACTCGCATCATCGTTTACTTTGGGGTATGTAACTTTTGCATATTGTGTTAATTTAAAATTTAAATGTGCGAATCGGACAATAGGTGCTCTTTAAAATTGGGGTACTAAAAGCCGGTAAAAGTCAGGATATTATTTAACCTAACTCTGACTGTGTTAAGCCCGGTGCACACTGTGAGATTTCAGCCACGATTTAAGCCCGGTATACACTGTGCGATTTTAAATAGTCCTTTAGGATTGTTGCTTGTCACACTGTGCGAACAAGATCGTAGTTAAGTCCATGTCACACTGTATGATCTCAGTTTCCATCAATGTCAGACAGTACGAGTTTAAAGACTTTTTTACGTCATCGATCGACGACGGCTGGGCAAACACACGCTGAAGCAGAGGTGAGCAAACCGAAACAACATCTATCGTTAATTTTAATCATGACTTGTCTAGAGCATTGAAAGAAGAAAAAACAAAGGAATTTGTATTTCCAGTGCGATTTCTCTCCAGGCTGCTTCATTTTTATCCTATCATGGTACATTGGCTATGACACGTTGTACAAAGACTCTTTATGTTTCCATAACTCCACAAGTTTCTCCTCCTGCTGTACAGTCTACCTGGCTCTTTTTGACATTTTGTCTGTGTTGATTTGTTGTTGTCGCCGCAGTAATTGCGTCATTGGGTTCTGTGCTTCTATTGGTTCTTGATTTGCTGGTTTGTGGGGAGATGTCATATACACTTGGATGGCTTGAGGGTGAGTAAAATATGGACTAGTTTTGGGGTGAACTATCCCTTTAAGACTACACTGGCTGAAAACGACACGGACAATTTTGTGTATGCATGTAGTATGTGATACACCAGACTTACAAAGAACAATCACTAGGCCACATATTGAATTATATACACAAATTTTGCCCCATGAAACTGTACATAAAAAGGTTTAATGGAAAGGCAGTGGGATGTTTTAAACCTTGATAAGCCATTTTTGCTAAGCAGGACGGTTAGAGTTACTTAGATTTTTATTTGCATTGTTGTACCCCCACTGTTTTAAATAATATGCACTTACTGATCCTTGAGGTCTGTGAACTGCTTCTCAAGGTTCGTCATCTCATCTAAACACTCCATTCGCCTTCTTTCACAGTCTTCATCATCCATGTCTACAAGATCATCAACATCATACACATTTAGCCAAAAATGCTATGATTTACACGATACTGTATATATAACTTAGCATCTCCACCTGAAGTATCTCCATCCTCCGATGCGGACGAGCTGACTGAATCCTCCTCATCCGAGCTACTGGCCTCATGTTCAGGATAATCCACGTCCATTTCTTCGTGATTATTCTCTTTTCTATCACGCGAGTTCACTGGCATCATAACAAGCAGTAACCATAAACAACCCACTGCGTTGAGGACAAAACCACCAGGCGGCGACCGGCGAGGAATATCCACGTTTAAAACATGGCTTCGTAGACGACCAATCAGCGGCGTTCCAGACACGTGATTTCATGATAGGTTTGTTCGACTTCATGCGGCGCCGCATGACATCACAGTACCGCGAGAGCGATTCAAAATCAGACTTCTCCGTATGATTTCTCGCTCTCGCGGTACTTTGAGGTCATCATCCTGTCCGTTCGAACAAGCCTAAATCTGGAAATTCATTGGTCAAATTCTGTTCACGCACATATATAGGGAATATTGGTATTTTTAGTCCATTGTCATTCTTAATGTTTCGACCCACAGAAAAGTAAAAAATAACAGATTTTTAATGTAAGGTGTGCTCTATCTAAATAACAGTTATATTTTGTAAATCTTTAATTATTTAAAAAATATATTAAATTCCTCTGTGTGATTATTAAGGTGTAAACTCTTGAGAATTGTTACACGTTTTTCATCGCTGCTGCAGCGGATTTACACATGTATGTCCAAAGTACGTTTAGGTAGCAAAGATTAAAAATTGTAACTATTTTACAGATTATAACTTTTACAGTGTACATTTTACGTGTAAAAATATATTAAATTAAATCTTAATAAATTAAAGGAGACATTTTACAAGACTTTTTTAAGATGCCAAAATAAATATTGATGTCCCCAAAGTACGTATTTGAAGTTTTAGCCCAAAATATCATATAGATAATTTTTATAGCATGTTAAAATTGCCATTTTGTAGGTGTGAGCAAAAATGTGCCATTTTGTGTGTGTCCTTTTAAATGCAATTAAGCTGATCTCTGCACTAAATGGCAGTGCTGTGGTTGGATAGTGCAGATTAAGGGGCAGAACTATCCCCTTCTGACATCACAAGGGGAACAAATTTCAATGACTTATTTTTCACATGCTTGCAGAGAATGGTTTACCAAAACTTAAAAGTTACTTGGTTTTTACATTTTCTAGGTTTATAGAAGCACTGTAGAGCCAATTACAGCACTTAAACATGGTAAAAGTCAGATTTTCATGATGTGTCCCCTTTAAGCAAACCCAAAAGACAATTTTAGTCTTATAATAAGACACTTGAAACAAACCAGCAGATGGCGCAGTTTTACATCAATGGAATATTAAATAAATTTGCATTTCTTACAAAGAATAATGTTTAAAAATCAATTAAAATCATTTTAAAATAAACGGCAGAGGGGATGAATATCATTCCAAAACCAATTAAATTTTAAGTCTATTGTTTACACAAAACTTTAAAATGTCTTCAGCGGACTGAAAATGTAGTGCATATGCCATATAGTTCACAAAATTTTGCATTGCATGCAAAAAGCTGCCTTTAGACAAAATATTATAAAAACAAGACATATAATGACAAATAGACACCAATATGGTAACATAATTAAACTTCTTTAAAAGAGTTAGACACTATAAACGATATTTACACTATTAGCACAGATATTTTGTAGGATTCATTCACAAGAAATAAGTATTTAAAATTCAGTAAGATGGCTCATAATATATTCATAAATGATTTGTTATGGTGAATCAAAAGTAGCAGCATTTTGACTGAATTGTGTAAGCAACTTGAAACTGATGTGCTTTTTTTGGGCGGTATACACGCTCACAGGTTGAACCTTCCAAGTGCTAATGCAAAAATGATCTTACACTTGATCACACCTTTTGAAGATTACTCCACAATATATTGCACTTACTTTGTTATATAAATCATGAGATTTGGTCTTGCCGACTCAAATATGGGCTGTGATGTGGAAAAAATCCTAGGTTTTGTTAAATCACATGTGATGTTGTAGTACCCATTCTAACAAAGATAAGACATTATGAATGTGGTTGATTTTGCAACAGACCTTTACAAAAATGAATGTCCTCGATGGAAGAATTTTTCTATAAACTTACTTTAATTAAATTAAAGGGACACTCAATTTTTTTGAAAATAGGCTCATTTTCCAGATCCCCTAGAGTTAAACAATTGATTTTTACAGTTTTGGAATCCATTCAGCCGATCTCCCAGTCTAGCGGTACCACTTTTAGCATAGCTTAGCATAATACATTGAATCTTATTAGACCACTCTAAAAATAACCAAAGAGTTTGGATATTTTGCCTATTTAAAACTGGCTAGGAATACTCTCATTACGTTGTAATAATCAAGGAATTTGCTGCCGTACCATGGCTGCAGCAGGCGCAATAATATTACAACCGACGGTAAATAGTCCCCTTGAAACAATAGCTTTAAATTTTCCATCAGTCTTAGTACACGATGTAACTACAGAAGAGTCAAATTTTAAATAGGAAAAATATCCAAACTCTTTGTTATTTTTGAGCACTATTCCAATGTTCTAATCAGACTCAATGGATTATGCTAAGCTATGCTAAAAGTGGTAGCGCCAGACCCTAAGAATAGTTGAATGGATTCCAAAATGGTAAAAATCATATGTTTAACTCTGTTTAACTTAATAAAAAAAATGGAGTGTCCCTTTAAAGGAATAGGAATGTATCTACTAACTACTATCAATGTTTGTAAATGAACACTTGGGAAGCACTTTATATTAGATTGTTGTTCTACATGAAAATATTTTGAGATACTACCAGCTCTGAGCCTAACCCATAGTAGGATAATATTTAAAAATAATTTGGTGGTAAGTGGAATGTAAAGATGTATTAGGAAAACTGCAGTGGGGTCCAAAATCCTCACATTTAACACCTGTATATATGGAAATTAAAAAGTATATTTAATAAAAAAAAATGTTACAAAAAAGTTATAAAATAAAGTGAGACTGATATTCTATAAATAGCATAGTGACACACATTATTAAGTGCATTATCACACGAGACGCAGGTATTTCTGCTAAAACACATGGTTACTTTTGTTTGGTGGTGGTTTATGGGGAGGTGACAAACATGAAACGTGGGTTTAACCTCGAACATCAAGTTCTGGAACAAGTGCTTATGGGTTTTCCTGGTATGTGAACACTTGAACATTCTAAGGATTCCTGCTCTTTGTTTGTTTACAGATTTGCGCAATGTGTGGCGTCTCGGAGACACCTGAATACAACTACTAACCGAAGCTGGATCATGACTCATTGCTCAAGTATAGGTCTACCCCAGATTAACACAACCCACACACTGATCTTTAAAGTGCTGCCAGACTTACAATAGTGGGTCAGACTGTCGACCTACAAAGGGGTTGAAATGTATACAAAATCAAACTCCCACCATTCATAAAGCAATAAAATCTTTGCAAGACACCAAAATTTTTAATTTGTTTAATTTAGTCACATCCTGTTATATTTAATATAGTAAGTTTAGAATTTTTTAGCAACTTGTAAATTTGCTATTAGATCATACTGAGTTCAAAAGCATTCAAGTTCAAACTTGTGTGTGTTTCAACTCAGGGAATGTTCCAGTACTTGTAAATCTCCCTTCTCTGAAGTAAGGAAATGTTTGAAATTCATAACCATGGAAACTACGGTTTTCACTCACTTCAGTTATGTATTTCTGATTGCTTAATAACAAAAAAGTATGACAACACGCCACGCTATATGGTATGATCTCAATTTTCATCTTGTCTTGCGTCACAGTATCGCCGCATGGTGACATAAGAGCATGCTGTTGTTAGAAACGGTTGCTATTGTTATGCTCCTCCTCTTATGCAAACAATGCTTTAGTAGTTTCCAGTTCAAATGTCATGACAAGACAGGTACAGGCAGGACAGCATTACACCAGTTAATTCACGATTTACTTCTATTGCTGGAGTTTCCATCAAGTTTATTTACACGGTCCGTCCCTTGCTTTGTTTAAAGAGGTGGATTTGAAACCAGACAGATACTAACACTTCACTCCTTTGTTCTTTAGTGGTCTCATTTTGACAAATAAAAGAATAATACACACACGCACACACATATGCAAAGCAACACAACTGCACACAATTGAGATTGTAGTAAAGATGATGTTCAGAGGGGACAAAGCCCCAGAGCCAGAAACTCATGGAAAATACTAAAAAAAGGTTAAATAAGTTGGCTAATGCTACTTGACGTCTTTGAAGGGGGAGCCCCAGCAAAAAAAGTGCAGGGGACTAACATGAACCCCCCAACCCCGCTTTCGTTCAGCAGTTTGAGGGGCCTTCCATGTGGGATGTTTCACTTTAGTTTTACATTAAACTGACTCAGCTCTTATCTTATTCATATATATTTCTTAAGTGAAATGCATGCTTTCCTTTAAAACATGCTTTTACAGTTACTGCAGCATATCAAATGGTCTTTAGTTTTTATACTAGGCACTTTTTAAGGTTTATTTACTTAATAGATATACAGAGGTCCTAATAAGTGTCTAGACATGTTAAGTCACATATAGGTGAATAATAAGTCGTTGATCATACAAACAAAGGATGCAATTTTTAACTACATTTTTGCAGATACTTTAACCAGATAGCGTCATGTCAATTTTTAGTGGTTGTCTGAATTGCATTCTCCTGGACACAGGTGAAGCAAGTGCAATTGGTCCACAAAATGTGACTGACAACCAAAATGTGGACAAAAAAGTATGGGTGGTTTCCCAAACAGGGGTTAGCTGAAGACAGGACTAGACCTTAGTTTAATTAGGAAATATAACTAGTTTTAACAAACATGCCTTACTAAAAACATTACTTGTGTGCATTTCGAGGGAAAAATATATTTGAGTATTTTTTGTTAATTTTTCTTGAGCAGATTTAATATTAATTGAAAATAAATGTAACTTGTTTTAATATTTTGTATTAATTATTAAATTATTATTATTATTATTATTTAGAATATGAATTTAATGTCCAAATATGTTTGGGGTCTACATTACGCACAACCAAAAAAAAAAAAAAAAAACTTTAGACGTGTTTATTCCATTCAGCTGACTAAAATAAAGGGTCTTTATTTATGATGCCTGATTTCCTCCTGACTTCATTCACGCGCCTTTTTCATTCATCTAACCCTGCGTTTAGTGCGGGACTGCACGGTACATTTGAATGTGTAATAGGAAAATTCAGATTTTCATTCTTACTTCGCGGAGTCATCTTGAGGGAAATTCTCTAAATAAAAGCCCGCTACGAGTTCCCCTTTTCAGCGTAAAGTCAAGATAACTTCACACGGAAATCCCCATCCTCCTCACAATGCAATATAAAAGCTCTTGCGCCGCCCTCTCAAAGCATTTAACTGCTGAGTGCGATAGAGAGCGCATCGTCCACAACGAACGCAATGGATATACAAACACTTGCCAGCAATAACTATATGGATCCTAACTTTGATGACATGGATTTGAAAAACAGGAAAGTGCAACACTGTGAGGATCGCGTTGATAGTGGCGTGGATTCGTTAAAGGAGGACGAGTACATAAAACTTCTGGGCGAAATGGCGAATCTGGAAATTCCGCGTGAAAGTGTAAATACATACGAACCTTGGAAACAAGAAGTCACGGAAGATGGAGACACGTAAGTTTAACATGTTTTACTTAATATAAAAAAATATTACACAATGCAAGGTTTTCTCCAGCTAAAAGAAAATGTGCAAGAATCTGCACGAATTAAACCAAAGTTAAAGTTGGTTTAAATTTGTGTATTGGCTATTATATGAACGAAACGCAGAAAATTATAAGATCAACTTTTTAAAACTCCTGCAAGCAACAATTCGGAAGTAAACAAATAGTCTACTGCACTTTGGCACGGCACCGAAAGTGGGAGGAGCTTAAAACACAAAGTGCGCATGCAGGAAAGTCCCTGGCACGCGGCCAAGCGCAGATAATGCATCAAATGTGTCAAGCCGCACTGGTTGGAAATAACCTTAAAAAATCCATTCTTGCGCAACACCGCCTGCTTGCACCGTGTCTCTGCTAAACCACATCCTTTGAGAAAGTTCTTTAAATATTGATTTCTAAAAAAAACTCCCACATTTTTTTCCAGGTATCTTCACCTTGCAATCATTCACGAGGCTGAGGACTATGCCATCCAGATCATCAAACAGTGTCACAATGACTCATTCTTGAACAGGCAGAACAACCAAAGACAGGTAATTGACATAAATGTTTGCTAAAAAAATACCTTTTTAGGAAAATGGCTTTTGTTGTTTCCATCTCGACTGCTTATTTAATCGAAAATCTGTGTGATTTAAATTTCCAGACTGCTCTGCATCTAGCCGTGATCATGGAAAAGCCACAAATGGTGGAGAGGTTGCTGAAGGCCGGATGTGACCCCTGCCTCGTCGATCAAAGTGGAAACACTGCACTCCACATTGCTTGCAAAAGAGGATCTTTAGCTTGCTTCTCAGTGCTCACTCAGATCCAGACCCAGCACCTTCGATCCATCCTCACCCTCCCAAATTACAGCGGTAAGTGAAGATCCAACACAATATAGCTGCTTCATTAAAGTATTTTTTTGATTTTTTAACCTTCAAGAGCGGTTTGTGAAGAATTGTCTTTCTTTTTATCGCAGGACATACTTGTCTCCACATAGCAGCCGTTCACTGTTACCTGTCAATGGTGGAGATTCTGGTCCAGCTTGGGGCAGACATTAACGCAAAGGTACGGTATTCATTAATATACTCTCCATCTTATTTGGGATAACACATTGGATTATAAAGAGGACTAACATGGGCTTTGTTGTCTTGTTTAGGAGCAGTGTAGTGGCCGTACGTCGTTGCATTTGGCGGTGGACCTGCAGAACTTGGATCTGGTGCGCACACTCATTGCTTTGGGAGCTGATGTCAATAGCCTTACCTATGGCGGCTACACCCCCTACCACTTGACGTTTGGCCGAACAAACTGTGAGATCCAAAGCCAGCTTTTTAATCGGACCGCCCAAGAACTTATTCCAATGCCAGAGAGCGAGTCGGAGGAGAGCGATGAGGAACTTGCATCTGATGATGAATGTGTACGTTTCTTTTAACATAATTGATTATAATTTTTGGATAAATGCATTCAAGTAGCATATGAGACGCTTAAAGTGTCTACAGATTTCTAATCGTGAATATGTTGTTCTTTTGCAGATATATGATGACATCCAGTTTTGTGGGAGATAGACTGACTGTCGGAGCAACGTTACTTAGACTAAACGCACAGCAGCAACAGCCGTAGATGCTGTTTCGGAACGTTCTCGCCGAAGGTCGTGCCACGTCAAAGGAACCCAGCCGGATCCAGAATGGCAAAAAGCATTTCCGGGTGACACACGATCGTGATGGTGCTGTTAAACGTGGAGAAATCCCAGAGAAAGCTGGACAGAGACCCTTTACATAAAATACCTTTGAAATCTACTTTTGAAACCAAAGAAATGGGAGAAAGTTTGTATATTGTGTAAATACACAGAGATATATTTTTATATTTGTAAATTTGTCAAATAACATATTGTACATAATGTTTCTAGATTATATAACACTGTGAAAATATTTTTACATTAAAAAATAAGTGAATGAATAACATATGAACATTTGTCTGAGTGTTTCTTGTATTGAGTGTACTAAACAGATTTCATAACCCCTGGAAATTTTCTGAGTTGTGAAATGTGTGAAAGAACATTAACCCATGAACTGGTTCAATACCAAGGTTCAGGGAAAAAGGCCCTCCATATGTACAGTAAATGGTATCATTTCCTTTTTGTGACTCATGAGATGTGTCACTATATAAAATTCCTCATGTCTGCTAAAGCACAGTCATGTTTAATTGACTCACGCCTATTATTACGGTTTAGACAAAAGAGAAAACAGAACTCATAACTGCTATCTATGAGGTTTTTAATCATTGTATTCAGTACTGGGATTTTATTTATGTATATTAAAAGTATAATAAACGCATATTCAGACAAAAGAAATGATTGATTTGACAGATGTCCGCTTTACTGATTCAAAGTAAATAAATCTAGAAATCTTTTTATAGATCTATAAATCTTAAGACCTTAATAAAATAAACAGCTGGGAATTTTAACATTTAGGGAAATTCCTTTTCTTTGTTCTCCTGAGAATGAGAATTATACAACTAGATCCTTTGGAAAGACTAGAGTATGACGGACATTATCATCCCTATGTCACATGGAGAAGGGTGGTTTCCAACTATTATTATTATTATTATTATACAAACATTTTAGATATTATACACACACAATAGCTTGAGGTCAACATATGGTAGCTACATATGGTGGTCATATTAGGACCATAAATAACGAAAATCACACTTAAACATCAAAATCCAAATTTGTTTAGATTATTAGTAACATAGCCAAGTTGATCCGTGAAATCTTTCATATTACCTCATACCAGAAACTTTTTTTGTTACAATGGAGAGTTAAAAATTTTATACTAAGCAATATGAATGAGTCACATGATTAAGTATACACTATGTATAAACCACAAAAGCATGTGTTTAACTTTCCTTGCATGATCATCTCTAGTCAGCCCCATCTGACTCAAAGTCCATTTAAGACATAACTACATTCAGAAAGAATTCTTTACAATATTTCCTGGTTAGGGAAAACACAGAATAAATGAAAATGAAAGATGGGTGTGCTTGGTGATTGCCCTGTTAAAAGTTTACTCCTTGTACTTCCTGATAAATATGAAAGAAAAAAGTAAAAGAAGCAGCTGGAGTCTTAAAAGTTTTTTCTCAAAATGTATTTAATGAAACGGGGGGAATTTACATGACAACAAGGGCTTTGACCGGAATCCTACACATCCCTGGACTTTCTGAGTAGCACAATGGACACATCAGTCCCTCTCTGATAAACAGACCAAGTGAGTGTCCACTTCTGCCTCTGACAAAATCCTAAAACCGAGAGGAAATTATTAAGTCAACAAGAAAACAATCTTTTTAAAAAAGTCAAATGGTACAGCACAGCATTAGAAACTAAACCATCATGGGTTTATAATTACCCACACAATAAAATGGATAAATGAATATAATGTAAGTTGCTGTGAGACAACAGGTCCCTCACTGGGGGACAAATCTGGTTGGACAAATCTCACACAAAAAAAAAAAAAAAACCACTGCCAATACTTGATTTACATACACACACATATACAGGCACTGATACGGGGGACGAAAGTGGTGTAGGTATGTTTGCATGTGTAAAACCAGCTTATGGTGTGCACGTGCACCCACATCGCCTCCGCAGGGAATAAAGGAACGGGCAAAGATGGTAGGTGAGCTAAGCTATGTCACTCGTCACAGTTGCTCTGTGTAATGTATACATTTTATAATAGAAAATAGCATAGAGACTGGAAATCTTTGTGTAAATTGTGACTGCATTCCACACACCTGAATTTCGGATCCTCTGCCGTGATGACACCAATCTCCAACTCAGATGGCTTGAAATCGATTGTCAGAACAGTTGATAAGCAGGTGATTGCTGTCTGTGAATGAAAATGTTTCCTCAATTAAGATAAACATCATATATCTTACTAGCATTGATAATTTTAAGAACATGTATGCATTTTTTTACAGGAGATTTTTGCTTTAAGTTTTTTATAGATTTCAAAATAGATTGGGAAGACCCAGCCTTTGTTGGTTACCTACAAACTGTGTTATCAGGACGTAAATATTTAACAAAATTTACCCTTTTAAACAAACCCTGGTTTATGGGTCTGGTTTGCGGTAATTTACAGGAAGTTATGATTTCTATTTTAAGGGAAACAGTACGACATTGTGCATCAACTTTCATTTACTTCCTTGTTGCCCTGGCAACAAACATAATCCATACAAAATTCCAATGGGACCAGCTAGTTCAACGTAATAGCATTAATGGCTCAGAAAATTTAAAATAAATTCTAGCATCACTTGTTTGCAGTTGTCATCTTTCATGCTATCACATTCATGTAATTTTAAGTGTAATGATATTTTACTTATTACATTATTACATTAAGTTTGGATTAAACTCCAGCGGAGGTGCTTCTAATATAAACATTTTGGGGGTATTTTCAAAGTGGACAATTTTAGTAGAAACAAATATAGAAGCTGAAACTGGAAACCTAGAATTGTTTTAAAAGTATGTTATTGTTTGAACTTATAATTAAATGAATGAGTTCAGTTCAGATCAATTGGAAGCTGCATAGACTGCTAGATTTTAACAAATTGTCAAAAATGGCTATAAAGAAACTGATCCGTGTGATTTAATGTCGAGATTGTACCTCAACTGTCTGCTCAAACGTCCAATCAAGTTTCTTCTTCACTTTTTTCTCCAGAAAGCTGGTTGCCTCTGTCTGCTTCACGCCTGCAGCCGTAGCCTTGAACCCACAGTAATAACCTGCAGGGTCACATTTATATACCTGTGGCCCCAGCTCCTCATCTACACCAATTACAATCATGCCTAAAAAACAAGAGATAAAACAATGCATACCATAAACAACACAATAATACACTAAACCAAAAATGTTTCTCATGATAAAATATGAAGTGGTTCTCATAGACTCTACAAAACGGGTGTCAGGCAATTAAATTGAATTTCATGTTAAAACATTAACCAACATGCAGTATTAAGGTTTGCATGTGGGTCTTGCTCAAAAGGTGATTGTTGACATAAGAGATATTCTAGGTGTAATGCAAGTTAAACTCAATCTATAGCATTTGCAACAATTTTAATTGTCATAAAAATATTTTTAACTTCTTTGTTGTTTATTTAAAACTACAAAAATACACAACAGATAACACTAGTAGGGCTGGACCAGAAAATTCGAATATTCGAATATTCGTTCCGTGGGTTGACATTCGATTTTCAGTTTTGAGATTCGAATATATATAAATATTTTTCAGCGTTAATGCAGAGCTTTTGCCAAGCAGGAAGTGCGCTTCATGCTCCCGCTCTGTAGGTGGCGCAGAGAGACCAACATCCATAGTCAACAGCCATCAAACAGCACCAGTGGAAGAGATCGCCTCGAACGGAAAGCGCGCTTCCTGCTTTGGCATTCACGCTAATAGTGTTGTAAATAACGTTCAGTTTCTTGCAAAAACTGATTGATTTGCTTCACAAGACGTCAATATGTCACACAGAGTTATGGGGGATTACTTTTGTATTGGATATATATGCTTTAGCTCTTAAAGTGTGCGGATCGGTTGACTTGCATGACGGAGCACTGGGGTTTCTGCAAAATATCTTCTTTATTGTTCTGCATGAATATGAAAAAAACATATTGATGGTGTAAGTGTTATAAATAAACTTGATTTTGAAAGTATGCTACCGTTTTATTACAGTTTGTTGAACTTCGTTCATTTATTTTCGTTGTTTTATTTAAATAGCCTACCCTTTACGTTGTCAGTAATTACTGTGCTGCTAATTTCTGATACGGGAATGTTTATTTGTTAGAAAAATGTTAGGCTACCTTATTAAAAGTATTGCTCTTGTGTTTTGTTTCACTAATGCTGTTCTCGCAGGACGCGTGACAGGCACGCCGCTTCCAGCTTGCGCTGTTCTGTAGTATTTTTAAAGTTTATTTCTTAAAGTTTATTCTAAACGTGTCACATGTCCATATTGCACGAAAAAAAGGCACTACACTCCCTTGAGTCCGCAGCAACACATCCGCCACATAATAAAACTGTAGATAAACAGACACACACACACACACACACACAGATTCCTGCCTTTATTAAAGAGAAAAATATGTTCAGCCCCTCCTTCCGAAGCTTCGAATATTCGATTTTATTTCTACTAGAGCTTCGAAGCTCAAAAAATGGTATTCGGAACAGCCCTAAACACTAGTACACAAATTTTGGGAAATTAACGACTTCCGGGATAAAATGTGTTAATTCGCACATATTTTGATTAGATGAATTTGAAAATAGGCGTTTTCAAGATAATTTACAATAAAGATTTATACTTATCTATACACAGGCAAGTATGTTTGTCTATAAGGGAGAGGGTTGTGGTGATCATGATGCCTTGTAACTTCTCGACAAAGTACGGTAACAATGAAAATGGAACCATATTAAAGTTTATAAATTTATCTTCACTAAAGACTACGACCTAAATTTAATAATAATTTAATAGTCTTTTATTGCAGAGTACATTTGTCTTAGCCAGACTGACGCACACATCACACAGTTACGTTTGGTGGCTTGCGAAAGTGTCATTGCCTAACATCTCCAAGGAACAGTCGCATGCTATTTTCATGAAAAAGCATAAAAATGCTACATGAAAAAAAACTATAAATGAATGGAAAGTTATGGTATTTGTATCAATAAAAAAATAAATAACAATTGCTGTGGCATCATTCTCATTAGCCTCTTCCACACAGTAATTTTGGTACATTACCATGAATTTATCAGAATGGATTTACCAGTTAATACAAAACTGTGCTGTTCACACACGCAGTTACTTGTCTTTTTACCAGTAAGACATCTTTCATACATCAATTTCACAATACCGGTAAACTCGGTGAGAAAGGGGAAGTTACCTGTGGCGTGAGGCGAGCTCAGTGTTGTATTTGTAAACAATGGTGGGGTTATGACTTCATATCCATAGTTCGTATTTTGTTGTTTTCACATCTGTGGCAAACGCTGACTGTCGCGAAGTTGCTCGTGACCAAACAACAAAACCTGCGTCTTAAAAACAGTACTGTTTGCACATTAGACTTTACAGAGGGTGTGCTAAGGACGTCGGAAATTCGTCAAATAGATTGTAAGCTGTTTTAAACAACTTTGGTGAAAAATGTGGATGTTAACTTCAGGTGTGCTCGACGTTAAATCAACTTCCGTGTGGAAACGTCCGTAAACAGTGCGGGGGTAAACGCGTCACCTTTATCAAAACTTTATAATTGGCCCAAAGCTGTCAGCAAGGTCTGACGTTGTCTGTTCTAAATGCCGGTAATCTATATTTTTTGTTCACACGTAGCATTTACCAGTAAATTACTGGTAATCTTACATCTTCTCTTACTGGTAAATTGGCCGCACTGATTTACCAGAAAGGTTCTGTTCACACATAATCTGTTAACTGCAATTTACCAGTAAATTACCAGTAAAGACTGTATGTGTGAAAGGGACTATTGCGTTATCACATGTTGCAGAAAAGTTATGAAGCATTATCACACAAAATGAATTATTTTTATGCAACTCTGACCTGTAGCTGTATCCTGGAAACTAGAGCCAATTAGCACTCAGGAGGACTTAATTTCCCTTTATTACTGAACCAATTTTGGTCAAATTTAGTTACTTTAATTTCAGAGGCTTTCTCCTTGTAGACCACTGTTACCAATAATAATGAAACTTTATATAAATCTTTAATTTTCGGATTTAAAAAATAATTTTAATATGAAAAAATGGCTAAATAACCTACTTTATGTATTGCATACCTATTTGGATAAATGTGTTAAATAAATTCAACTTCGATATAATGTATAACTTTTACAACTTTACATTTAAAACTGTGTTTTTAATATTCACGGATACCACCATTCAAACTAGTGCTGGGCAATATACAGGTTCAAATGATAAACTGGTTTGAATTACACACACGGTACGAATGAACAACGACAACAAAAAAAGGCATACGAGTAGGAGAGGAATGGCAGTGGAATACATTTTTAAAAATAGCAGTGCAGAACACAAGGGTCTCGAGAAGCATTTGCGCCTCTTCTGCCATGCTGCTACATTCATTGAAAAATGTTGCCATGCCACTGTAAACAAAAGCTTGCAACGCCTGCCCCACCTGCAGGGGCTTCTGATTGGTTCCACTGTTCTGTAAGTGATATTGATGAGCTGCGCTCATGTAAATGTTACAACTATTTAGACAGCATCATAAAGCATGGCACTTATAAGCAAGTTTGTCATTGTACTATTTTGTTGTTGTTGTGTTTAAAATAAACAAAAAATCCAGAGGCCTTGAAACCGTTAAACGCCCAGCACTAATTCAAAGTTTAAATATTTTTAGTTAATCAAAATACATAATGCAACAAATGCTTTAGATTGAGGTTAAAATGAATAATACTTTTAAGAGCTTGACACTTGTTGTCCCATAGTGTATATAAACTGTGTCCTTACAGCAGCCGAGCGGCCTCATCTCTGCGTTTTGTGTGTAAACCTGAGAGATGTCAGCTATTCTTTTGCAAAGCATGTCAACTGGAATCTCATATCCATACTTATACTTCCAGTTCGCCGCCTCATAGCGAGCACGTTGCACTTGAGACTTGCTGTCAGCTGAATGTAAAACACAAGACATCAGTTAGTAGTGTGTCAATTCTTAATACAGACATCATAAAGTATATTAGTAAGGGAATTGTGCATGTGACATTCACATATCTGACCCTGGACTACAAAACCTTGGGTATACAAGTCTCATCATGGGTAGATTTGTAGCAATAGCCAACAATGGGTCAAAATTCTCCATTTTTCTTTTATGACAAAAATCATTAGGATATTAAGTAAAGATCACGTTTCATATTTTGTCAAATTTTTAGTAGAAATATATCAAAACTTTATTTTTTGTGTGTCTACACCTTATATGACAAGTTTTCAGTTCCAGGGTCACATAAGGGAAAGTAATTTCTGTACCTGTCATTCCCGACATGACGCAGCCGATGTTCTCAGTGATTTTGAATAAGTGAGTAACAGTGGATGCATCTAGAAGCTTATCCTGAACGAGAGACATCACAGTTTATATGTACTACAGAAACTGAACTGGCCAATAATAGTAATAACAAACTTCTTCCTGTAGCTTATGGCACTTTTCCATTGCATAGTACCTCACGGTTTGATTTGGGTCAGGTCGGGTCAGCTCACCTCACTTTGGCTTGGTTAGCTTTTCCATTGAGTTTAGGAACATATCGGAGTGGGAGGGATTATAGGCGTGTGGTTTTATTTGCACTGCCTACTGCTGTGACATCATACAAGTGAGAGTCGTTGTACATTTCCATACATTTATTTATTTCTCAGTCTGCCACAAAGTTAAAATTGACCACCACAAATAGATGTTTGCACATAGCGTTTATCACTACCTTTGTCTCACATGACAGTTTTTTCTACAAAAACCCAGTCAAATGTGCCGCCACAAACTGGAAGTCTGGAAAAATACTGTTATGTTGTTCCTGATTCTCAACCTGTGCATGTTTTTCATTGCTAAAAGGGAGTTTGGGAACTTACAGCAAAGCACAGATGACAACAGGTTTACTCAAGACACAGCGCAAAGCTAGCATGAAGATAAAGCTAATCTGTTACATTATAGCGATGATGCTGGTAGTTACGATTCTCTAAGACCAATCGGTGATCAACAGTGTTTTCGCGTCCATTTGGTGTCAGCTCGGGATGGTTGGAACCCCGACCGAGGCGGTACTAAAAAAAGTATTGCGTACTACGTACTGTAGTGATCTACAGTGTTTTCGCGTCCATTTGGTGTCAGCTCGGGTGGGTTGGAACCCCGACTGAGGTGGTACTGAAAAAAGTATTGCGTACTACGTACTGCACCCAGTGGAAAATCCCCCTTAAGTAAGCTTACCTGACACCACCCTATCCAAACCGTACTATGCAATGGAAAAGCGCCATCATTTGGACAGTTCACCCCAGTATGAAAATGTTGTCATTAATTACTCACCCTCATGTCGCTTCACACCCATAAGACCTTTGTTCATCTGCAGAACACAAATTTAGATATTTATGATGAAATCTGGGAGCGTTCTGACCCTCCACCCATTCACAGAAAAGCAACTACCACATTCAACGCCCAGAAAGGCAGTAAAGTCATCATTTAAATAGTCCAAGTGCCTGCAGTGGTTCAATCTTCATTTCATGAAGTGACAAGAATAACTTTTCTTCTCTTTGATGTTGTTCTCCACTGCAAGTTCAAAAGAGCATCACAGTGCATGCACGTGGTGCTGACTATCATTGCACAATTTTTTTGATTGAACCCCTACAGGCACATGGACTATTTTAACATTGTCTGCTTGCCTTTCTGGGCCCTGAAAGTGGTAGTTGCTTTTATGTTGGAGGGCGGGGTCATAAAGCACTTGGATTTCATCAAAAATATCTTCATTCGTGTTCTGAAGATGACCGACTTCAGGTCTTACAGGTGATGAATCACATAGGTCGAGTAATTAATGCCAAACTTTGTATTCTGGGGTGAGCTATCATTTAAATTGACAGCATTAGCAGCGCCAAAGCCAAGGGTTCAATCCCAAAGGAGAGCACATAGTGATAAAACATAATGAATGCACTGTAAGTTCCTTTGGAAGAAAGCTCTGACAAATACATAAATGTAATGCAAAACACGAGACTACACTTACTGGGACTTTTTTTTGTGTGACGACTACTGCACAGTCCTTTCCCCGAACAGCAACTGATGTAAGACCACCCTGATTTATGGCCTTGAATGCATATTCTGTATGAATGAGACAGAAAAGTTATTTAGTAAGCGATGCATTTAATTTAGTAATACATGTAGTTTAGTGTGAGTTGCGACCCTCCGTTTTCAAACAAGAGAGGATATTAAAATCCCACCGCAACTTAAACCAACTTACAATGACAACACAAGTACAAGTGAAGTTACACATAATAAGTTATTACAGACCTAGAAAACCCTTATATAATGGTTAAGTTAACCTTAGTTACTAAACTTATTATTAAACAAAACCCAGACAGGTTATTAAAGCTTATTATACTGTTTGGGCATTCCAAGGGTAATTAAAATTCAATACAATCGCAATTTACACACATACTGTACATCCATCCATCCTCCATCCATCAGTCACTCTATGCTAACGCTAACCGGGTAATGCCACACAACAAAATGCATTAAATAAATAAAAAACAAGAAAAATAAAACTAAAGATTTCTGGACAATATATTCATATGACAGATAAAGGATAATTACACCTGACAACTATCTCTAATGTAAGAGAGGGGGATCCGAGCGGCACTATAGCGACATGACTGTGCACTTACACCAACAGTTTATAAAGTGAAATAAACTCTTCCATACTCACCTACTTGATAAAGTCTTCCCTCCGGAGAGAAAATAGTAATGTGACGGTCAAAACCTGCACTGGAACCCCGGGACATGATTATGAGAAATTTAAAAACCGTGAAAATAAAAAACAGTTACAATCATGAGTGAACAGCGACATGCAGAATAACCCGGAAGTTGCGTTCATTGTCTTTCCGGGTCAACAAAAGCGACGAGGGAGCATGGAGCATATGCGCGTATACGAGACAAATAATAAAAGAATAAATAAAATTAAGCTAGTAATACTATGATTTTATTCTTGAGTTTTTACATTTGTTTCTTTAACTTTTTAAGTTTTAACTTTTAAGGCTTGGACTTCACAATACTGATTTCAACCTTCGATATGGCCTTAGTCAATAATAAAGATATCAAGGTTATTTTCACAGAATGTTCTTTACATTATCTAGGATGGTTTTGTGTATAAAGTGATAAAGACAATAATAGACAAACTTTTGCTTAAAGCGAACAAGTAAATTATGATTGAACAATTTATTTCATAAATTTCATCATATTTTGTAGCAAATAATAATTTAATCTCCAGAACACAATCAGCCAGTGAAAAGGAGAAAAATCTTGGAAATGTATTTGCATAAATAGGAACAAGAAACAGGGAAATTTCTTTCACATCAACCACACTTCATAACCTCAGAGTTAATATAGAAAATGTCAAAATTACAAAGCATGCTTAAGACGTCTTTTGTTTGTCAAAAAGTCATATTTCATAATTTGAGATGACAAATTTAACCCCTCCTAGACCTTTGAGTCACATGCTCTTAAAATGTAAACTACTAAACGTGATATGGTAGTTTTTGTGGGTTTTATTGGTTTTATTAATATTTATTATGCATATATCTCCTCGAATATATTCTGTCTCATTGAATAGCACTAAAAGTTTCATTTCTTGGTTAGGTTTCGTTTTTCTAAGAAAGAGTCCAGCTGTACTTGCTACACTGAACAGTAAGTTAATTTTGGTAGGCCAAGGCCAAGAGAACCAAAGAGCAGAGTGTACGTCATCTCAAATAAGAGTACTTTTGATAAATGTTGGGAGGGCAAATGATCTTTGAGCGCCTCTTTGAGGGGTCTCACTTTGTTGGCTCGAGGAAATAAAGTAATTTTGCTTGGCACCTGGAACCAATTGCTTTTGAGACTTTGCCACTACAGTGACCACAAAATGTGACCACATTGTTCTGAATGTTCTCTATCTTATCTTTAAGAATACTTTTTCTAAGAAAATGGTTCAAACTTATCTTCACTTCCTTTAGAATTTGATTCTTAGAAGCACATCATTTATGCAAAGAAATCACATTGCTTGGAGATTTCTGGGCAAAAGTAAGTGGAATACTCAATGTCTGATTTCTTTTTGTTGCCACAAGCATAGCATAACAAATATTTCCATGTTTGCATGTGCAACATAATGTGAATTGTATGTGTTGTCCTTAGTCATACTGATATTAATTGCCTGAGAGGTTATTTGAGTGCAGGCCATTTTTAGCATCATTAGCATTAAGAGACTTTAGTAGGCCTACTTTATGAAATTGACTAAGAAAATGCTTCACTACTCTCAAAAAAGTTTTGATTAAGACCACTCACGTTTAATTGAGGTAAATAGTTGAATCACTCCCTAAAATGTTACAGTGAACCCAAGTAAATGCATTTTTAAGGCTCAAAAATGATCTTGGTCAGTTTGCTGAAAACAAACTTGCATACAATATTGATCCGATTGCAAAAAAGTTATGGGAAGTGGTTAAAGCTCAAGAGGAGCTTAACTTATATAAAATGTTAGAATTGTGAGAAACAGAGCCATTTCTATCACAGCAAAATTCCCTTGACCTAATTCATCTTTAGAGAGTTTAACTGTGGGAGTAAGAGCTGTTTCCTCCTTCAGCACTGCCTTTCCACAAATACCACTTTAAAAGAGCTCACTGCCTCCGCAGATAAAGTTTTGTCAGGACACATTTAAATACCAGAAAAATCCTAACAGTGTCCAAATAATGCATATAAACTATAAATGGAAAATGATGACTATAAATAGAATGTCACAGATCAATGATAGTTTTATAAGCACCTTGGGGGTTTGTTTATGCTCTGAAAGAAAGGCCCCTGTCACCACTTCCCATTATATTTATTTCTAAAGAAGATAAAAACAATGAACTTCATGTGTATTGAACAAAATAGACACAAGACATATTGGTGGCCTAAAAAGATAGTTTTTTTTGTACATTTGGTGAGTTTACCCTTATAGTGGCTGCCATATTGAGACCATCAGTTTTCAAAAGGCTTTGATGCAACATCCCTGGCAATAGGAATCACAATTTAAGATTGTTGTTTTAAATGTAGACCTACTTTTAAACATGTCTTACCAACTGGTATTAACAGTTAAAGATTATACCCTGAAGATACTGCAAACAGTTGAAAAAATATCCCATTGATATTAGGGCTGTGCAATTAATTGTTTTCAATTTTTAAATCAAACATTTACAAAAAACTAAATAATTGAGTTATTGTGCGAATACAATTTAAATTGCATGCTGCTGGAACAATGTATTTATAAGGCACTTTAAAGGCACTGCTTCTTTGACACGTAGCCTATTGCAACACTTAAATTAATGCATGTTTTCAAATCATTGAGTAATCGTATTAAATAATCATGATTGTGATTCACGACACATTGCTTTGAAACAATTAAACAAGTGTGAAAAGCGCTATTAAAAATAAATTTTGAATTGAATAATCAAGTAGCCCTAATTGATATCCTACATTTACTGTGCTTGAAAACCGAATCTTGTCTTTGATACTCAATGGATTTGTTTCTACCATGGCAGCCAAACATTGAAACTAGCTTTGCTCTGTTAAAGATCTTAAGTTTCAACCATGTAACATAACAAATGCTGTTATGCTTTGGTGGAGTCAAGTATGAAGTAACATACTATCACTGTTCGGTTTTAAGATGAATGCCTTTATTCGAGGATTTAAGTGAACATGTTGACATTTATGTTTTGACATTGAAGTGCTTGGTTAAGGCACTGGCAGTGAATCATGGATATTCCAAAATTCCCCTTACGCAATCAACATGAAGTCATTAATGATGTTGTTCATGTTGGATTTTTGTAGACTATACATGGACAAAAGTCACCATGCCAAAATTAGATGAATGGTCACTTCTGTACCTCTGGGAGGGAAAAAGGTAAAGAAAGTTAAAAACTCCCAAAATTTTCTCATCTTTACATATAAAGAAGTCTATAAGCAGTAAGCACCACAGGTGGACAGTAGTGTTTGTACTCTGCTTACTGTTAAGTACATTTTAATCTGTGTGTTTTTTGTTTTTGTTGAAAACTTGTATGTCCAAAGAATAATATCTTACTTTTTACTCCACTACATTTCATATTAAATGTATTTAATAATTACATAAAAATAAGTAGTGAAGTAAAAGTATGCTAAAGAGAAACACTGATAAAGTACAGATACTTAAAACTTTACTTTAGTAGTGTAAAAATACTTACAGTAAGATGAAAATATAAGACTTGATTTAAAACTTAAACCAATAATTTTTTTTTTAACTAAAACAAGGCATATAAATAATTAACAGCATAGTTAATATACTTATGAGCGCACCAAAAACAGAGAAAATTGCAGTTGCTAATTTCATCTGCTTCCTTTAGGTATAGTTCCTCTTTCATAAAATCCCCTGAACTTTCCCTTTTATGTCTGGCCCAGGTGCGTGACAAAGTGCATCCCAAAATGTATAAAAAATCTACAGAGAGTGAAGTGAAAACAGTACTAGTGCACATAGAGAATACTGCACTGATCAAGGGTGTTTAAACTAACATTGATGAAATGGCAAAAGTAGCTTTTGATCAGCTGCCATCTGCTGCCCAGGCAGGCCGATGCGAGGATATTGTGCTCCGGTCTAAAGGGGAGATGCACAAAGGATATGGAGTGGGGATTTACACATCTGCAATTGTTCAGCTACTCTGGGGAAATTCCCTTGTGTGTGTGTGTGTATTTGCTTTTACAACTGAGACGTATATTATAACATCGCTGAACCAAACCTCAAACTAGCAAATGCATCAAACATCTGCTACTCCTGTTACACATCCACACCAGTAGCAAGTTCAAATCTTAAAGGTTTTTTGCATACATAGTCAATTAAAAAACAAGCGAGCATGCTTTGCAAGGTGTGCAAATGTATTTAATCTATAGGAATGGGGTTTTTAGTCTCCTGCCAGGAGAATTTACCACAAAACTTTGCTGTGGTTACATATTTTTTCCGCCAGATACATGAAACAAGACTCTTGTCTCTATTTTTGTGCTAGATGTGACACTACGTAAGAGGAACCAAGCTGTCCTAAGGCGTTTTTCTTTTTTTAAAGAGGATTCATTCATCATCAGCAGTTGCATGTAACACACAACAGATAAGGGGAGTTCTTGATGATGGTATTGACTTATTTTCAGTAACACTTTCTTTGAAAGCAAATAAATTTTTTGAATGAAATCATTGATTATGTACTACTACGAAAAACAAAGTCTTTCTGTCCTATGCTTGCATGATGTGCAAGGGTGGTTCATGTATACTGGACAGAGAATAGGTTTAGTGCAATACAAGAGCTCCATGGATTTCCCTAACAAATAGGCCTCTGTGGGTGAAGTCATATGTGGTATGACCACACACCAGTCTGTATTGTTAAACAGCATTAATATGTAAAATATTCATGTCTGGTAATCTCGGATTTTGGATGGAGATAAATATTAGGATTGGGGGTTTTAGATTATGATACGAGTGTGTGTTTAAATTTTGGATTTGGGTTGTTTAGTAAATTCACACTGTAAAACCTAAAAGTTAACTCAACTCAAACCATTTAAGTAAACCGGTTGCATTAGTTTTAAAACGCATATATTTGAGCACTCAAACAAATTGAGTCATATGCATGCAGTTAAGCACTTATATTTAAGTTCACACTACTTAAATATAAGTGCATAATTGCACATGACTCAAGTTCACAGTACTTAAATGTATGTGTTTTAAAACTTAAATGGTCAAATGCAACCGGTTTACTTAAATGGTTTGAGTTAAGGTTTTACAGTACTACCGGTCCATTGAATGTTTGAATCTGACTGGCTGATGAACATTCTGAGGTGTGTAATTACTTTCTGGGAAACGCACAGTGAACATGCAAACTTATGACCACAACTTTGTATATATTTCCGTATTTAATTGTTTGTAATGATAACAGATGATAATAACAACTTATTCTTGTTGCCATACCTACAGGAAAACACTTCTTACTCTTCTTTGCTGATCCACATAGATCCTGTGTCCACAGCTAGAGGAAGATATTGTCATGGATGAGGTCAGAGATCTGCCTCTTGCTGTTTGCCTCTTGTTTTGACAGTCACATGCATCTTGATTGGCCAAAGTGCAAGAAAATCACATGTATTTTTTCCACCCAGTTCTGCTTGATCTGGGGCCAAGTTTATGGTATTAAGTGGATAAAAGAGACACATTCCCGTTGCAAGGGGCCAGATTTACTAGATTACTAGATTTACTAGTTATTTTTGCAACTTATTGCATATGCATTCCCTTTCAGACCCAACGTTTATTGGGGGAGAGAATATAAAAGATTCACGCAATGCAATTAACTAATGTTTGCGCGTGTGTTATGACTGATATTTGTGCCATTATTCAACGCCAAAAAAGCAGGTCTTAAATTACTTGAAATGGCTGCAATTATTGCTAAAAAACATCACAGAGAGCAGAGAACGTGTGATACAATGCAGAGGATTGTTTTAACATGTTACAGTTTATTTGGAGTGCCAGAGGAACATATATATAAGGAATAATTGATGACGGGAACGTTGAAGTATAAGAAAATAATGCACACCCAAGATGGTAAAAAGACGTGAAGCGGACTGCCATTACACCACGGGTGTGCATTATTTTCGAATAATTCAAAGGACCGGAGTCAATTCTCCGCTTATATCACGGTTGCAAACATTGCTCTGGTGCCTATTTTTAAGACATTTGACAGGTTAGGTGTGCGGTTTACAGAAAAATAATCAACACCAATGGAACATTTCTAAACCAATCAAAATAAAGCATTCAACAGCTCTGTAGTATAATAAAATTGTTTGGCAAGCCATGTTATTTTTATTTGCTGTAAGTAAATAAAATAGGAATCA
This sequence comes from Paramisgurnus dabryanus, assembly GCF_030506205.2. Taxonomy (NCBI): domain Eukaryota; kingdom Metazoa; phylum Chordata; class Actinopteri; order Cypriniformes; family Cobitidae; genus Paramisgurnus; species Paramisgurnus dabryanus. The sequence continues at coordinate 27,371,260 of NC_133348.1, forward strand.
CTGTAGAAGTCACACAGTACCAGGTGTTTCAAAAGTTCTATTACACCTTTATTTTTTGTCCTCCAGTTCTTTTTAGTGTACTATGGCTGTGTTAGCCGTGATGTCCATGGTGCTGAACTCAACATTAGCTCTGCTTATTTGCAACCCAGACCTAATTTGCGCTGCTCTTAGAGGCTGTTTACACTTGGCATTAACATGCGTTTTCGTCGATCGGATCACAAGTGAACGACGTTAATGCCAGGTGTAAACGGTGTTCAAAACGTTTTGAACGCGTCCACTTTCGACCACTTTCAACCACATTCAGAGGTAGTCGAAACCACTTTCGATCGGATCGCTTTGGAGTTGCGGAACGCAATGTGGTTGAATGCGTTCGGACAGCCATATGCGACCGCCTTCTCTCCGCCCATTTCTCTAATCTGAGGTATTAAACACTAATTTTACGTCTTTTTTGACTTCTGCCGTGAACATACGGTGAACAGCGCTATTTTTTGCCTTTCATTGATAAAACTACTGCGGGGTGTTCTCCGTAGTTTCGTTTTGAAAGCGTGAAAGTTGCGCGATCCTATTTCATCAATTGCGCTGAAAATTCAGAGAAAGCTCCAACAAATAAACGTACAAAACACTGTGCAGCATGTATACTTGCTAAACAAGCAGCGGGCTCCAACATAATATAAGTTTGCGTCCATATAAACTCATCATTACTCCCGCTCGCGTTTGAATGACAGCAGAGAGACTCGCCAACCCGTCTCGCCAGACCACCCCCTCACAGTATTCAGGACAGATGCGGTCGAAAGTGGACAAAAGAGACGGATTTAAATACCAGGTGTAAACGCAATGTGTCTCTCTCGTCCACTTGTGATCCGATCGATGAAAACACATCTTAATACCAAGTGTAAACAGCCTCTTAGTGTGTCACTTCACATATACACCCTATACTGCTCCAAGAGTGTTTGGAGGGCTCAAACGAACTAGGTGTGAAAACACCCTTAGTAGATTGTCTTGGTCATGATGGAAACAGCTGTTGCATCTTTTATTTAATTTAAATAAATAACCCGCAGATATTAACATTCCCATTTGCGCTTTCTTAGAATTGCACTTTCACGCTAGTTTGCCCCGTTTAGTAAATCTGGCCCAAGGTGTTTTAATTCATCTCTTTTGTGCACTTTCAACTGCTTCTCTTCTGTTTACTTTGAGGGGACGGTCTATGGGTTTGTACATGTATATGTAAGAGCTTCTTAGATATTTCAGAGCAATTGATGAAATTAAAGTTAAAAGAGAGCAGCCACTTTAGTTTTATCAAAGAAAGCCTAAAGACAGCGACGAACACTGTGGGTTTGCGCTAGAAGTCAGGACCGATGTTAAAACATTGTGCTCTGCACATCACATTAGATCAATAGGTGGAAAGTAGGTGGTCTTTCGACCACACGAGTCTACATCACAGCCAAGTAATCCAGTCAAATGCATTTTCCATTACCTTTTGATGTGGTCGAAAGTGGACAAGCTCAAAACGGTTTATCTTGATAGGTGGGTGTGTCAAAAATGTCAGTCCAATCGCAGAAACATGTAAATAAATGACACGGTACTAAAGAGACAGCTGGCACAATGGGTTGATTCAAGTTGGGATTTTCTCTTTTTTCTGGATCACAAGGGCAGTGACTGTAACTCTGTATTTTGCAGTATTAAACATATTTATACTGATTTCCTCAGGCTCCAAAAACTCTTCAAAAAGAATAACGAATGGCCTTCTCAGCTGCCAGAGTTGCATGTTGTTAATATTCTTTTATTTTATCATGTTTGCATAGATGCATCATTTTCGACCCAGGCGTGTCTTGATGTAATAACACAGAACCTAGTAAAAATTATGGATTATTATGGAATTCATAGATTGTGGAATATAAAATGCTGAAATACACTGAACTTCAAACGTAAAGCCAAAAATGCCCACCCATGCATAAAATAAATGAATATGGGTAATTTTTGACCAATGCTGTGCATTAACAGGGTTTGCATAGCTTGTGCATCAAAGGGTTAATCATCTGCAAAATAAAGAGAAACAGCAACAATTAGTTTTATTAAAATTATGCAAAATAGATGTTCAGGAAACATTTTTAGCCAGTATTTTCTCAATTTACCTTTGGTAGATGTGCTGTTTGACCCTACAGGTATCTATTGCATGCTACATATTATGCACATAATTCAGAGACAACGTAGATCTAAACCACAAGCAAAAACACAAGAATATTCATGGTTAGCCCAAATTACGCACACCAAAATCTCTCAAAAATGTCTTTACTCTTTTTTAAGTACAAGCAAGTGCCATTTTTTTTAAAGTACCATGTCTACTCATTTGGGCTTTGTGGTTTGCACTCGTATGTAGAGCTGATCTCTTTGCAGAACCACATTTACCCATGCACCCTGAAAGCATCAGCGTCTGGTAGGGACTTTCCAGTGTTCAGGGAGCAACAGCGTTTTATCTTTAGCACAGCTTTCTCACAGCTTCAACAGAACGCTTGTGTTTCAAAGCATGCAGTATTGACAATTCATTATAACAGGTTAACAAATTATAAATAAACAGATAAAAGATGTATAGTATATGCATATACATAAATGCAATTACATAGAGTCATATATGACCAGAGTTATGAACTAGATTTTTGCAGATATGGGCTGTAGGTGGTTTTCAGGGCATTTCTAAGGTCTTCAGAGGGGTAATTAACATATTGCTAGTTTTTTTTTAAATGTGTTCATGTGCAGTTGCTAGGGTGGTTTGATAAAGACTCCCTAGATATAAGATCAGCTTCCTATAATGCAACTATGGGAATTTTATTAACTTCATATGCTAAGAAAAGAAAAAGCACTCTTTACTTACCAAAAGTTCACATGTACTCTACCTTTTACTTTACCAAAATGTTTGAAAACCTTTTCATCTCAACTTTTGAAATTTGAAAGAAGTTATGTGGAAAAAACATATTTGTGCAAACACATTATTTTCCCTAATTACACAACTAAAAGATGGAAAGGAGCCAATAAGAGCCCAGCATAGATATGAACACCATCAATACTGTTTAAAGCATCCAAGAGTATTTTCGACTACACATATGCCAAAGGTGACTACTTTGACCTGCTAAAATAATATATATAATTTTATTGTTATTTTTTTTTAGATATATTTGTGTCATTGCTTTTTGTTTACTGTTATTCTTTAATGTAGAATGGATGAGTAAATAACATTAATCTTTTAAAAGGTAGAGTAATTGCAATAGCAGTAATGATGCAAGCAATGTTTAAAAAAGAATTATATAATCTTGTTCAGCTGCATTTTCCTGGTAGCTAAATTTAAAAAAGCACATACACGCTTGTTAATAGTGAGGTTAGCAATGCAGTATAGTTAACTAATGATTAAATAGATTTTAATCTATTCTGCAGTCTTCTTGATACTAATGATTAGGAAAATTCTGCGGCTTTGGACTGCTGAAAAAGGAGATCTGGCTTTTTGGGCAAAGCAACAGGAAAGAGGATGGGTGGTGGAAATCCCCATCACAGCAGATCTGTCTGAGCCAGTTGTGCTATTTGAAGTCAGGCTGCAGTTTTGAACTGGCACATTGAAGCTGTCTTTTGTTAAAACCAGTTTTTGTGGTTTCTCCTGTAAAAGTAAAGCTCTGGAATTTATCTGTTCAGTTTTCGGTTGATACAAACTGTCATCAAACGTGCACTCACACTGTAAACATGTTATAGCTGCTTAAATTTTTTTAGGTTGAGTCAAATTGGCTGTGCAAGTCATTTTAATTTCATTATTGTTTTACATTTTGACCACACTTTAACTTATCAAAGTAAAGCAACTCATAAAAGCTTAATTTGACTTCAAATCTGATAAATTAAAGTGTAAACACCATTTTCAAATAGCAAGTTAAATGAAATCATAAAGCCAAATTGATTGTAATTTAAAATGTTGGGCAGAAAAATGTTTTTTTTTTTTTTATGGTGTAGACTAAAATATTACATCGTTACATTAACAAAAAGAAATGTCTATATCTATCAAGAGATTTAAGTAAAATGAAGTCCTAATCATGCATTGAGGACCATTGGCTGTGCAGGACTATTTTCAGCACAGAGTCACTGCAGAGTATCTATTTTTTTCCTAGTTAAAAAAATACTCACCCACTTTGTGGCAAAGCCACAGCGGAAAAGGTGAACAGTTACTAATATGAGTCTAGACGGAAGTAACAAATAACACAGAATCCCCCTGTTAATTTAGAAATAAATCTTTGCGTGAACCAAATCATGGGGGATGTGGCTAAACCTATTTTTACCTCACAGTATGATGTCAACAAATAAAATGATGTATTCAGATGATACTTCTATAAAGTTTGGTTTAAAGCCTAAAGCCTTTGATATAGGTTTGACTGGACATATGCTTGTTATTGTGAAAAATTGAATTGCAAAATAAATATGAAATAGATTCTGCACTATTCCTAGGCCACATTTACCAATTTGTGACGTTAAACATGTTAATGCATTTGTGCAATAGATCAGATTTCATTTTTCTATTGAAATACACAAGATGTATATTCCAGCTCAATTCATTGCATCTTTTAAATCAAATTGTCTGCAAATATCATCCTTTGAATAATGACAAATGAAAAATTACATTGTACATACATTGTAAATTATGAAGTAAGATGCTATCAGCCCAGATACAAAATTGCATATAAACATTGGTTTAAACTATCATTAGTATATGTGTAACCTGGAGTTTGCTTTCATTAGAAACATTATAGAGCAACAGAGTATAACAGATGATAATGATCACACAGTCAACACATACATTACTTTGTACAACCAGAGGTTAACACACGACAGATCATTTGTGTTTACTTTACAGTCAGTTTGGTACTACTCATATCTGTGATATATGATCTCCCTCTAGAGGACATAAAAATATAATGCAGACAGGTGTGCAGTGCAGTAATATTAAAGGGATAGTTCAACCAAAATGAAAATTCTGTCATCATTTACTCACTCTCATGTTGTTACAAACCTGTATACATTTCTTTGTTCTGATGAACACGAGGAGAAGATATTTTGAAGGGATCTTTGTAACCAAACCGATCATGAGCCCCATTCACTTCCATAGTAGCGCTGCAAAACAGATTATGTTCTAAATATTTTCCATTTTCTAAATTTGCTCAAAATAGAAACACTCTGACTACAACTATGCCACCCATATATATATATATATATATATATATATATATATATATATATATATATATTCAATATTTTTTCCATAATTTTTTATGTTGCTTAGTCATTCGTGCTTTACAAAAATTTTATATGGGCAACAAGCTCTTAGGGTGCCAGGAAAGTTTTAGGCGAGCGCCCCCTGGTGGTTAAAAGTTGTAACTTTTAATATAGCGCTGGATAAATTAAAATTCAATTTTTTCAGTTTTTCTAAATGTACTAAAGACATCTGTTTCGGTAAAACGATAATATTTTATTAAGTCTGTAAACAACTGACAACATTTCTCCCAAATTCCACAAAAAAATATTATTTTAAATTTACTTTTATTTGCATTTAATGGAAACTATAAACTGGTGAAAAAACAAACAATAAAGATTTCACACCTATTTTTTGTTAATCATAGCTTTCATCCTGACATGCTCTCAGTCTTTCACATTGCTGCTGGGTCACTTTATGTTACTTGTGAGGATTCCGACTTTTCTTTTGTAAATAATTATTTTTATATTTTCTAGTTGTTACTTTAAATAAAATTAGAAACATTGTTTAAAAAAGTACTCTTGCCATACACAATTGGGATTTCCAGCAATTAAATGTGGAGGTTTGAAGATGGTGGGATAACTTTAACCTTAAAAACCTTTTCTTTACATAATGACATTTTCCATCTGTTGTACACTGTAGCCTTCTATAACGAAACTATTTCTATTTCCTAATTTAAATATTAAAATGATAAAACAGAAACAGTTGTTAAAAAAACTTTTGCCATTCAAAACAGGGATACCTAAAAGAAAATAAATCTCCTATATTTGTTGAACATTGTGTTGTAGTCTCCTAGGATAAATCACCTTTTTAAATTTTAATTTTGTAATCTCTTTGTATAAAGCATTAATAATAAATACCTTTATGTACTGTAATTATAATAATAATAATAAATTTATTTTGTATAGCCGCTTTAAAAGTTCCTTTCTCAAGATAATAACTACATAAGGGCTCTCTAGTAACATTGCCTAATAAATGTTGCCGTCTCAATGAAAAACCCAGGTTATGCTGAGGACATGCTCATGCTCAACTGGTCTTCAGTACTCAACAGACATTGAGACCCTTGTTACCAAAGACAAAACAGTATCTGTTGGGAGAGAGCACACAGGCACAGCATCTACCCAAACAAAACACAAGAATTCATTCAGATGAACAATGTTACATTATAGTAGTTTATTCATGTTAAACGTGACATACTGTAGTAACAAAAACACTTAAAAATACACACAATTAGATCACATATTACACATACAGCCTGATTTTAATAAAAAAAATTAAATAAATAAATAGTGAATAAAAGCACACATTTTAGTGTTGTAGCATTCTGTTATCCTAAACTTCATTTTGGTCCATGGCTGTAGAATTGGCTCAACTTCACGACACGTTAGCACCATTATCAGTTTAAATCAGTATTAAGGCATCAGAAACCACAAGGTACATACACATACAAAAATCTATGCCTGGTTAACTTCCAGTAGTAAGTGCATTCAAGGACAGGTAACTTTAAAATCCACAAGAAATACAACATACTTGTAGTTAAGTGCTTGTAACAAGAGCAGGTATGTGGCCTGTACTGGGCACTAAAGAAGGCTGAATGTCCAGCTCATTAGTCAGCTCAATGTTTGTTTGAGTGCTCTTGATCTCCGGCTGGTTGGTCTTCAGATCTTCATCTTCGTTGTGCTGCTCTTGAAACAGATGCTCTGCTTCTTCATAGAGATAAGTATCACCCTCTTCCTGCTCATTCTTTGATCAACAATATTTAAAAAATGTTTGACCAATACTGTACTGTATGTCTTTTACATAAAATGAATATAAGTATACTTTCATACCTCTCTCTTTGACTTGCTGTACTCATCAATAGCATACTGGTACTTCGCAGAAGTGATGCCAAAAAGTGATGCTATTCTCTCACCCATGTAGTCACATGCTTAAATATGAGAAAGTCGGAAATAATAATAAGATTGAGACACTGGATTTGTAAATGTGAACATTCAACATCATTCACATTGGCCTGAGGACAACCGTTTTAGTGCTTATTGCTATGAGACCAATGTTAACACATAAAGCCATTTATTAATATATAAATTATACAAATTTAAGAAATATATATATTTTATATGGGGATTAATACATAAAAACAAGCTGTTATTTGAATCATTCATGATTTACCAGAGACAGTGGATGTAGCTGCTCTCCACATCTGCAACCAGACGTATGGACCCCAAGTGAGCTTGGACTTGAAAAATAAAGTGATATATTTTAGTGCTTAACACATTCCCACTGTCTAATCATTTCAATTTTTTTATTTTCTTCGCTTAATTCACAAAATGTCTATATGTTTATTCAGTCTTTCACTTGAAATGCACACGTACTGTATCTATGGAAGGCAAAAGGTCTTTATTCGAATGCCCTTTTTTGGCTTCCTCCTCATCATCGGTGCTGTATTCTTCCATGGTCTCTCCACTGGAGAAATGAATAATTCGACGTGGGCTCTTCTCTTTTCTCTCCAGATCACCAAGCTCCACACATTCATATTCTTTCTCGTTCCCAGAGCTCTATTCACAGTCACACACACAATCTGTATTGGATAATTTAATAATCTGTGTGGTTAGTCATATTATAAGGAAAAATCATGGTAACAATAGTTTCCTCCAATTTACTGTAAACACAACTACTGTACAATCATATTAAATGTATGTAGGATATTTGTTTTAAACACTGTAAGGGCAAAGGAGACTTTTAGATTCTTTTTGCACTTCTGACCATTTCGTTTTTGGAAATTAAATTGTGGCATCCCATCACACTTTTTACTACTGTTAATAATTAATAAGAAGGGTCTAAACCTAAAACATGTATAAACCAACATTTTATTGTGAATAAATCCATATTATTATTAAATATCTGATGTGAAACGATTGTTATTATTATTATTAGGTTATTATTATAATTAATTTTAAATAACAGGGGGCGTTTTATAAGTTTGTATCCAAATCGTTAAAAATAATTACAATACTTTGTAATACCATAACACAACAGAAAAGCAAAAAGGAAATCGTGTACTAACGTTAGATGGTTATTTTGTCTAAATAATAAAAACCTACAACTAATTAGACGTTTCTTTTAATTCATTGTTTTTATGGACTATCATACATTTTCATTATTAGTGTAACGTTATTATTTGAGCCAAGTTATTAAATTACCTTCTCAACGTCCATACCGTGTGTCACTGTTATACTGACGCTAGAGAGATAAAGCAATATTTCAGCCATCGCTTCTGCTGTACTGTAAAGAATCTCCGCTATTCACTAGTTTCCGGTTGTTCCCAATACAAAATAAAAGTCTTGTGTGAGGAAATAAGTCAACAGAAATCTCAGCCTGGGCAAAGAACAGCCTATTACAGTAAATAATGAAATTATTTAAGATTAATAAATGCCATACACGTTTTGTTTACCGTTATCTAAGGTAGTACAAATTGAATCTCATAAATAAAATCAATGTAACATAATTACAATACTGTTGCAGTTATTGTTGTAACAAACCTCTCATTGTATTGACAACTTACAAGTAACAATTTTAGGTTACACTGGTTTTCTCATACCTCCTGATGTTCATAACTTTCCTGCTTACAAATAACTTTTTATTTACTGAGATCATATTATATTGAATTATTATGTACATTTTATTTTTGTTCACTACTCACTGCACAGTGTAAGGGCATTTAAGTGAGTTAGATAATTCTAACTATATGAGTTTTTTTTATTGCAATTAAAAACAGATATAAGACACAGCAACACATAAACAGTTTTCCAAGTAATAAAACAAAGAGTAATTTTAGTAATTTACACAAGATAATAAACATAAGAAACAATCATATAAATGTACATTAATGCAAATGGAGATCATAAGCAAATTCTTGTTTACACTGCAAGCTTAAGTACAGTAAATTTATTTTTATATTTTTACCACCTGGAAGCACATACTTTTACCCTATCACATTGATTATTTTTTAGCATCTTTATGAAAATATTAGTCTAACGGTAAGCACAATACAGCGCTGCAGGGATGATTTATTTTTGTAGACCAAGAAATTAGCTTCACACTGGTTTCTTAACAAAAAAGCCTTTGGATTATTGCAAAAAACCTCTGTAATAAATAAGAGATTATTATACTTACGCATTTTGTCCATCAAGCTTCAGAAATTAATAGTTTCATGAATTTTGTAGTCTAAATGCATTTACTAATAAAAATCTAACCTTAGGCTATAAGCAAACTACACCATGGTCACTCAACCTCAACATCATCACCACCAAGCTTCAGATACATTTTCCAAACTTAAATATATTTTTAATATACGTTTCTTAATAAGGAAATTCATTTAGTGGAGGATTTTTTTGGGGAATTGTTGTATGTGTTTTAGATTTTCTTCTGTCACCAACAATGTCTGTAGTCCCATGGAGCAACTTTTATTGAAGATAAAACGTTTAAAAATGCTAATGTGTATGTGTTTCAAATCATTGAATTAAATATATAAAAAAAATCCTGATTTACCCAATAACGAAAACCACAATGATTTTGGAAAGTAGGACAAAAAGTGCTATAATGCTAAACATTTTTAGGTTTTCCCTTCAAAATATGTTATCCCTACAACTCTCTAAGCAGATCTCATCATTGAATGATTCTGGTCATGATTTAGCTGAGAAAAAAATGGAGAACCCTAGGCTAAAGCCTATAGTTTGACATTCACAGACAGCCAATTAATGACCAGTTTGATTAAACTTTTCCTTTGATAAAATTTTGCCAGTGTCAGAAGTCCTGCATGAATCAAAAATGACTTAAAAATCGTACAGTGTGCACCAAAATCAAAGTGTGCATGTCAAAGAAATTAAAACTACAGTACTACTACATGAAGCTTTCCAAGTTTAGTTGCTCCACTTGGAACCACTTTGTAATATTAAGATGAGAATTGCTACCACACTGAATTACAAAACTTGACTCCAAGTATACCTATGAACCCATACACCCATATATATATGATCATAAGGTTATTTTTACAGTTTTCTTTTGAATGCAGTTTTGAAGTTGACAATTATAGACTGTGGCTGTAACACGTCAGCATATATATAGCCATGTGCTCAATTTATGGATTTACAGTGACATCTTGTGGACGTAGCTCATTTAAAACACTTCAAGTGTTTTAAAGGAGCTACGTACGTCCACAAGATGTCACTGTAAATCCAATGGCTATGCTGACGTGCTACAGCCACAGTCGAAGCTAGATTCAGCCTCGTGAAAGAGACACTGAACAAAATAAAACCAATCAGTCCTAGAAGCTACTTAAAGAACAGAATATTATCAGCCAAAATAAACAAGAAAGCAAACAAACAAACAAATAAAATAGAGTAGCTCGTACATTCTCTTTATAAAGGCTAAAAAAATTATAATAAAAAGGAATTCGGGGTAAAGTAAAAAAAAATGTTCATGTAGAGTGTATTTTACAGTGATCTTGTGGATCCACTGATGGCTGTCTCCCTTGTCCTTGGCAGCCAAAATAATACAAAAGTAAAATGCTTGTATTTCTCTTGTGAGAGTAAAATTAGAGCTAGCGGGCCTATTAAAGTGAGTTTGCAAAAGATGTCAAAGAGACCCCCGCTGTTTCATCCTGTTTCTAAGAACAAAAGAGGAGTTTCAAATAGTCTGAAGAACACAAGCAGAATACTGAGAACTATATAAATGTCTTTCTACTCTTCAGCTATACCTGGGCTGTTTTAGTCATTATATTTTCTTATCCCCTTATTTTCTAACTGTCCTAAAATGTTTTTTTTTATTAAAAGAAAGAAAAATGTAAAGATATTTAAAGAAAAATCTATGTTGTGCCCAATGAAACCCGAAGACATCTGACTCGACTAATGGTTTTAATCAGTTTTTGATTTTGAGTTTGTTTTTATTCTGCTCTCAGCAGGGGCTTCAAAGGGCATCATACATTGTTTTGTAGATCACAGCTCAGCTTTTGATGTGTAAACAAGAAAAGTGTCTTTTTAGTTGATATTGGGCACACAGTTATGCAAACCTCGCTCTCTAAATCATTTTTGCAGAGTTTTTAAGACTTCAGAGGGGTAATTTATTCATGCAAATTGGCTCCTGGACATGAACTCATTAATAAGAAACTGTAAAATCATCCTGTAAAATAAATGTTGTACCATAACTTGTTTTATTTTCGTATTTCCTGAAGCTAATTTTATGTCAGCCATTCGCTAATAATGGTACGGTTGACATGATTCTCATCTTTACGCTTCCCTCACGTAAATTTACTAATGTTTCTTTATTATTGTTTGTTTACACACACTACAATATCTCACACATCACAATTATGTTGAACATTGACAGTTGTGTTTTAATGGTATTTTAATAATACTCCTTGACTTTAAATGCTACACTAACACCTGGTTTCACAGACAAGGCTTCCTAGACTAAAACACATGTTTGAACGGTAAAAATAACTTAAAATATGCCAGTGCCATTGATTGGTCTCAAGATACATACCAGTAAATTAACTGGCTTTAGCTAAGCCTTGTCTGTGAAACCACACTGTAAAAATGATGTGTTAATTTTTTACACATTGTGTGTGTCATGCCATTTAATGCGTTATTTCATGTTAAAATAAATGAAAGGGACAACACAAGTTCCATTATTGTAATTCCACTACTTTTACTTTTAGGGACAACACTTATCAGAAATGTCTTGTCTGCAAGTGTTTATTTCTTCCACAAAATAGAGTAACGCGAGTAATGAACTAATTTAAATTTCAGTAATTGTAACTGCGTTACTTGATTTAAAAATTTAACTTTGTTACATGCTCATTACCGCTAAAAGTAGTGGAATTATAGTAACGGAATAACTTTGTAACGCGTTACTCCCATCACTGTTTTTAACTCAACTTGTGTTGTCCCTTTCATTTATTTTAACATGAAATAACGCTTTAAAAGGCATGACACACACAATGTGTAAAAAATTAACACATCATTTTTTAGTGTTGTCTTTGCATAGAAAAAAATCCTTGCCACGTAGTGTTTACAATTATTATTTTTTTAAACTCTCCATAGTGAATAATTAATGTTGTTGGATGTACTTGAACCAGAGACTGATCCTGAATCAATTTTTCAACCATAAATATTTAGTAACCGATTAATGCATTACAGATTCGATAAGCTTCCCCACCATCTAAGGTAAAGGGTGCAGACAATGATGTATGGATATATGGTGGTGATATGTGGCTGGAAGACAATTCTCTGCTATTTGTCTCAATGATGCTTGGCTCAGTACAGATGGCTCACTGGGCATCTGGTTTTGAGAGCACTGTTTTGGGTCATAAATTCAGAGCAAACATTTTTAAGTTTCAGTTCATACTTGCAATGTCTTTATGCCTCTGTGAATGTAGCAATATTAAATGTTTGTGTACTTTACTCATTCTTAAGTGAGCTAAAACTCTGTCCTTATTTATGTAGACAATACAAGTATTTATTAAGTAAATATTTATTTTGCATAAAATTGCATCTACACCCTTAGAAAGAAAATAGTACAAAAGATGTCACTATGATGGTACCATTAAAAAAATCCTAATATGTAAAGTTTTAGTACGGATATGAATTAGTCCTCTTTAGGCTACCGCCCAGTTACAGCTTTTGTACCATTTTTCTGAAAGTGTATAATATTACAATATGGAATCATATATACATATTGAATTATAAACATATAGACCAATTTAGAGTAGACGTCACAGTTACGTCACTGCAAGCTGCGCGCGCAATGCGGTTGCAGAAAAAAAGTGGAAATGAATTAGACACGAGTGAAAAGAGCAAGATAACTCACTGGAAAATGTCCGGTTGTGCTGTTAAGTGTCAGAATAAGAATGCCAAAAAAAGATGGCTTTCATTTTTATAGAATACCATCGTCGAAGACATTTGAAGATAAACGTAGGTGTTTATGATTACAATAAGCCCTTAAACGGACAGAATGGAGCGAGGAAATCATCTGGAAATCTTTTAATAATTAGAATAGAAAATAAGTAGAGAAGATGTCCGGTGTTCTGTCGAAGTCTGTTCCCTCCATGTGTTTCTTATAGCGTTTTTATCATGTTACAATTATAATTTATTAAGGAAGAAATAATAAAAAACTGTAAAATTATGAAATATTTAATAAACGCTATTATAATACATGATAGTATTGCTTTTACATGTACTTTAGCGATTCAGACTGTAAAAATATTTGATTTAGCAAAAAAGAACAATACATATACATTACATGCATATCAGTAGCCAAGCCATTTAAACTTTTGATCTATCTAAAAAAATAAACGTAATGTGATTAAACGCTATAAGAAACATTGCACTAAAGGGAAACATAAAGGAATCAGACTTCGACAGAACACCGGATCCATAAAAATCACGGTTTAATGCTAAAACGCTTCACAACCTTACTGCGGAGCAGTCACTTTCTGCAACCAGTTTGGCTCCGCCCACAAAAAACGTCATCTCTGTTTGCAAACACGAAATTGGTCTATAATGTTGCTTATTACACGGCTCTCTGGAATGCTTGATTCTAATTGGTCAGTTGAGACATTTGCAGGTTCGTTCTTTTCAAATAATAACCGCTCCAAAGTAATAACGCATAGCTGGTACTACTTGTATGTTTAAAATCCCTCCGCGCCAAAGATTACTGTTTTTGCGCCATCTTGTGACAAACACTGGACAACCACAATTAAGAATGGAAAACTTTGACATTAATTTTAACATGTACGGAAAAAAACAAAAAAGAACGAACAACGACAAGACACAGACAGCTTACTGAGACTGAACTTGACAAAATAGAGCATGACAGCTACGAAGCCAACACACAAAAAAATAACAGAATGGGCATTAAAACTTCTCAAAGACTGGCTAAAACAGAAAAAAAAAATGGAGACAGACAGAAGTATGAAGCAGAGGATCTTAATAAGGTATTACGATCATTTTATGCATCTGTGCAAAGTTTCGCGGAATGATAAAAATGTTAATTTAAAACAAATATGCCAATAAAATGTTCTCTAATTCATATTCATGTCCAGTTTTTTTTCTTATGTGGCAAGTAGCCGTGTAATAAGCGGGATAATGTAGAGGCAGCCGGTAGTTATCTGGAAATAAGCCCCGACAGTGTGATCAGGACCCGACGCGAAGCTACCGGCTGCCTCTATTATCCCTTACATATTGTCCTTAAAGGAGTAGTCCACTTTAAAGATGGGGTCCATTGACTTTTTATAGTAGGAAAAAAAATACTATGGTAAGTCAATGGGCCCCATCTATAAAGTGGACTACTCCTTTAAAGGGATAGTTCGGCCAAAAACGATATTAAACCCATGATTTACTCACCCCCAAGCTGTCCGAGTTGCATATGTCCATCGTTTTTCAGACAAACACATTTTCGGATATTTTAGAAAATATTTTAGATCTTTCTGTTCATTAAATGTAATGTTACGGGGTCCAGCAATAGTCCACGACCTTCAAGTCCAAAAAAGTGCGTCCATCCTTCACAAATTAAATCCAAACGGCTCCAGGATGATAAACAAAGGTCTTCTGTGGGTAATCCGTGCGGTGTTGTTGTAGAAATATCCATATTTAAAATGTTATTAACGTTATAAACTACCTTCCGGTAGCGCCGCCATCTTAGACTCAGGAGAGAGTATTAGCGTAGTGTACGCACTTTTCTTAGTGATGTATGACAAATTCGGAGGGCGGTGGCACAGAGCAGCAGCGGAGAAACTCTGTACGCTGCGTAAGCTCTCATCCTGAATGCGGATCACTCCAAGATGGCGGCGCTACCGGAAGGTAGTTTATAACGTTAATAACATTTTAAATATGGATATTTCTACAACAACACCGCACGGATTACCCACAGAAGACCTTTGTTTATCATCCTGGGGCCGTTTGGATTTAATTTGTGAAGGATGGACGCACTTTTTTGGACTTGAAGGTCGTGGACTATTGCTGGACCCCGTAACATTACATTTAATGAACAGAAAGATCTAAAATATTTTCTAAAATATCTGAAAATGTGTTTGTCTGAAAAACGATGGACATATGCAGCTCGGACAGCTTGGGGGTGAGTAAATCATGGGTTTAATATCGTTTTTGGCCGAACTATCCCTTTAATAGAAAAAAAAAGATAATTTGTTTTCTGTTAATTCATTACATTAAGTCATTAATACATTAAATTGATCCATATACACCCACTCAATATTAAAGATATCAAGGTTATATTTTTACAGAATGTTCTTTACATTATGTAGGATAATTTTATAGACAGCGGTAAATCACAAAAATAACTTTTTCACAGGCAGGGTCACATATATTATAATACATACGTTCTTAATATTACTAGGAAACAAACCAAAAATAGATAATTGTTTCCTAAAACAAATTTTGAATTTTTTGCCAGGTGTGCAAGGGTGATGGTTGATCGATTGTTTCCTAAATTCAATATAGCCTACATTCAATATGCAGATTTTTTTCTTTATGAGAATGAAAGGGTTTTAGTTATTGATATTCACATCATACCACATTATGTTACTCGGTAGATTAAATGTTCTTTTGAGTCATACAGAGATGACCATACAGTCTTAATGTCAGAGAGCGAAAAGTGCACTAACCTGCATATTCCCTTAAGAACTCAAAACTCAATTGACACCATATTTGTCAGACAAGGGTTCAGATTGGAGCAAAGATGTCTAGTGACCTGATGGATTTTACAGCTCCCCTGAGATCTTCTCCATTTGTTATTCTTCAGTTCTCCTCGTTCTTGCTCTGGTCAGAAATCCAGACAGATCCCAAAGTCCTTTTTAACCACATGCAGGTGGAGAATGTTAAGTGTATCCAGAAGTGCGTTAGCTGTGGGATGCAGGGATACATTTTATTACAGCTTTCAAAAAGCATCTGTACATCTTTACATTGAAGCTGTGTTTTATGGAAAACTGGTCCTTTCATCTCCCAATAACCCACATGTACTAGACACTAAAAAGTTACAGGATTGTAATTTGTGGTTGTAAAGACAGATCTACAAAGTGTGAATATGAAAATACGCAGACCAGAGACATTCATACTGTGAGCTATATTTGTGTATCTGGATCATAGCATTATGCTCCTGTCATTTCTGTGGTAACATAAAGGGTGACATACAGTAAGGTTGATTACTGACTTGACATCCTTTCCCAGTCTCATCCCTCGTTTCTCACTTATCTCTTTCCTCCCATTGTTTCCTGCCCCTTTTTCACTATCCTATTTCAATAAAGCCAGTAATCATTGTCTGAACTAAGTGTTTTTAATCTAAAAGAATGTGCCAAACACAAAATTGACAGATCAGAAACATTTTATGATATTGAGACATTTGAAAATATGTAAATCAATTTTGATGATTTGATGATTCGCAACAAAACACTAAACACAGGACAGAATATATACTGAATATATAAATAAACTGTAATGACATAGCATTCATTGGTCTGGCAATGTCCTGATATATTCAGAATCACATGCAAATCAACACTTAAATATTCATAAGAAAAATGACCTTCTGCACTTTTTCAAAGATCTGCCACTTTAAAATATATCAAGTGAGACAACATGGCAACAGTAATAAAAACAAACATCTTTCATCATCACAGTCTGAGCATAAACAATCACACAATATGCCGCTCTAAATTTGCAAACTTTAATTCCGGCATTCAATGCACATCAGCTCTCTAGGCCTAAGAAATTTTAGCTTTTTCCTGACATTGTAAAGCTATAATAGCATGTTAGATACTTATTGGCTCAGGTTTTGAATGATGTGCCCAGTAAATAAGCAGTTCCTGATTTTTTTCATTATTGCTGTAAAGTAGAAATATATAAATGTAATGTATAGGAGAATTCCATTGAATTATTGGCTTTTGATTGTGTATTAGATAATTATGAAAATAATGGATGATGTTTCCACAGTGTTAAGATTTTCAGCATTGTCACAATGAAGATAATCCAGAATCTTTTATAATGACGCAAACAGAATGTATTCATTTAAATATCAGGTTTTATAGCCTTCATCTGTTTGAAAGACTTGTTTTGTCGATCAGGGCAAAGGTAATTGCCTTCTCTTTCGAAGAGAGAAGAAAAAGTATCAACTTAAAAGATTTTTAAGTGTCCCAAAAAAGAAGTCTAACACTGTCTGGGAAGAAGCTGGAGAATAGAGGAAGAGAGTCTGGAATCTAGGTTATTAAGATAATAGACAAACCCTTGCGTAAGGAAAAAGCAGCTGTAAAGAACAAGATGAAATAGTGCATTAAAGTCTCCAGAATCACACAGCTATGATGTTACTTCCACAGAGGGTCACTGGTGTTCTACTAGAAGATGCTGTCTGAACATTCACCCAAACAAGACAAGTACCTCTCGTCTCGCATATCCTCACACTTATGCATTTCACATGAACTTCACTTCCCCATCTGCCAGGGTTTTTCAAAGCAGACAGTCTAAAATAAAGAATTAATAGAAACTAGATGAGTCAGTGATGGGTCAGTTAGTCTTTGGCATTAAACATGTGCTTGGAAATTTCCAAGAGGTTCTTCTAAGATCTGTTTTAACATGACCAGTCTGGTGTTACGTGACACCAGAAGGGAAATGACTTTCGAAATGATGCCTTTTCCAGGCTGAGCTCTTTACCACTGATCAAACTGACGAATGTGTCTTAAAAATAAAATAGGTTTTATTTTCTTGAGTTTAAATCGGGTTTTTAGATCAGTAGCTTAATGCAAATGAGATGAAATGCAGAGAATTTTGTTTGCATGCCCGTAACCTAGTAACACAAGAATGTAATGTGGATAAAATTAGCATTTACAGTATGCAGACGCTTTTCTCCAAAGCAACCTACGGTGCATTTAAAGGAAAACAACACAGTTTTTCAATATTTTACTATGTTCTTATCTCAGCTTAGACAAATTAATACATACCTATCTTTTTTCAATGCGTGCACTTAATCTTTGTACAGCGAGTTATGAATGTGTTAGCATTTAGCCTAGCCCAATTCATTGCTTAGGATCCAAAATTTAGAAGCCACCAAACACTTCCATGTTTTCCCTATTTAAAGAGGAAGTTACACGAGTAAGTATGGTGGCACAAAATAAAACATGAGGATAAGCGTATAAAAAGGGAGAACTATATTGTATGGTGGAAGAGCACTTCGACCTCGGCGTGCAGTAACATCATCACTCGTGACTACTCCCCCTCAATATTACTGCGCCCAAGGTCAAACGTAGTGCTCTTCCGCCATACAATATAGTTCGCTTGCCACTAGGGGTGGGAATCGCTTGGACCCTCATGAATCGATTCAGAATCGATTCTTAGGGTCCCGATTCGATTCAGAATCGATTCTTGACGTACTAATTTGCATATCTGTGACGTCATTACGTCGCATTTGCTTTCAAAGCCAGGTTAATGTTTGCGCTTTTGCTAGTCTCTGAACTGTCATATACTGTACTTTAATGCAACTAGGGATAAATAATGTCATTCTTATATACATACATGTGTTGTTTCTGTTGTAAGACATTAAAACCAGTAAAAATATTAATTTAACGTGACATATTAATTCTATATGTTAACCGGCATTAACTTCCACGAACGTTAAGAGTCTAATCATCATCATTATACCCAGTGATTGGCAGTATTACTGTATTTATATAATGCAGCGCACCCAGCGACTGAATAACAAACTATGTGCATATTTTTACAGAAGTATATTCATGTTATATCTAAACAGTCTGCGGATGGTTTAGGGCAGGGGTGTACAATATGTCGATCGCAAAGGCAATGCCGGTAGATCGCACAATTGCTGCTCCACGCGCAAAATTGTCATTATGGTCTTTTGGAGTAATTGTGAAACATGCAGGTCTTTTTGAGTTGCTGCGCCTTTCTTCTCAAATGTGTTTTGCCATGCCACTGCAGCTCAGTCGTCTTTAACTTCCAAAATTCACATGGATGCGCATTCTTGCCTCACGCAGTTCCTGTTTCACACGCACGGTGTGTGTGAGCGAGCAAACGAGAGGGAGAGAGAGGCAGCGTAGCGCTGATTTGTATGCTTCTAATACTGTTAGTTTCACTAAACCGCATCTCCGCTATTTTAAGGAGTACTCGACATGTACTCAAGGATTTTTTTTAAAACTCCTCAAAAAGAATAGAGTAATGGTGACAGCCCTAAATTCAATGTAGAGATATATGCAGTATAGTCCTACAAGCATTTAAAGTGTTCTTTCTCTTCTGCTCTTGTAAGCTCGGCTATGCGCTCTTGCAGGGCGCGCTCTCTTAAGTTGTCCGTGTGCATCACCGCTCCCCCAGTTGAGTTCCGCCTTTTGGTTCTGATCACGTGACGTTATTTTGTAAACTAACATTTAAGAATCGATTCTTGACATTTGTGAATCGATTCAGAATCGGCCCACGTCCGAATCGCGATTCATCTAAGAATCGATTTTTTTGCCCACCCCTACTTGCCACCATATTTTGTGCCACCATACTTACTCGTGTAACTACTCATGTAACAGTCTTTAAATAGGGAAACATGGAAGTGTTTGGTGGCTTCTAAATTCATCCCTGTTTGGATCCTAAGGGGTTGGACACACCAAAACTTTTAAACGCGGCTGAAAACGCCTTGAGGACACCGAATGCCAGTTGTTTTTCAGCTGAGTGCCAGCTTTCTTCAGCTGAGCGCTTTGGTAGCTGTGATACTTCAGCTGCGAGCCGGTTGGTTGCTGTGGTAATGTCCCGCCCCTCCTCCACTGTGATTGGGCGGCCGTGTGAGAACTGACATTGACGAGCGGAGCTTTTCTCGCCAAGTTGAATCTCTTTCAACTCTCAACGCTCAGCGGCGAGCGTGGAAAAACCGCCGAGCGCCGGTTTTCAGCGCGTTAAAAACCCGCTAGCTGCTGGCTTATTTGAAAAACGCCGAGCTTCCATTGGAAACAATTGAAAACATGCGCCGGCCGCGGGCGTAAAAGTTTTGGTGTACACAACCCCTAAGGAATGAATGGGGCTAGGCTAAATGCTAACACATTCCCAACGCACTGTACAAAGATTAAGTGAAAAATAAAGGGTTATATTAATTTGTCTAATTTGAGGTAAGGACATAGTAATATATTGAGTTTTCCTTTAAGGTATGTTTAATCAGTATGCGTGTTCCCTGGTAATCAAATCTCTGATCTTTACCCTGCTTATGCAAAGCTATGTGAGCCACAGGAACACAAGAAAAAAATCCTGCGCATTATGTTGGGCTGAATAGATTTAGTATCTCAGAACTTTCTCAGAAGTCATTTTTATATTTGTAAAACCAATATATCAACATTTAGATTTCCAAATGAGTTCATTATATGTTGTTCCTTATTCACAAACCTCTTACTTACTTACTTACTGCCTGCCGCGGATTATGTTTATCGCCCACAGACAGCAGTGGTAAACAGTTTTATTTAAAAGAGACGTGTGCATCTTTTATTCTGTTGTTAATGGCAGCAGTTAGTCATCAAATGGCTATGCTATTACCAAGCACATATCCAGAAGTGCTGTAATCATTCATACTTTTAGCATTTTAAAGGACCATTGAGGTGTCTTAAATGCAGTGGTGGGGTAATGACGCAACTTTCAGTTAAGTGCCAGATCATTGCATTCTGCTGCATGCTTCACACCCCAACACAAGATTGAGAATTGCAGCCAGGACAGATTTTACAGGCATTTGTGGCATCACATGATTTATAAAATAATGCAGATGGTGCGGGCAGTAAAAATGAACAGGCATTTAGCATTTCATTCACAATCAATATTCGATAATACAGGAGAAGTTCAACATGTGCACACATCCATCACACTTCTGTCCCAGCAGGCCATAGCGAAGCAGATCAATGTTTAAATCCTGTTGCCTCTGGTCAAAACATGTATTTACAAGGTCTCACAGATTTTACAAGCATTTAATTCATTTTATTTTGCTTGCAATCTTTTGAACACACACACACGCACATAGAATACAAACCTTCAGCACTCCAACGCCCTTTCAAAGTCTCTACAGTCATCCTGAGGAGTCTGTATATCTTCGAGTTTAATGGTCCATTAGAGATGTACTGAACCATCAGAAATGTTATTACATTGGAATTCCACTATATTAGGCATGAAATGAAGGGCATGAGTGTAGTAAGTGAAGAAGTTTTGTGTAATGACAGTTACAGATGAAGACTCAGAATCTAGATTTACATCCCCGTTCTGCCAAGACAAAGTAATTTGCAGAGTTTGTGATGTCACCTCCTGCTTTAATGTTGATCTCTTTCACTGACAGCTGAAAAGGAAATTATATAGATAAAAGAAATCTTTTTACATCAAAAATATTATACACTCACCTAAAGGATTATTAGGAACACCTGTTCAATTTCTCATTAATGCAATTATCTAATCAACCAATCACATGGCAGTTGCTTCAATGCATTAAGGGGTGTGGTCCTGGTCAAGACAATCTCCTGAACTCCAAACTGAATGTCAGAATGGGAAAGTAAGTAAGTAATTTTGAGCATGGCATGGTTGTTGGTGCCAGACGGGCCGTTCGGAGTATTTGACAATTTGCTCAGTTAATGGGATTTTCACGCACAACCATTTCTTGGGTTTACAAAGAATGAAAAAAAAAACATCTAGTATGCGGGAGTCCTGTGGGCGAAAATGCCTTGTTGATGCTAGAGGTCAGAGGAGAATGGGCCGACTGATTCAAGCTGATAGAAGAGCAACTTTGACTGAAATAACCACTCGTTACAACCGAGGTATGCAGCAAAGCATTTGTGAAGCCACAACACACACAACCTTGAGGTGGATGGGCTACAACAGCAGAAGACCCCAACGGGAACCACTCATCTCCACTACAAATAGGAAATCGAGGCTACAATTTGCATGAGCTCACCAAAATTGGACAGTTGAAAACTGGAAAAATGTTGCCTGGTCTGATGAGTCTCGATTTCTGTTGAGACATTCAGATGGTAGAGTCAGAATTTGGCTTTATCAACAGAATGAGAACATGGATCCATCATGCCTTGTTACCACAGTGCAGGCTGGTGGTGGTGGTGATGTAATGGTGTGGGGGATGTTTTCTTGGCACACTTTAGGCCCCTTAGTACCAACTGGGCATCATTTAAATGCCACGGCCTACCTGAGCATTGTTTCTGACCAGGGGCGGAGTGGCAATCGGGAGAGTCGGGACTTTTCCCGGTGGGTCGGTAGTGTTTTAAGGCCGCGAAGGCCGGTCTGATAATAGCCGTGCTTTCAGTCTTTAGTCGTGCACTCCGGCCACACTAAAAACTATTTATCATATATTTAATATGCTTCAGCGCTCAAAATGTATCTGGCCGCACCGCTCTCTCTATCAAGCCCGTCTCCCCTGGAGTTCTATCAGCCAATCAAAAAAAAGAAAAGAAAGAGGCTTCACAATAGCCAATCAGAAAATAGCACTGTTGTATCTGGGTAAGATTTAACGCAACAACCAATAAAAAAGCATAGCCTCGCACACCCATCGAGGAATGGAGCTCCGAGCATCACTTTGAGCAGCACAGAGTAGCCTAAGTCTGATCACCTGTTTTAATGTTACAACAAATGCACAACTTTGACACAAACAATGACAACTTGACTGCTGTTAGAGAATGTTTCCCAGATAATCAGCATCAGTTTTTCACGAGTGTATGTAACTTAGCCAACAGTTTACAGCCTGTTCACTGACAACACCTGCTCAGAAAATGTAAGTTGCGTTATATTTTCGTTATCACACGATGACTGACATTTTGTCACATAAAACATCTCTCTCCAAACAGGCTTAATAATTTTATAAGCAACTGCTTTGCAACCATAGTAAGCTCAATCTTACCTAAAACTAGGGAACGGTTGTTGACTTTAAGATCTTTTAAATAATAGTTATTACACTTGGTATTTCATGTTGTTGTGCAGTCATTTTATTGTAATTTTAGATTTCAGCATTTGCTTTTTTTTTTTTGACCATGGAGGGCTGGTGGTCTATGAAATTTCCTGGTAGATTTTTGGGTCCCACTCCGCCCCTGTTTCTGACCATGTCCATCCCTTTATGACCACCATGTACCGATCCTCTGATGGCTACTTCCAGCAGTATAATACACCATGTCACAAAGCTCGAATCATTTCAAATTGGTTTCTTAAACTAATTAGTTTCACTGTACTAAAATGGCCCCCACAGTCACCAGATCTCAACCCAACAGAGCATCTTTGGGATGTGGTGGAACGGGAGCTTCGTGGCCTGGATGTGCATCCCACAAATCTCCATCAACTGCAAGATGCTATCCTATCAATATGGGCCAACATTTCTGAAGAATGCTTTCAGCACCTTGTTGAATCAATGCCATGTAGAATTAAGGGCAGTTCTGAAGGTGAAAGTGGGTCAAACACAGTATTAGTATGGTGTTCCTAATAATCCTTTAAGAAAGTTGTCCCTGGCCAATTGTGAAAAGCAACAGAATGTTTCACATATGTTTACATTGCTAAGGGTTATTGCTAAAAGCTTTGCAGTGATCACTGGTTGCAGCGATCATAGTTGTGATTAATAATAAATAAGAATCAGAATCAAGGACTGGAACTAACCTTTTATAAACATTTTTATTTGCTTGCTAAAGCCTATGACCTCCATCTGACACTTGGAAAACATGCGCTATTTAAAATGTCGCTGTGTAACTGTAATTTTTTAATGCAAAAGTAATTTGATATGAATACTTCATGACATCTGTGTGACACACTGCATGTATCTTTCATCCCAATGACATTTTCTAATAATGAATGCATTTGCGGGGTATATTGATTCTTGCTTGCATGTCACCTTGCACCTAATTGTGGTTAACCAGATCTGGTCGATAGCACATAATCACCTGCAGGCTATCTGCTTCTATCATTGACTTAAGATTACAGTGATGGTTTTACATCCCGTTTCCCACACATATCTCCCTTTCCCACCTGATTCTATTGCTGCGGTATACGTGTCTTCTTGATTGTGAGGGTGTATTAAAGTGTCTGGACGAATTTCTGTATAAAGTACTTTAGGCTATCAATGTCTACGGAGGTCATGTATAATGATTTAACCATGAGCGTCCTGGGTCCACGGTCAGGCCTTTTATCTCTGGATAAGATTTATTTCATGAGGTCATTTCTACCTCATAAAAAGTGCACAGGGAGAAAGAAAAGGGTGAAACTGAGAACCCGTGAATGTGATAACATCACCCGTTTGGTCTGTATTTGCAATTGAGAAGAGCTTAATATTTTTTTTATTTGTCAAATATGTCTTTATGATGTAGAGAGAAAATGGCAATAACAGGTTGCAGCTGTCTGGTGACCCCTGTCAAGTCTGGATTGTTGATTCTGCAAACAAACCAGTATTTGTTAATGACCTGATGCCGGGATTATGCAGATTTGAAGCGAAATTATCTGATGAACGTATAATGAAAGCATTCATGTAAATTTCATTATCTCATTTTTGACACATGTGGCATTTAGCTGTTTTTGCATAAATAACCATATCAAATGTACATCCAAACCCAATTTGTAAAGCAGACTTTCCAAATGATGGATACAAAATAAAGATATTGTCATTATTTATTTAACAAAGGTGTTTAATTTTACAAAAACAAAAAATTTGACTTGAAGTACTGTATGTGAACCTCTTCTGTATCACTGACCAGTCTCTCACATCTGCCTTTGGGGATTTTTGCCTACTCATCTTTGCAGAACTCATCCTGTTGAGAGAGGTTGGAGGAACATCTGGCCTGTCTCACCTGCTTCAGGTCTAGCCACAACATTTTGGATTGATGTCTGGACTTTAACCAGGCCATGCCAAAGTATGCATCTTCTTCCTTTTAAGCCATTCTTTGGTGGTTTTGCTTGAATGCTTAACTTTTTTTTAAAAAGTTGCCCGCCAGCATTTTTAGTTATTTTCACAAAATGCCTTCCAGGAAAATTTTCTTCTATAAATATATAAACATACAAATATATAAAATGAAAAAACAAACCTTCTGCTTACAAACAATAAACAAAACAGGGAAAAAACTTTTCTTCCTAACTATATTTTTTTTCTGCCTAAACTCTTAAATTTGGGTATTTAAAAAAAAAATTTTTTAGCAAAAAGCTGAAATAATAGCATTTTTGTGAAGGAATTAGGTTAGAGATCAGATTCAGAATGATTATCAAAACATACATTTCTTACTTTTCCGGTGTATAGTTTTGATAGGCGTCCAATTCTATGGGGTGAATGAGTTGTGAATGAGAATATTTTAAAGGGGACATTTTACAAGACTTTTTTAAGATGTCAAATAAATCTTTGGTTACCACAGAGTACGTATGTGAAGTTCTAACTTAAAATACCCCACGGATAATTTATCATTTAAATTGCCACTTTGTAGGTGTGAGCATGCATGTGCCGTTTTTGGGCGTGTCCTTTAAAATGCAAATTAGCTAATCTCTGCAATAAATATCAGTGCTGTTGTTGGATAGTGCAGATTAAGGGGCGGTATTATCCCTTCCTGACATCACAAGGGGAGCCAAAGTTCAATGACTTATTTTTTCACATGCTTGCAGAGAATGGTTTACCAAAACTAAGTTACTGTGTTGATCTTTTTCACATTTTCTTGGTTGATAGAAGCAATGGGGACCAAATTATAGCAATTAAACATGAAAAAGTCAGATATTTCATGATATGTCCCCTTTAATAATATTTTTGTTTCACTTAATAATTTTCATTCCAGGGCATCACTGCAATCAAGACAAGAACACAAATAAAAACGGGGATTTGTGTGAACCCCCCTCATTAAACCACAGACAGATTGAAAAATGAAATTACAAAATGGATGACCCGCTGAAGGCCGATGACAGGCTTATGTTCAATGATACATGATATCAAGACATACACTCCCCTTAAATTCACCTCTGCTAGAAGCCACCTTTAAATCTCTTTAAAATGTATTTACAGATGTAGCAGGAGAGGAAGGTCTTTGTATTCGATACATGTTGTCTCTGAGATTTATGGTGGCTCTCTCGGTGTACATATGTCAGTAAGCCCAGATGTCATCCGTGTGCTGAACCATCTGCTCTGTCATCTTCCAGGGTCTCATCTCTCTATCCATATCACAATAATAAATGTCACACCCACGCTTGAGGGAAGCATTACTGATTCTTTTGAATGACAATGAGAAGCGCTATGATTTATTATAGGTATAGAAATGTAAAATTCGCCCATGAAATTTTGATATGAAGGAAAGATGATTTGTGAAGATGTATTTCTGGATCCCGCTTAGTGGCTCTTTATGAGGTTCCGAGCCACGGCAGACCGGCCCTTTAATAATAAATCACTGACT
This sequence comes from Paramisgurnus dabryanus, assembly GCF_030506205.2. Lineage (NCBI taxonomy): Eukaryota > Metazoa > Chordata > Actinopteri > Cypriniformes > Cobitidae > Paramisgurnus > Paramisgurnus dabryanus. The sequence goes on from NC_133348.1 coordinate 27,397,962, forward strand.
TTTTTTACTCACAACATTTTAAGCTTATCCTTGTAAGCCTTTGAGGTATCTTCAAAATTCTTCTTATCAATGCAGATGGTATTAACAGCAATGCCATTAATCATTCAGTGGGTTTTACTGCTCATCATGTTTTGATCTTTGTGGTAGCTAAGTAAAGAATATAATAAGCTGAACATGATGCCTTATTCGCAGAGATGTACAGTACCACTGTAACTGTACACGATTAGATTATTATTTAAGTACTATTATAGGATAAATTGTGTAGGGTGGAGGGGATTTGTACAATATTTGCTTTTAATGCCCTTTAGGTTAGATTAAAACATCAAAATACAGTATTAGGTGTACTGTACTTAATGAACAAAATGTTTGAATTTAAAAGTGTATTAGGGAATTTCTGGATTTTATTTGAATATACAAAAAGTGCATTGAAAAACAAAAAGCTCACTGTTAATAAAGCATACACTGACTACAATTTAATCAGTTTAATATTTGTTGATTGCTTCTTTGGTTATATTTTGTATTCATCGTCCTATTTCTTTGTATGCCAGTAATGTAGGTTATTGCAAGGCTTCCTTGAATTCTTTTTAAGCTGAGCTTCTGTTTATACTCCAAAGACACCAGTTCAACATGCATACAAAATTATACATATTTAATAAAATATTTGAAGAAATAGTCAAGATGTTTGTTGGAGCCACATTAGTTTATATTCAAGTAGTGGTAATTTGTTATAATTTTCTAATTAATTTGTGTACTATTATGATTTGCTCAAATAAGTAATATATATTTTGACATTATTCTTTTTGTTGTTTGTTTAGTTAATAGTCTTTTATTTATATGTAAATTTATTATGTCTTTATTTTTTGGTCAGTTTAATAATTACAATATTTGATTTATACACCTGAGGGCAGTAGTGGGCACAGGTAAAGGTGAATATAGGTAGGAAGTAGGAGTTGTCCTATAGCACCTGGGTGACGGGCATGGTTTTTTTTTTACCAGCGTGAGAGATTGCTGTATTGTTTGCTCAGTGGGAACAATAAACCAGCCACAATCCTCAATCCAGCTTGAATTTGATTTATTTCTTACCTGCGTACATCACCTGCCCAGGGTGCTAGAAGTTGTCGTTTGAAGGTTTGATTTAAGTTGAATTTTCTTTTGTTTATTGACAAACGGCCACTACAATGTTCAAGGGTGGACGTCACTTTTAGCTACTAAAAGAATAAATGTTAGAAACTGATACCTATAATATACGATTTATTTGAGCCAAGTACGATTCAGACAAAAATGAGTTTTGCTCGTGTCATGAATGAGACACGTTGTGTTCCTATTAGGGATGCACCGATAGGATTTTTTTGGGCCGATACCGATACCAATTTAAACAGACAACTTATGGCCGATACCGATGCCGATATTAAACACTTGTATACACTGTAAAAAAAATCCGTAGAAATTTCAATGTTATTGCAGCTGGGTTGCCGGTAATTTACCGTAGATTTACGTTTATGTTATTTACTAGCAAGAGTTTGTTCAAAGTAAAATAAATTTTAAATATTAACAAGTCTTTATCTTTACAGAATAAAACTATACAATAACAGCCTCATGCAAAGCATTCTGGGAACCAGAAATCATCATCAACCTTTTTCTGATTTTGCCTCAGATTTTGTTTCCCAGAATGTTTTGCTTGATACTGTCTTTTTTAGTTTTACTCTGTAAAGACAAAGACTTGTAAATGTTTAATGTTCATTTAACTTTGAACAAACTCTTGCCAGTAAATAACATAAATGTAAATCTACGGTAAATTACCGGCAACCCAGCTGCAATTTCTACGGAATTTTTTTACAGTGTACAATACTATACAGTTGGTCTATTAGCTACTTTATTTCTACATCAAATTAATTTTACTGAACATGGATTGGATCTAATTAACATTCAACTGACCAACATAATAAGAGAGGCACAAATTAAGCTCAAACAAATATAATAAGACAGCATGACAACCTTCAAAGGTAGTTTTTGCTATTCAGCATTTATTTTATTAACAACATTAACTCATTTTTTACATATAATGGATTTCTTTATGCAGTTAATTAATAAACAATCGGTATCGGCCTTTCTCGTGCTAATGCCGATATGCCGATGGTTTCAAATTCATCAAAAATCGGCCGATAAGTATCTGTGGCCGATACATCGGTGCATCACTACCTGACCTAAGCTTAAAGGAATTATTCACTCAATTTAAATATTAATATATTATTTAATTGGGTCACCTATGTAGTAGAAATGGGAAGTTTTTTTAGAAATTGGTGCCTTCTAGGCTGAGAAAAGCCAGAAAATGTGTTTTTGGCTCATGTGGATGAAAAACACCAAATCCCAGAATGCATTGCTTCGTTGCTCTACGAGGCCACACCTACCGGCTCAAGAGGGCAGGAGGGATGGACATTCAGCTAGGCGAGCTACTAGCAAGTTGACTCGAAAACTGAAATGACACCGGTTAACGTGAGTCTCTATGACTCTTTTGTCATATCGTCTTCAAAAATAAGATGACTGACACTGTTTATTGCCTGTTGTTATAAATGTTTACTGCTGAAAAGAGAGAGCCTTAGTAAAGATTCAAAATGGCTGACTCTTGTTTTGATTCATACTTTTCTGAATGGACTCGGCAGTTCAACCCCTATGTGGAAATAGCTCCTACTACTGGCTGTAGTCTTTGCCTCTGGTCAAAAAGTCATCTGATGACGCAAAAATCGTTGTTTTCTGTCATCGGAGGACTTTTTTCCAGAACCAAAATACAGATATCTCTCTTCTCAGGGGAACATGAGGGAGGGAAACATGGTCATTCAGAAATACTGCCGGGTTTTTACTGATACAAAGCTGAATGCTAAATCAGTGAAGTATCCCTTTAAGTTTCACATAAAATGTAATTACTTATTTTAATGCAATATCAAGCTTTAATATGCCATTTGAAGCAACGCTTGTTTGTGCATATTTGTACTTAAAGTTTTGTGGTGTGCCGCAGGATTTTTTTTACAAATCAAAACTCTGCCGTTACAAGAAGAGGTTGGGAACACTGATCTACTCTAATGAGATTTTTCAGGAGGCGGACTCCGATGCACATGGTGAGGTTTTACTGTTATACACTCCAAAAAACATTGGGTTATTAACACCCCAGTAGGAGATAAAAACGGACTAAGAATTAATAAGTGCGTAAACATCCATAGGTTCTTCAAAGCCATTGATGCATCTCTTCAGATCAGTTACCTTTAGAGACACATAAAAGTCATATTTTTTAATGTGAAAGTTTTGAGAAAGTTACAAAACTTCTACCCTGAGACCCATGATAAGTCTGTCTGGTGTCAGACTTTGTTTAATACTTCAATATCACCAAAGATAAAAGATCTTGGCTTTCATCTCGTCTCTTTTGTGTTCACTACACACATTAACGGGACTTCAGTTACATTGGTCTTCATTAGCTCACTGGTGCAAAAATTACACAGAAAGGCACCCTGATATAAAAAATCCTCTATTGTCTCATAAAGACATAAAGGGTTTGTTTCAGCTCATTTGCTGATTCATTACCAAAAGTCATTACTCCTCATAAAGCTTCACAACATTGCTTTTAATTATATCACAAAAAGAGTGGTTCGACCGCAAATAGTTGTTCATATAAAATTTTGAGCTATGAGACGCTGATCTATTTTCTTCCTGTAATAATAAATGCGGGGAAGGTGTTTTAACATTAGTATGACTTAGTGAATGCTGCAGATTTGGCTACAATTAAGGTGGGCTATCTTTAACAAATTTCAATGATTATTGTAAATTTCTTTAATAACAGGGCAAAATCCTTGTGACTTGGTCTACTAATAATGTACAATATTAAACCCAGTTTGTGATTTACTGTTGTGTCAGCGTGGATACTCGAACGTGGCATTGACAATCGATCACGAAAACGATGACCGTGTTTTTTTTTGTGGTTATGGCAGCATTTGGATATCTGGTTAGCATTACAAGCGCCTGTGGTAGTAAAGACTGGGTGCGTGTTTGACATCGACGTAAGCTGCGCAGACCCGCATATAGCCGGATTTATAGTCATGGTTATCTGTAGGTAATATGTAGACTGTGCGTAGCTCTGCGTAGCCTGAAGTGCACTTTACAAAAACTTGAACAGCGTGTCAGTTCTGGTGCACCAGAACCCCTCCCATCAGGTAAAAAAACTGTGTCACAGGTATTTCCAATTGCGACGATGAAAACAAAGATGGGCCAAATTTGGGAATAAAGTATAACTTAGTTAAAACACAATACAGTTGTCTGGCGCATCTATCTCTGTTCTTTGTCAGTCAGAAAGGAGATTGCTCATCAAATCACCTGCCCCGGCATTTACTGCTCAGCCCTTGTTTTTTAAAGACAGAGAAGAGAAAGAGATAAAATTGGCAGGAGGATTGAATTTGTCAATAAGGACCAGTGTGGTGGCTTTTAGTGACCTTTCAGAGAAACTAATTTCTGTGTAGTTACGTTCAGCTCCACCTGGCATTTGAATCATATTGGATACAGATATTTATATAAGCCTATCACGCCTGCTGAAAAATGACAGTGCTATTTCTGTGCTGCTTTAGGGTTGTTTATAATGGTTAGTGCTGGATTAACCAAGAGCCCTGTGTTACAGTTGCGGTTGTGGTGAGGATGAAGGAGGACGAGGAAGGTAGATAAACTGAATAAACTTTCATTATTAGAGATGTGCATGTATGTCATTTCATTTCTATTAATCTATAGGTCTGACAAACGAGTACTTGATTAAATGGGGGCAAGGCAATAAAGGTCCAGAGTGTGTGCATCATGGTGAAAATAAAAAATGTTTTTATAAAAAAAACTCAAATAAAACTTAATTTTGAAGAAACTATGATAGAAAAATGAACACATACTAGATTATTAATGAATTAAATGTTTTTTTAACAGAAACCTCTAAAAGAAATTGTTGTGTGATGAAGTGAAACTAAAGGGTTAATAACACATTCTGAAGCTCTTATATGACGCACCAAATGCATCAAACAACATGGCGCAATACAAAATTGCATGTGTTGTCATTTAAGTGTAAATTTTACTCCAACAACAGTAAATCATACAGCCTATGACACGACACAGAGTCTGCCCCCCTAAATAGTTGACTGGAGTAATACTCCTGACTATAAACTGTAAATAATAATGACACCACTATAAACATTAAGAAAATGTCTGAACTCACCTTTACATGTAGCTACTGTATTAGTCTGAGACTGGGCTTCTGGTTAAAGATGGAGAAAGTCTGGATCATAATAACAAAGTCCAATATCTTTGATCATAATACGTCCCTTCGCGCAAAGAAAAGCAGAAATACATTTCTCAGACGAGCATTTATCATCGATGAGCGTAACATTATATGTGTTTTTTATACAATATGTGGTGAAGAACAGTCTTTCAACACAGCATGACGTCATCAGAGGCGGCCTTAGCTATGTTTCAACCGTTTCAATTGAAACGGGCCCCGCCCTCCAAGGAGGGCCCCAGCCTGGCGCAAGAATGTTTGAACGGGGGGCTATGATTCCAGCACGGGGGAGCTCGGCTGTTTACACTTGGCATTAACATGCGTTTAATTAAACACAAGTTTTACGTCTTTTTTTTACTTCTGGCGTAAACATACGGTGAACAGCGCTATTTTTAGCCTTTCATTGATACAACTAAAGCGGCTGATCTCCGTAGTTTCGTTTTGAAAGCGTGTGAAAGTTGCGCGATCCTATTTCATCAATTGCGCTGAAAATTCAGATAAAGCTCCAACATATAAACGTACAAAACACTATGCAGCATGTATACTTGCTAAACAAGCAGTGGACTCCGACATAATATAGTTTGCGTCCATATAAACTCATAATTACTCCCGCTCGGGTTTGAATGACAGCAGAGAGACTCGCCCACCGTCTCACAGACCGTCCCCTCACAGTATTCAGGACAGATGCGGTCGAAAGTGGACAAAAGAGACGGATTTAAATACCAGGTGTAAACGTTATGTGTCTCTCTCGTCCACTTGTGATCCGATCGATGAAAACGCATGTTAATGCCAAGTGTAAACAGACAGGGTTAGAACAACTTTTTGTTATATAAAAATGACATCCTAACCCAAACCCCAACTCTAACCCCAACTCCAAGCGACCATGGCTTAAATATGGATAAAAAAGCAAGTGCATCACAGTGCTTCATAAAAACTATCAGAAAACGTGCGCATGTGGATAATTTTAGAGGTTTAATTATTCTTTAGCATCGGGATCACTAGACGAGAGCTTAATAGCCTTATTTTTGTGAAAACCGACATTTCTTAAATGTGTTCGTAGTTAGCCCGTGCGCATTCATTCCGACAAATTTTCCGTCACAAATGGAGAGAATTCCAATTGGAAGTACTCATCCCTATGCCCTTTTTATTCCCTTAGAAGATCAGAGCTGTGCAGAGAGTTGCGCAATTGTGTCTCATTGCGTGACTGTGACCGTTAAAATACATTTGGAGAATAGAGCAATGAAAGCAACGTCATTTCATTTTATCTGGAGTGAGTTTAAGCGGCGTTCCCTTACCGAAGTGCCCTTCAAGGGCGCAAAAACGCAGTTTTGAATTCGACCATGCTCTCTCTCATCAGGCTTGTCTGTGCAAGTGCGATTCCAGGTTTTTAATAATACATTGTTTTAGGGGCTGATTTCAATGGTGTTTTTTAAAAAATAATATGATTGGATTTATACTAACCTTAATGCAGTATTTAATTGTATTAAAATATGCGTATAACATCTGTGTGCATTTACTGACTGCCTTTAATATATTTTGTACATGACTGCATTTTCCTCTAACGCAACATCCACACAACGTTCCATTAAATGAACATAATGACCAAGAACTTTAGATAAACGAGGTTGATTTTTTTACTGTGGCTTGGAAATCTTCTATTTTTTTTGCTCCCGCATCACAGTATGTAAACTGTTTTTATAATAGCCTATTGAACATATGCCGTCAGCTCTTGTTCAGATTTCAACTGAGCGCGAGGTGACAAATTCGCTGGACAAAGATTAACTTATCAGGGCATTCTTAACACATAAGAATGCCCTGATGGTGAGCCGCCAGGTGAGCTGTCTATGGTGCTGAAAAAACGCGGAGCCCATCGTTATTTATAAGTTCGGTTCAGTGTCAGTCAGACACCTTTTCTTCTTTGCTTTTGTTAAATAATTCAAGTTGAGGGAATGTTTGAGATGTTTTTTTTTTAAGTCAGCCCAGACAGCTGAAAATATACTGCGCAAATCAATTAAGCAGAGAAGTTAGCGTCCATGAAGGGTAAGGGCGAGGCTTATTCCAAATATAATTGTATAGTTAATTAAATAAGGTTGGAAAATTTCTGTTGAGCTGCCTGTTCGTGAAGCTGAAAGTGCACGTAATAAAATAATATACCATTGATGCAAACCAACAGGAATCCTTGCTTTTTGCTCTATTATGCTTATGTTTAGGGCCCCGTATTAGTTATTGAAACGGGCCACCAGATGCTTAAGGCCGGCTCTGGACGTCATTATCAAAGCAACAAGTGCTTGTTTCATTTCCTCAGTAATCCAACATTTCCATGAGTGATGTATAGTCTCTGTCTCCAAAAGTAAACAGACAACAGCAGATGTCATCGTGGAAAGGCTGTTAAACTTGATGCAACTCACTATTTTTAAATTCAGTTCAATCGCGCGTAGGCGGAACTAACAATGACTGATGAATCATATTCAATGTTTCATGTTGACAAGCGTGTGCACCAATAGGGTAAAAGAAAACTGCGAAAACTGACTGAACATGCAAACTTGCACTTATATTTTATATTTTAATTATATTTATAATTTTATTACATATATGAAATTATAGTGTGATAAGACGTCTATTCATAGTACTATTATTTATTTTTGTTAAATTATTTACACCTTTGTCTGGAAAATGGCCTTCTTCGCCACTGGCCTGACCCTCTAACCATTAGGTCACAACCTCTCAAATGATTAGCTTGTTTGATATTAGCTTCCCCTTTACTAATACTATAAGCTTCCCCAATTATTAACTTTCCCTTCATTAGCTTATTTGGATTTTGAGCAGCAGTTGTTTAGAGCAAGTAGAACATGATCAGATAAATGACAGCAGTAGGTGTACATGCCCTTGAGATCAGGCACGCAGATGGTGAATTGTAAATGAACTCCACTAGAAAGCTGTGGAATTGCTGTGAACATGTGTGCTTGGGTTTTGTATGTGTTCACAACATTGTTTCAGCTGGCAGCACCTTTTCACGTTAACACCTCTCTGTGATTTAGACACATTAGAGAAGTGAGAAGACCCAGCTGTATATTTTCATCTAACGCTCCTCTGAAATCTCACAGAATGTCACTGATCTCTTTTTGTGTTCCTCAAAAGACAATCATACGAGTTTGGAAGGGCATTATGGTTGGTGATAGAAGTTTTGTTTTTGTGTGATCTTCAAAGTAACCTCGGCAAACATACACGGCAAGTTTAGAAGTTGTAATTTCAAAAGACACAATCTTCAAGGCCTCAGTTGACGTGTTGAGGATTTTGATTCATCCCAGTGCTGATGCCTTGCTGTTTTGACACAGGGTGAGATTTCATTTAATGGTGAGAGTTTGAACCACATGAATCCCACGTTCTTTCAAACCAGCTGTGTATTGATTCACACCACGTCTAAACGGAGTGCCTCCCTATGGCCATTATTATTTCTTTCATCTAAGCCACAAAACATCAGCTATGACAAAAACATCAGGAAGCCTGATGACATTCAATGACATTGAAGAAGTTTTGCTTAAAATCCCTCAAAGCAGATTTTCAGGATAAACATCATTTTCTCAAATTCTGCACAAATGTCCTTTAACTTTTCAACAACAAAATATTGACACACAGATGACAAGGATATTAGCATGTTTTATTAATCTGTGTAGAAGATACAATGCAAAAACCTTCCAGAAACCCATATGGCAAAAAAAAATTATCTGGCCAAAATTATATTTTAAATATATTCTAAATACATTTTGTAGAATGTTATGCTCAATTGAAAATATTTTTGAATTTGTAAATATATTTAGTTTTAACCTTCATTTATCTCTTCTTTCTCTTCTTAATTTTAACCTTTTTAAAAGTGTTATGTTAAAGTTTTTCTTCCAATGCAACGTGAATATATTTCCTTGAATAAAAAGATGGCCATATATATATATATATATATATATATATATATATATATATATATATATAGGCCATTTTTTATATATTTTGAAATATATTTAAAAATAAAAAAATATATTTTTAAATATATATTTTTAAATATATTTTTTGCCATTTGGGAATGTCCATCACTCTTGAATTCTTATGAAAAAGCATTGCATTAACTATAAATATGAAAGAGCGTGGTCAAAGATTATTTTTTTATAAATTGTCTTTTTTTTCAGACAGGCATCTCACAGTTTTATTATGGTGGCCAAAAATCACAATGCTGTATAATTTTCTTTTACAGTATTTGAGAATCACAAACATACAAAAGTTAAGAGATTTATGTTCGGTGCCATACAAAAGACCAAAAATATTACAAAAAAGCTTAAAATAAGCAAAAAAACAAAAATTGTATGTGTTTTTTTCCTGCTTACTCTGTATATATTATATTAAACATTTCCCTAAATAAAAACAAAATCTCATGGCAATACAGATCTATTTGATGAGGCTTCATGTTTGTATAAATCCGTATAAATCTCATTTGTACACAGTAAAATTAAGACAATATTTTCCAACTACAGGTACTTTTCGCAAGTTTATTAAACTAACTGATATTTTAAGTAAGGACAACTTAATAATATGGATTTCAATGATTGCGTAAATATTAAGTAGCATGTAAAAAAAATAAAAATAAAAATGGTACAAATAATAGGAACACTAAAAACATGTCAAAAAATGGACCCAAGCTGTCACTGGGGCAATACCCCTTAAAAACAGCCTAATATGTATCAATTTGGTACAGATATATATACACATTTACTTTTGAGATACGAACAGGTCCGTAGAATTCTGGGCCTAATGAAAAAATATAGACGTGGGCCCCCTCCACTCATGATATACTGTATAAGACATGAGCATCAAGTATTTATATAAATATTACATCAAACAATGCCATTAAGCCATATATTAAGAAAAATAGCTTAAATCATCATGTTACTAAAACAATAATAACTTAGGATAGGACATTTTTACATACTAGCAATATAAAACTTTTCCAGTTTTTCCAATAGTTTTACCAGTCTTGGACAGAAATATATCTATCCAAGAAAAGTGTGTTCATGTTTTCTTTACTGTAATAATCACATCAACAGCAGGGAGGACTGTAATGGTCGGGAAATGCGTTGTGTCCCTTCTTTCAGTGTGTTATTCAAAACAACTCTGTTTATAGCACAAAAAAGGATTTTGACTCCGTGTGCATTTTACATTGTACACGGCAAGCAGGGGAATTGCTGCACGGCTGCCGCATTTCTCATGTAGTAAAAGCATTTTGTGCAGCATTTGTGCAGTGTTAGGAATGTTGCCCATTGGAGGGGCAGGACTTTGGGTGCCAGACCACATGTGAAACCACCCACAGTTTCTGCTTTCCGCATATCTCCTATTGAAAATGAACTACACACTTGCGACTGCTGCGTCTCATCTGAAATGTATTCTCGCCAAAGTGATAGCTAGGAGAACCTTGAGTCTTTGCAAGAACATATAGGGAGACAAAGTGCATTGTGTACAGTAAGTGACAAAATGCATTTTAATGTACTCAAGGGACATTTTACTTGACTTTAGATTATTGAAGCTGAATCCTATGGTTCTTGTAATACTGACTGAAAGTGGAACTTCAGTCCTACACAAAAACAGCTTGGTCTAATGTATAATTCAGGGCCGCCGGAGCAACGATGGAGAGCTGGCATTTCACCCAGCACTTTTAAACAGCGCCGGAGGAAGTTGAATACGCCTAATAACATTCAACTCCACTGAAAAGCCAATCAAAATGTATAGTTCAGATCACTTAGACACTCAGTCTGAGGCGCAACTGTTCATTAAGAATATTGCTAACAGATTTGAGCAAATATTTGTGAAATCCTTCAAATAAAGTACTGTAAATCTCTGGCAATACAGGATTCTGTTACATGGGATGCCATTGATTACAACAAAGAAATGAGTGGATTCATGACTAGTGCAAAAAGACAGGATATGTTTAGTCAAGCACAGCTGGAGTTGATAACAAAGGATGAAGCAGATTATTCTTCTACCTCTAGAAAACTTAATAAACTTAATCCAACAAGCTGGGCCGAACCTGTAAAAGCACTGCAGAGATCATTATTAGAGAACTACAAATCAGTGAAACATGCCCTAAGTATTAGCTCATCCGAGAACACAGAATCAGTTTCTTTAAGTTTTTCTTTCTTTAAGTTTTTCTCTCCTGGAGCTTGTTGAGAGTCTTTGCTCTACAGTATATTGCTGAGGTGCACACCATCTAAACAAGACTCATTCTGCAATCTCATGGTGAATTTAGCATTGCTAACTGGATTCATTTTCTTTATAATATTAGCATTATGTTTAGCAAATCAACTTTAATATATTTGATACCTGAAAAGTTCCCTTTCTATTGTGTTATTGTTTCCTCTTTGACCAGTGGTTTGTGTTGCAGTGTAAAGCAGAAGTTCAAATAATGTTTTAATAAAATCCTGTATATCTTGAACCTTTTTCTGTACTCTGTAAATCTCTAATTGTTTTAAGTTTCCAGATTCCTGCTTTTTCAAACATTTCACATGCCATCATCAAATCCCTATGATGCTTAGTTTTACTGGCCCTCATTTATCAAAAGTGCGTACACCAAATTTCCAGCGTACACCTGGCGTACACCCAAAACCACGGTGACTTTGAGATTTATCAATATGGACGTTGGCGTACGGCACGCTCAAATCCTACGCCAGCTCAGGAGGTGGTGTACGCACATTTTGAGTTAGTGCAGAAATGCGCAAACACTTCCTAACACCACAACGCACTGACAAACTAAAATATATGATATATTATGACCCACTGTAAAAAAAACAAAAAACTAAAACATAGTAATTATAAACTTCAGTGTTTATTTTTATGCAACATGAACTTCAATGTTGTGTGACTTTACCAAAGCATTTGATTTGTATGCATATGTATTCCTTAAGTTGCGAGCCGTTTCAGGGCAGAGCACGTGAGCGGATCGGAGCGTTGAGCGGTGCGGTAATACCATCAGAGCGCCTTTTTCCGAAAATTCCGTTCGCTCAGGACCGCTCGTTTAATCCAGAACGCCCTTTGATAATTTGTTCGAGAATCTGTAGAAACGTCTAGCAATAAGTTATGGAATTCAAGCCTTATACATAAATGTAAAGTAAAATTCAAAGTTAAGATTGGACAGGAAGAAAACATTGAAAGGGACTGCGGAGAGACTGTAAAAGTTTAGCAATCCTGGAATCTGAAGCGGCACATTGCAAGAAAGCACAAGGATGTGCTACGAAAACATGGTAATGCATCAAAAGGTAATCTAGTTACATACCATTCGATGATAAATTAATAGCTACACATTAATAGGTAAGGTAAAATGCTTGTGTTGAATGGAGCCATAAATCCGATCATATGATAACATGCGGACAAAATCATGGCCACGAATTATCTTTTATGCTACATTATGGACACTTCCTTTTCTTATTTAGTCTAAAGTATGGCCATAAATATAAAATTCGTTCCCAATATTCAACAGTTTGTTCCTTGGAATTAATTATTATAATATTTTGTAATTACTATTACAAGTATTATTACTTCAAATTATGAAATAGCTTAGTAAAACATGTGGATGTCGTGGCAACAAATTGTTAATTTGAATTATATCCGGAGCTCCGTATCAAACTGGATCTTAGCTAACAAACAACTGTATGTAAATACAGAAAAACACACTATAAAAGTTACTACATCATTTTAAAATATTATTTTAAAAAAACTTAACCGAACCATTAAGCAGACATATAATTTAGATGTAGGCAACAGTAAATAATAATGATAATAATAATAATAATAAATAATTATTCTTCTAAATATCATTTAAGCGTCATTAATAATAAAAATAATAATACAAATATTACAAAATGTCATGCAATTATTAATGTCTTTAATCCCGCTCTTTAAACTCCCAAATAAAATAATTTTGTTTCTTTCCACTTCCCTGGTTTCTCTTCTTTGCCGTCTTCCATGTGTCAATGTCGTAAAATGAGGGCGTGGGGGAGGCGGAGACTTGAATTTATATGGGCGTGTTATTCTAATGACGATCGTTTTCAGCCGCGGCATTTATGAAGGGCAGATATTGCGTACACCTGAATATCATCGGTACGCACAGTTTCATAAATCAGGCGGTGAGAGGAGTGTAAGCATAATCTTACGCCAACATATACGCCCGTTTCTACGCAAGAATGATAAATGAGGGCCAATGTGTACAGCTAATCCTCCATCTTTAAATGTCACCTTCTTCCAGTTATTAGCTTGCAGTAAATGCTGATTCTCTGCGGCTGGGGAGGCTAAAATGTCTACACAAGCATAACAGAAAGCAAAGTTTGCACTTAAGGTGTATCCTAACTAAGTTGACTTGTGTTTCATTTACTCTTAAACATTTGTTTCCCTGAAAAGTTATCGGGAACACCTTCAGTCATGCTGGTACTGAAGCTTAAACAATCTGGACCTTAAAATGCTTCTCAAATAACATTATAATGGAATTTAAAGGGGTCATAGTGTGAAAATAAGACTTTTTCCATGTTAAAGTGCTATAATTAGGTCCCCAGTGTTTCTATCAACCTAGAAAACATAAAACAAGATCAACCCAGTAACTTAGTTTGTGTAAGCCATGCTTTGCAAGCATGTGAAAAATTAGGTAAGTAGGGGTGGCACGGTTCATGAAAAAAATCTGAACCGTTCGGTTTGCTTGTCTCGGTTCGGAGCGTGTGTGCGTCGCACGGTTTGACGATTCATGGCATGTGCAATGTATGTAGCCTTGTGCCCTGTATGTGACCTCAGATAGAGTGAGTGCTGCAGGTCATGTTACATGTAAAAATGGCAAGTGGAAAGGAAGTCTGCCTGGAGTTGGAGGATGCGCCAGCATCGTATAAGTTTGGTGTGTGAAAACATTTTTTATTTCATGTTACCTATGATGACCGCGGAAATAAAACAATAGATAGAACTGCAGTATATGGGTTGAATGTGTTCAAACAGCCACAGGAGACCCCCTTCTCTCCGCCCATTTATCTAATCTGAGGTACTGAAAACAATGTTTTACGTCTTTTCTGACTTCTGCCGGGAACATACGGTGAACAGCGATATTTTTAGCCTTTCATTGATAAAACGAAAGCAGCTGATTTCTGCGTAGTTTTATTTTGCTAGCGTGTGAAAGTTGCGCGACCTTATTTCATAAATTGCCCCTCAAAGTAATCAGGACAGAAGTGGTCAAAAGTTGACAAAAGAGACGCATTTAAATATTACAAGTGTAAACGGTATGTTTCTCATACATACCGAGAACTGTGGCCATAAAACCGTGATACGAACCGAACCAAAGGTTTTGTGAACCCTGCCACCCCTAGTAGGTAGGTATCGGCTGTCACGATAACGACTAGATCGACTTGCTGTGTGATCTGTATGAGACGTGAGGAGACAAAATAAACTTAATTAAAGCCTGCAAGTCTACTTTGTTCAAAAACAGAGGCAATGAAGAGAGCTATATAAATAAAACAACACTCAAAATAAACACATCATGTTTAGATCTGAGGTGTAGCTACATAATTATAAGCGTAACTGCGCGAAATGGCACAGTCAAATAAATCCAAACAGCTCCACGATGATAAACAAAGGCCTTGGGTAATCCGTGCAGTGTTGTTGTAGAAATATCCAAATTCAAACTTTAAAAAGGAAATTAACGCATTTCGCATGGCGCATTTCGCACTGAACAATGACTATTAGCTGTTTAAAATTGAAATGCATATATTATATTATTTATTTATGTTTTAAATATTTAGAATACAAATACATATTTTTCTTACATTCCAATTTCATATTAAAATTTTATATTTTTCATCTTAAAGGGATAGTTCAGCAAAAAATTATATTAAACCGATGATTTACTCACCCCGAAGCTATGTCCATCATTTTTTCAGACGAACACATTTTCAGTTATTTAAGAATGGGGTAATTAGGTAGAAATTAGGGTATTTCTACAACAACAACGCAAGGATTACCCAAGGCCTTTGTATCATCGTGGAGCTGTTTGGATTTATTTTGTGAAGGATGGATGCACATTTTTTGGACTTAAAGGACGTGGACCCGGAACTTTACATTTGATTAACCGAAAGATCTAAAACATTTTCTAAAATAACTGGAAATGTGTTCGTCTGAAAAATGATGGACATATGCATCTCGGACAGCTTGGGGGTGAGTTAATCATGGGTTTAATATCATTTTTGGCCAAACTATCTCTTTAACATTCTTTGTTGTGTGTCTAAGTTGTGTTCTTAGAAAGGATGTACTTTCATTATTAGGATATTTTATTGTCATATCATTAGTGACATAAAAATGGTCTTAAAAAGACAATACTATCAACTATCGTCATTATTTCTGGGGCAATTAACCGACTTAGCTACGTGACAGCCTTTGACATGACCAGCTATAATTTTCTTGTCTTTGCAGTGTTTGCCAAACAAATTACATTTACATAATTAAAGAAACCGCTCAGTTAAAAAACACTAGTTACATTGCTGTTCATTTTTGTAAGTAGAAGGACTATAACGGCTGCTACAACCCTGATTCTATTACATATTATCCTTCTATGTAATCATTCCTATTAGCATGCTACTCTCACAGAAGTGTTGCTAACCTTGAGAGTTCAAGGCTTATGTTCTTGGTGACAGTAACATCTTAATAAAAACAGACATCACCTGCAGACAGAATTCCTCGTCTCATGTCCACAGTCCAGATTCTGCGTCACTCACATGTCAGAGGAAATTACGGGCCTGTCAGCTGCCATGCTGGAAAGCAGCATGAGTCTGCAGCTGAGAGTGACCGATCTCTCCTCACACCCACCTCATGCAGTAGGAAGCCTGTAAACCAGCAGAATGTGAGAAAGAATTGTAATTGTTGAATTATATGATATATAGTCATTATGAGATTTAGTGTTTATTTTTTAGGTATATAGAGTAAAGATTTTTACCTTGTGTTTGATAACGGCATTGAAAACAATGGATTATAATGGATGGTGTTCTGCAAGTTTCCTTTAATAAATGAGCAAATATTCATATGGGGTCAGAGAGGACACAAGTTGCTATAGAGTTTAGTTTCAAGAGTGTAAGCACACCAACAATCTGCTGATTCATGTTTGTTTTAATCATGGCTGGTGCCAGTAAACATTTCATATACTATAAGACTACAGCTTGTTATTGGGGGATTGGATTTCAGATTTTTTTTTTTTCTAATACACCTCATTCACTGGAATATATATGGCTCTTGATTGACTGGTTCTACATCAGGCAATCGAAAAAAAAAAAAACATTTTCAGGACCTCTACTGACTAAGGCTATATCCACACGAAGCCGGTGCATTCCCTATCCGATCATTTTTTTTCCTTGCTCTAAAAAAATAATCCGTAAACACGAAACCACTGAAACCGACTGAAAGCTGTGTAGTATATATGCCGGACCAGTATGGGGCGCTGTAATTTTGCCACAGATATACACTATACACGGAGAAGAAGACTTTGAGCATGCGCAAAGCCAACGTATGGTGTTGTCCATTATCGCTTGTTGGTCACCACAATTGCATAGAAGCAATAGATTTTGCTGTAATAAAGCTAGTAGGCTTTAGTAGCTTCTGTAGCACGAACACAATCACGTAGTCCGCCGTTATTGTTGTTGCTGTTACGTGTGACGCTTCCGACACGTGATGTGATGACGTTTTCGCTTCACAAAATATACGGATTGGCTGTACAGACGAAACCGCAAGGGTGTCGTTTTCAGATTTATCCACTTTAGGACACGGTTTCAAAAAATAGCGGATTCAGTCTCCGAAAACGCCGGATCCGTGTGGATGAAACGCCAATACGATAAAAAATTTATACGTATACAGTGATACGCGTCTCCGTGTGGACAGCCCCTAAAAAGCTAAATGATCCCATACATTATTGTGTAACCTTCCTATGAACAAACATGCTTCACCTAAACAAAGTTTAAATGAGTTTACTGCTAGTTTTGAGAAGCTTTAAGCAAACAACATTTGTTTAGGTCATTTTTTCTTCTCCAGACAACTTGTACAGAAGTACAAAAATGTATAATAAAACTACTTTTTTGACAGACAATGGATGGGTTTGAAATGTGCATCTGAATACCACACACCCATAAATGTTTAAAACTTTACATGTACATGAATGAATTCTGTGCCTGTGAGTGAAGTATAGAGAGTAGTAAGCGAATCAGATCTTCCATCGGTGATAAGTGAATAAAATTGAGAATTATTGGAGGGTAATGTGGAGAAAATGAGCAGTTGAAGAGGTGTAATTCTGCCTGTGACTGCTTTACTTTATTAGCTGCTATAGATAAACAAACCCTCTGCGAGTTCATGAGTGAGGATAACTTTTTCAGATAATGTGTCCCAATGTGGCTCATTACAGCAGACCAAGATCATTGTTACTAGAAACTCTCACAAGTGTGTCATTCTCAGGAAGTGAGCCTATTTGTGAAGTACTGTGTCTGAGTGTTCTTGTATATTTCATTAACATGAAACTTAACCTAGTCAACTTGAAAAATTTTAATACAATTTCTCATTTGTGTTCCATAAAAATCATACAGTTTTGGCATGCCAATACACTGTAAAAACAACTTCAAAATGTTAAAAGATAATAAAGTAATTTTAACAAATTTTTCTTTGTTGTTGAAGGGGGTAAAATTATTATTTTGTGTTTACTGAAGGAAAAAAGCATAATCATTCTGCTTACAAATACTATTTTTTTGACTGGATATTTAAGTGTTTGTCCAAATCATCAACACAATCAACATTGCATGAACTAACAAATTAATGTTTGCGAAACAAATTATCTTTGCTGAGAAGAACAAAAAAATTATTTTTGAGACAACTCAAAAGTCTTAAGCCCGATTTATAGTCATGCATAAGCTCTACGCCGTAGCTACACCGTAGGTTATCCGTAGCCAGTGCGTAGCTCTGCATAGCCCGACATGCACCTCCCAACATTTTTAACAGCGCGTCAGTTCTACGTGGACCGCAAGCACTGTGATTAGTCAACTAGAACCCCTCCCGTCAGGTTAAAAAAACTACGTCATAGGTATTTCCGTTTGCGATGGTGAAAACAAAGATGGGCCAAGTTAAGGAGTGATTTAACTCAAACTGCAACAAAAGTCGCTATTTATTTAATTCCATCATTGCTGGTCTTCTCAAATGATAGCAGAGAAAACAGGATACGCACATCCAAAAGTCTTGACCAGGTGCCAGATCAAAAATGAATCAAAGAACAAAAAAAGATCTGCACACTGTAAAAAGTCCCTTTATTTAAGTAGTTAAAACTGCAACGTTTCGGTCAAAGACCTTCGTCAGGCAAACACACACACACACACACACACACACACACAAACAAGGATCATTATTAAACAAAGAGTTCACAGGTTCAAACAGTTTCAATTAATGACACCTGTTAACAATCAAGGTCACTCAAGTAAGCAGCTAAAGTAGTCTCATTGAAGTAACACCTCAAAACATCATATAGCACCCAAACATTCTCCCATCATCTTTCTGATATACGCTTCAAACAAGATTAAACAATACTTAAATCACATGAAAAAAAAATTTAATAAATAAAAAAACTCACTCATAGGTACAAAAGATATCAACTAGAAACATGAATTGAAATCAAGTTCTAAATTCAATCCCTTAGGAGAAAGAGTATTTAGTGTGTAAATGTAGTAAGCTTCTCTTTTTAATAGGAGATTGTTAACATCACCACCTCTTCTAGGCACTTGGACATGTTCAATTCCAATATATCTAAGTGTAGAAAGATTATGTCTTTTTGAATTAAAATGTACTGCTACTGGGTTTTTTTGATCATTTGTGCGTATACTACTTCGATGTTCTGCAATTCTAGTTTTTAAAGCTCGTTGTGTCTTACCAATATACGCCAACCCGCATGGACATTTAATCATGTAAATAACATTTTTGGTGGTACAAGTGATGACACCCTTAATTTCAAACTCCTTCCCTGAATGGGGATGAGAGAAGACCTTTGTTTTGATGGTAAAATTACACTGGGCACAACGACCACAGCTGTAATTACCCGAAGGGATAGATAAAAAGTGAGTGGGTTGTTCAGGTAAACTGACATCAGCCCTTACAAGATGATCACGTATATTGGGAGAGCGTTTATACACAAATCTTGGAGATACAAAGATGATTTCTTTCTTCAGATTAAGGGCACTGCCATGGGTAGCACCATGGCCCCAAATTATGCTAACTTGTATGTGGGCCTTTTTGAACAGAAATTCATTTCTAATGGTCTAAAGAATCCCTTTTTATCAAATATTGTTATTTGGAGAAGGTACATTGATGATATTTTTATGTTATGGTCAGGTACTGAAAATCAATTGCTTCAATTTCACAGTCTCCTTAACACCTATGATGAACACTTGCGTTTTACTGTGAATTATGATGATTTGTGTGTCAGTTTTTTGGACATCCGTATTATTAAGAATGGCAATAAAATCATCACAGATCTCTATAGAAAACCCACTGACCGTAATACACTTTTGCATGGACAGAGCTACCATCCTACTACTTTGAAACGTAGCTTGCCCATTAGTCAATTTAACCGGATACGTCGAATTTGTAGTACTGAACAGTCATATACACAACAAAGTACTGAGCTGGTAAATAGATTTAGAGAGCGGGGTTATAATGAAGATTGGATACAGTCTGCATTTAGGAGATTTGAAAATGAAACCCAAGAAACCTCTCTAAATAAAAAACGGCTAAAATCAGAAAACAAATCAATTGTATGTACCGTTCAATATTCTCCTATTTGTCCAGATATAAAAAAGATCATTAACAAACATTGGTACATCCTAAAATCTGATCCTCCCCTTAGTGATATCTTTGAAAAAACACCAAGATTTGTGTATAAACGCTCTCCCAATATACGTGATCATCTTGTAAGGGCTGATGTCAGTTTACCTGAACAACCCACTCACTTTTTATCTATCCCTTCGGGTAATTACAGCTGTGGTCGTTGTGCCCAGTGTAATTTTACCATCAAAACAAAGGTCTTCTCTCATCCCCATTCAGGGAAGGAGTTTGAAATTAAGGGTGTCATCACTTGTACCACCAAAAATGTTATTTACATGATTAAATGTCCATGCGGGTTGGCGTATATTGGTAAGACACAACGAGCTTTAAAAACTAGAATTGCAGAACATCGAAGTAGTATACGCACAAATGATCAAAAAAACCCAGTAGCAGTACATTTTAATTCAAAAAGACATAATCTTTCTACACTTAGATATATTGGAATTGAACAGCCCAGTCTCACGAAATTTCGTTATATAGTCACGTATTTTTTTGATTCTTTTTTCGTGCTATTATCACGAAATTTCGTGTTTTTTCGTGATCGTATAACGAATTCCTGTTTTCGTGTGATTATCACGTATTGGTTACTCAACTGTTTTGTCCTATTTTCTTACCATTGTCGCTTCGGTTTAGGGTTAGATTTACATAAAATGACATCCCTAACCAAACCCAACTCTAACCCTAACGCCAGGCGACATATAAAAAAATAAATCAGAAAAAATAGTATAAACCAATATATAAAGTGACATTCTAATGCAAGCACCAAATCTAACCCTAAACCGAAGCGACAATGGTTTAAAAATAGGAAAAAGCAGTTGAGTAACCAATACGTGATAATCACACGAAAACAGGAATTCGTTATACGATCACGAAAAAACACGAAATTTCGTGATAATAGCACGAAAAAAGAATCAAAAAAATACGTGACTATATCACGAAACTTTGTGAGACTGGGTTAAATTGAACATGTCCAAGTGCCTAGAAGAGGTGGTGATGTTAACAATCTCCTATTAAAAAGAGAAGCTTACTACATTTACACACTAAATACTCTTTCTCCTAAGGGATTGAATTTAGAACTTGATTTCAATTCATGTTTCTAGTTGATATCTTTTGTACCTATGAGTGAGTTTTTTATTTTTTTATTTTATTTTTTTTTCATGTGATTTAAGTATTGTTTAATCTTGTTTGAAGCGTATATCAGAAAGATGATGGGAGAATGTTTGGGTGCTATATGATGTTTTGAGGTGTTACTTCAATGAGACTACTTTAGCTGCTTACTTGAGTGACCTTGATTGTTAACAGGTGTCATTAATTGAAACTGTTTGAACCTGTGAACTCTTGTTTAATAATGATCCTTGTTTGTGTGTGTGTGTGTGTGTGTGTGTTTGCCTGACGAAGGTCTTTGACCGAAACGTTGCAGTTTTAACTACTTAAATAAAGGGACTTTTTACAGTGTGCAGATCTTTTTTTGTTCTTTGATTCATTTTTGATCTGGCACCTGGTCAAGACTTTTGGATGTGCGTATCCTGTTTTCTCTTCATGCATAATTATTTAATACAGCACTCCACAAAGTTTCCCTAAAGATGGCAACCTCAAGTAAGACTTTTGAATTCAGTAAAGAAGATTATGCAAGGATTATTCTCAAAGATTCCCTGTTTGATGTCAACTCAACAACTCAAAATGTGAACCTTGAAGATATGAAGAAGCAGCTCAAACATTCTTACAACAAAGAAACCAGATTTCTTCTCCATGCTATCACTCTTAGTGATTACCTTAGGAACAATAGAATCCCTCGGGGTCTTCGAATCCAGAAATCACCAACCATTGGTTTCAATAACCCTGAATTTTGTGAACGATGGTGTGAAATTACCAACAAATGTTCCTTTGATTTGATGGTCCTAATAATACAAGAAACTACTAATCAGTTGGATAAGATTCGTCAACAGATGCAAGAGATACGGACCAATTTGGAGAAGGACTGTGTTGATAAAGACAAACTGAGAGAATGGTTTTTAGAGTGTAATCAATACAAAGAGAAGTTAGATTTGGAGATCAAGAACATTAAAAAGAAGAAGTTTGAAAGAGATGCAGAGGACTATCGTCTTGGGAAGGTGTACCTATGGAGACATGTTTCATCTAGAAACAAAATTCAGACAAGATTCTCTCGTCAACATGTGTCCATTGAATCAGATTCTGAAACTCAGTTGAGTACGGCTTCCTCTTCATCTTCTTTTTTAGACGACACAATACCTCAAAGGCGACTAACATCCAGAGGCCATGTGAGAGGAAGAAAAGGAGAAAATGTAGGAGGAGTAAGAAGAAGAGACTTTTCTCCCCGTCAATATTACACTCGGAGCAGGAAATATCCAATGTGATCAATTTGTCTGATAAAACTATCTCTCCTGCAGGCTTAACTGCCTTGAGTAAAGGACTGTCTTTTGTCCCTACAACTAATTATGATGAATTCAATACCTATGTGGACCTTCAAAAAAAAGACTTTTTACAGTGTGCAGATCTTTTTTTGTTCTTCTCAAATGATACACAACAAATTGCAGTTTCTTTTTCGTTTGTGGGTTAACTTGCCAAGCTTCTTTTCGCACTGCTACTGTGGTTACACGGGTGGATACTGCCTACCAGCGGTCTGCGCGTGTTGGCACGTCGACGCGGATGACGACGCAAAAGTATAAATGAAAACCAACGTGGAACCTACGCCGTCGCTGCTACACCATAGGACCTACACACAACTATAAAGAGCCCTTTCCTAAATCAAGTTTTTTACGTTTTCTCAAATATTTATTTTTTACAGTGAAACAAGAGACAGTTTCTTTTTTGGGTCACACTTTATTTTACAGTATCACTGTTACAGTGTAATTATACATTTAAGTACTAAGTAATAATAATAATAACATGTACTTACTATAGCGTTGGGGTTAGGATTAGGGTTTGGTTTAGGGTTAGTTGCATGTAATTATTATAGTAATAACAGTTAATTATGCATAATTACATGCAACTAACCCTAAACCAAACATGTAACATGTGTAACAAAGACACCGTAAAATAAAGTGTTACCCTTTTTTTGTATGTGAACTACACAAATATTATCAATGTGAAGGATGAGGTGTTTTTACACCATTGTTATTAACGTCTTATTAACATGGTACATACATATGTAACCATGGTTTCCTGAGCAAGGGAACGGGACCACTGCAATATGAAATAACACATTCGGGAGGCCTGCAGCATGGGTGCATGTTTAATCTTTGTAAAACTATTCCAAGTCCTTATAAAGGTGTGAAATGATGACATCACAAGAAGGTACATACCGTAAGGTATAAAGGGGAAGTAGAAACTGAGTATGTAACTTCCAAGCACGAAGCAAGTGCAACACTGTAAAAAATGCTGCCTTTTTGTCAAAACAACATATATTTTGAAGTTATTTTAACAACAAAAAAGTAACGTTATGTGAACTTATTGCAAGGAAATACTTAAAACAGTAGGTTGAATTGACTTGCAAAACCAAGTTGTTTTAACTTCGTGCTGCATTTTTTACAGTACACATGCACATGATGTAGCGCATGATCGTTCCTTTTCTCAGGGAAACATGATTACATATGTAACCTGAGACGTTCCCTTTCTAGGGAACAAGACGCTGCATCATGGAATGACACATTGGAGAATGACATGCCCACTTTGGCAAAATGAAATGTGTCTGTCCTGTGCTAAAGGTAAAAATCAGGAAATGAGAACCTGAAAACCAGGTAAAGTCCAAACTATAAAACTTTATAAATGTGAGATGGGAAGACTACCCTGCCACATCACACACCTCTTGCATAGATCCCCGACAAATGAGCCAGAGATTAAGCCATTTTTCACGTGGAGTGTGCACTAATTAGCAGAGCTGAAGGCATTCTGCACATCTCATAAGATAATGATATAGCTTCTATTTATGTCCTTTATAAGCAGATCCAAAACAAATTAGTAACGGATCTGATTTCCTCCATGAGAAAGATCTAATAACATATTCCTGCAAAGCCCTAATTGGACAGAGCAGGTGAAGTCTTTAATGCTTTATGAAAGGCCGAAGAACTAAGGTCCTAGCTAGAAAGGTAGAAACCTTAGGAATATACCCCAGTCTCAGGTGATGAAGAGCTTTAATGTTCCCTAGAGCAAACCCTTAACAAGATGGGGAAACAAAAAGTGTCTGTAAATTGCATACCCTCCTCAGAGAGGTACTGGCATGTAAAAATGTCAGATTAAGAGATACATATTTATCTGAAGCCAACTGTAAATGTTCAAAAGGAGCCAAAGAAATCCCCTCCAAAACATTGTCTAAATCCCAGGCCGGAACTTGAGAAGCAGATGGAGGCCTCATCCTTAAAGCGACACACAGGAAACATATCAGCAAAGAGTGCTTACCTACGGACCCTTTGGTTAAAGTTACATGAAAGGCTGAAATAGGCAAAACGTAAACCTTCAAAGTAAATGGTGCAAGACCTGAGGAAAAACAGAGGTTTGGAGAAATTCCAGAACTGAAACCACCAGAAAGTTAACTGAATCAATTTGCTTATCATTGCAACAAAGATAATAAATAGCACTTTTGGGAGTACTTCGACTCGCCTCAAAAATACGCTCCCCGTCTCACTCTCATAATGGGAGAGGAAGAGTGTTACTGCGCCGAGTCGAAGTACTCCCAAAAGTGCTATTCCGCCATACAATATAGTTCCTCTTTTAAATCCGCTTAGAAAAGCGCTACATTTTATTTTGTACCACCAAACTTGCTCGTATAACTACTCGTCTTAAATAGGAAAAACGTTGATGTGTTTGGTCACTTCTAACTTTATCTCATTGAATGAATGGGGCTAAGCTAAATGCTATTGAAGTGTCGCAGCGCGCCCCAGCGCTTACGTGCACGCACTAAGATGATAGAGGGATGTATCAACTCTTCTTAGTTAAGGTAATAACATAGTTTAATATTGAAAATGAGTAGACTATTCCTTTAAACCTCTGCCTCTTTGATCGCCCCCTGGTGGCTGGCTGCAGTACAAGTCATAAACCCCGCCCCTTAAACGAATGGGACTCTGCTCTAAATAAATAAATTATTTACACTTCCAATAAAAGTTTCAGAAAGTTGGTTTTGGTCCTTTAAGGTAGTTGTTATCACGCTGATATATGTTCAAGAGTTCATTTCTGTGATAAGTTCATTTTAGCTAGTAATTTGATGCTATAGAAATGGGGCGTGTCATTTTTACATAACATGGTGGCGACCATGGTCTGAAATTTTTGTCTTCAATTCATTACAATGAAGGGAGGCGGCGTCGCGGCGTCCATCTTTTTTTACAGTCAATGATCACAACGTCTAGTATATCTGTTTACTTTCTTCTTCGATTGCTATATTGAGTCCTGCACCCAATGGCCCTCATTTATCAAAAGTGCGTACACCAAATTTTCAGCGTACACCTTGCGTACACCCAAAACCACGGTGACTTTGAGATTTATCAATATGGACGTTGGCGTACGGCACGCTCAAATCCTACGCCAGCTCAGGAGGTGGTGTACGCACATTTTGAGTTAGTGCAGAAATGCGCAAAAACTTCCTAACACCACAAAACGTACTGACAAATTAAATTATATGATATATTATGACCCACTGTAAAAAACATAGTAATTATAAACTTCAGTGTTTATTTTTATGCAACAATGTTCAATGTTTAATTTGTGAGACTTTACCAAAGCATTTGATTTGTATGCATATGTATTCCTTCAGTTGAGAGCCTGTGCGCTTTACCTGATGTTTCAGAGCGAGCATGTGAACGGAGCTTAGTGGGAGCGGAGCCTTGAGCGGTGCGGTAATATTACCATCAAAGCGCCTTTCCGAAAATTCCGCTCCCTCAGCACCGCTCGTTGAACCCAGAACGCCCTTTGATAATTTGCTAGTTCGAGAATCTGTAAAAACGTCTAGCAATAAGTTATGGAATTCAAGCCTTATACATAAATGTAAAGTAAAAATCAAAGTTAAGATTGAGCAGGAAGAAAAAATTTAAAAGGACTGTGGAGTGACTGTAAAGAGTTAGCAAATATTCTTCCTGGAATCTGAAGCGGCACATTGCAAGAAAGCACAAGGATGTGCTACGAAAACATGGTAATGCAATAAAAGGTAAACTAGTTACGTACCATTCGATGATAAATAAATACAGATGAGGTAAGGTAAAATGCTTGTGTTGAATGGAGCCGTAAATCCGATCATGATGACATGCGGACAAAATTATGGCCACGAATAATTTTTTATGCTATGGACACTTCTTTTTCTTATTTAGTCTAAAGTATGGCCATAAATTTAGAATTTGTTCCCAATATTCAACAGTTTGTTCCTTGGAATTAATTATTAGAATATTTAGAATATTTCGTAATTACTATTACAATTATTATTACTTCAAATTATGAATTAGCTTAGCTTAAACATGTGGATGTCGTGGAAACCATAGATATGTATAAAGGCTAGATGGCTTACCGCTGAGTCCCTAATGGCATCACCTGGCGGCCATCTTACGACAGGACGCTCGCTCACTCGTAGCATTGAGTTTAATGGTGAAGGTACTTTTAAATGACCATAACTTGCTCAATTTTCTACCGATTTTCAAACGGTTTGGTTTTTTACAAACGTTATTAACGTGGCTATAATACTGGATGCTTTGACATGTTTCATGATTTTTTTATATATTTTTAGTATAGGTATGCAGTGTCATAGTTACATCTTTGACGTTTATAATAAACCAAACCGTTTGAAAATCGGTAAAAAATTAAGCAAGTTATGGTCATTTAAAAGTACCTGCATCATTAAAACTCAATGCTAGGAGTGAGCGAGCGCCCTGTCCTAAGATGGCCGCCAAAATGCAGACGTTCCACTCAATTGGCCAGCAGGGCGGGCGAGCCATCTAGCCTTTATACATATCTATGGTGGAAACAAATTGTTAATTTGAATTATATCCGGAGCTCCGTATCAAACTGGATCTAAGATACAGCTAACAAACAACTGTATGTAAATACAGAACAACACACTACAAAAGTTACTACATCATTTTAAAATATTATATAAAAAAAATTAACTGAACCATTAAGCAGACATAGAATTTAGATGTAGGCAACAGTAAATAATAATAATAATAAATAATTATTCTTCTAAATATCAATTAATAATAAAAATAATAATAAGAATATTACAAATTGTCATCCAATCATTAATGTGTCTCTAATCCCACTCTTTAAACTGCCAAATAAAACAATTTTGTTTCTTTTCACTTCCCCGGATTCTCTTCTTTGCCGTCTTTCGTGTGTCAATGGCGTAAAATGAGGGCGTGGGGGAGGCGGAGACTTGAATTTATATGGGCTTGTTATTCTAATGACGCTCGTTTTCGGCCGCGGCATTTATGAAGGGCAGATATTGCGTACACCTGAATATCAACGGTACGCACAGTTTCATAAATCAGGCGGTGAGAGGAGTGTAAGCATAATCTTACGTCAACATATACGCCCGTTTCTACGCAAGAATGATAAATGAGGGCCATTGTGGTTTGAATGTGCACACTTTCCGAATA
The DNA here is from genome assembly GCF_030506205.2 of Paramisgurnus dabryanus. Taxonomy (NCBI): domain Eukaryota; kingdom Metazoa; phylum Chordata; class Actinopteri; order Cypriniformes; family Cobitidae; genus Paramisgurnus; species Paramisgurnus dabryanus. The sequence goes on from NC_133348.1 coordinate 27,425,748, forward strand.
TTTTTTTCCAAATGTTTTTAAAACCTTTCTCAACTTGAGTGCATTCTAAGTCTTAGTCTGTCCCAATATTTTTAAACTCGACTTAGATTTTCCTGTTGAGTTTCAGTAAGATACAATTTAGCTCTGCATGCTGTTTCTGCCATTCTGGGTGTTTTGTTGAGGTGACTCTCTGTGGCTCCGGGGAACCTGCAGTTCCTGATCAAGTAAACCTGTGCTGCCCTATGAGGCAGATTTTCTATTTTCTGCTTCACTGAACCGGTGGGAGTGAATAATTTAAAGACCATCATTTAGTCAAGCCGACATTTATCTATAATTTATATATTTTTATTTTCTCTCTATACAGCCTCATAAAATTGAGTCCTATAGCACATCCACAATGTTTTAATGTGATCTGTGTGTCCCACATGACAAATGTGTTTTTATATGGATTCTGTCATTTAATTTTTAGGATCAGCACAAGGGATGTTTTTCTAAATTTAAAAGCAGCCTTTACTGTGTACATGATTTGGTTTATGTATTTGTTTTCTTCTTAGTCAGTCGATGTAGGACCCAGTAAGTTGCCTCTGGGCTTCAACCACAAGCCCCAGGATAGAGTCTTGATACTGTTTTCCATTGCTTTCCTAATCACCAGACCTTACAAACAATAGGAATAAAAGATACAGAATCTTTTATGATTTCATGTTTAACAGGGGAGAGAGCTGGAATAACAGCAATCAATACATTGCATTGAAGCAAAGGAGCTTTGCAGTACATATAAAAATTGTAGTACAAAGATCTTATTTTAAATTATTGCTATTTATTTAACTAAAACAACTGGGGATACATGGAACATTTACTAACACTATCAGAAAAAATGGTCAAAAAATGGTCCAAATGGTAATGGTTTTTTAAAAATATGTATGTTTGAGGTACCAATATGTCCATCCAAAGTACTAATATGAACTCTTTAGGTGCAAATGTGTACTTTTTTAAATGATACCCACCATGTGACAGCTGTGCCATTTGGAAATTTTTTTGAAGTTGTGTTGGAAAGGTCATTTGTATCTATTAACACAGTATTTATATGACTGCATACAAATCACTACACCCAATGAAACATCACGAAAGCAGTTAATATTTCCTCAGTAAGCAAACCAGTGGTGAGTGTGGCAAGGAACCAAAAATCCAAAATGGAAAGTGGTGGTAACAAAAGCTTTGCGAACATCCAGGTTAAACTGGGGACCAGTTGTCCCCTGACTTTTCTTTATTGGGTCTTTATTATTTTATTATAGAAGGTATAATGGTCTTAATTACTTTTGCATTGGTTATTACAATCAATGTAGCTGTTGATGTTGGTATTGTCCATGAGGTGGCTGTTCAGTGATGCATACTGCAATCATTCTGGGATGTGGTTTGATCAAAGCAGGGTCTATCAGACTTGTTTGGACTTGGGACACCCCGAAGTAGCAATGTTATTGTTGGAGACTCCAAATTGTTAATAACTTAAGTTCTTTTCACATTGACTGAGTATATTTGGTGCCGAACAAAAACAATAGATTCCTATAAGAGACTTCACACTGGATGCAGTTATATGCGCCGTAAAAGGTTATTTTGACCACCTTGTCAAATTTTCCTTTGTTTGCCTGATGCAGAAACAGGTCGACCAATGATATTCGAGCATTACATCATCTTCCCAGAGCCACTGCTGTTACACAGAATTGCAACATGGTGGTGAGTTTAATCAGGTGTTTTATATTGGGTGACATCTAAACCATTCTTCAAGGGGGCACAAGAGTTGAAATTGAGAAACACTGGATTACATAGACCCTTTTACTGTTTGTACACAATGATGACGTGGCAGCGTATGCACGCGCATTTAGGCAACGGAAGTATGGCAAGAATCAGCAGTGAAGCAACACAGACAGAGAAAGTTATGTTAAAAAGTTGATCAACATTTTCAACACAGCTACCAGATCCGTGTACCATAGTGGAGTGGATTGAAGACGTTAGCAGATGCCCAAATATAAAGTGGTCGGATACATATATACGTATATTAGTATATTATATAAGTGCAACCAAACGCAACAACCAGACATTTGGATGCTAGTAAACCAATGAGGAATATCACCACTTCTGTTGCCGAAATGCGCGCGCAGGCTATTTGATCACGTGAGGTGTAAAAGGGTCTATTGATCATCAAGGTTTGTCTGCGGTTATTAAAAGCAAACAAAACATTTGATCACATTAAAATCCAGTGTAAGTTACAGTGCAAGTTTCATATGTTTCTATTGTCACTTTTTCTAAGAATATTAAGGGTAAAATTAGGATAAAATTAATAGCATTTACATTAACAGAGTGCTAACAGTCTAAAAAGCTGCATATGGATTTTATTGTTAATAATTTAAGGACGATTCTCCTCTCAGATTTTATTATATCATTTAAATGACCGAAGACAAAGAGATGACATGGCCGTGGTTGTCTGAGCTGTGAAAGTCTCCTGTGCCAAGTGGACAAAACAAAGCTTAATAATGTGGAAAGCTGTGAATTTTGGATAAATAATACAGTTGGGCTTGTCAGCTTCCGTCCTGGAGGGTCATTGTCCTACAGAGAGTATCCACAACCCCTTATCATACAGTACACACCTGAAGAGTAATACTCAAATGGAAGGCTGTGTTGCTCGCATAAGGCTGCATATCTTGGCTACCATGTCATCAATTTGAAGGATCCCATTCTCAGTGGGTGCTTTTTATTTATTATTTGTGTTCTTTTCCTCTCTTTCCACTCTTTAGGATGCAAGTAAAGCATGCAAGGAAAAGATGTGAGGATGGAGAAATCGAATTATTAAGTGAAATTGCATATCCTCACCCTCTATATAAAATGTATTCTCTATTATAATCAAATGCATTAAACACTAAAATATTAAACATCTGAATCATTTTCAGCCAAAGAGATTTTTCGTTGTGTAGGATTCAGTCTTCTGTTTGTGAAATACCCAAATAGAAATTCATGCTTTAATAAAGTTTATTTAATCTTTTCATCATTCACTCTAAAAACAAACGGTGCTTTATAGCACCAAAAGTGGTTCTTTGCTCGTAATCATAGAAGAACCATTTTTAGTGCCATATAGCACCAGTGAAGCACCAGTGTAGAACCATATAGTGCTATGTAGAACCATATGTGGTGCTATATGGTTCTACACAGGTGCTATACAGGTGCTTCACCGGTGCTATATGGCACTAAAAATGGTTCTTCTATGATTACGAGCAAAGAACCACTTTTGGTGCCATATAGCACCGTTTGTTTTTAGAGTGTTGTTATGGTAATAATGTTAAGTGTCTTCAGCAATAACATTGTGCATTTGTAAAATAGTAAATTCATAAAATCATAATTTGTGCAAAATTATTTTTGTTTTAAATTAATTTAAAATTGTTAATAAGATAAACCCAGACGCTGGTTTAATGGTATCTAAAAAAATCAAGGTTGATGTATTGCTGTACGTTTTTTTTTTTCAGTTTTGCTTTTGAAAAGTTTCACAGCTTTAAAGTGGCTGCTCTGAATCACCCACGAGTGTTTTGCTAAGGCCAGATCGAAAAGAAGCTTTAAAGGTCCACAGGGGACAGCACAACAAAAGTTGCATTGTCTTTTCTCTAGCAAACAAAAAAGATCTTTGACGCAATGCTTTGAAATCAATACACAAGCTATGTTTTGCAAGGATCACTGAATTGTTATGTGGAAACCACAACCTTGAAGAAGCCCAGGTATTAAATTTGTGGATGTATTCAGGCATTATCTCATTAAACTACATTGCTTTCCTCATGGTTGAATGTGTTTTAATATTTTAAAATGAAGCTTGCTTGATTGTTTCAGGAGTTTGGTTTGCTGAGATTTTAGAAAGAAAGCATTGAACTCAAATGTCTTATTTCAATTATCATGCATTGCAACCAAAGGAGAAAATATTTTAATTTCCCCCAAGATATAAAGTTCTTTAATAATTTTGATTCAAGTTGAGACATTAAGTCTAATATGATGATACATTTATGGGCAGATCATGAGCATTTATGTGTTTTCTATTCCTTTATTTATAATATAAATATTATTTAATCTAAAAGTTTATTGGAAAGACCTGACGCTTAATGATTTCCCAGAGAAGCTCTGATAACAAATCTCTCAGCTTGATATGGCAATGAATTCCAAGCAAATGCCACAGAGAATCATGTGAATCCATAAGACCTACAGTAGAATTATATGCATCTTTTTGTATAAATACATCTGCAAAATGCATTCATGTAACATTTTACTGTGGCATTTTTAGACAAATGATGCTACAGTATACATTTTTTCAGAATGAACTTTGTTTGACACAGTTAAAAATGCAGTTTACCCCAAAAATTAAAACTCTGTCATTATTTAATCACCTGGTTTATTGCACATTATGCCCAAAACACATCCATGATTCATTAAGAGAAAAAGTACAATCCTTTTGGACCATGCGCCTTGTACGCTTACCATTTTTTCCAATGTTAAAATAGCAAAATTGGATTTGGACACTCCCTAAGTGCACCTGCGCATCAGCCAAGCAAATGATCATTAAAATATAAGGCCTTATGTGTTGTTTTATAATGATTTAATTTACCCTGGAAGACATATATTTTTTTTTAAATAAAGTCATCCTACATAATGTAAATAATCAGCAAAAATATAACTTAGATATCTTTAATATTTACAGAGTAAAGTCAGGTTGAAACCAACATGATGATTTATACACTTTTAAAACTAATGTGTTAAAATAACACATCTTGTGTATATATTTGGACTTGATACATCCCTTTTAAAAGACTAACAATAGCTGTGAATCAATTTATAAATGAAAATGATTTTCCTTTGGCTTTGAAAAAGCAGTAGTTAAGCTGGAGACAAGCACTGTGTGTCAAATTATCGACCTATAAAGTATCCGACCAGCCATCTCTTTGAGGCTGTTTACACTTGGCATTAACATGCGTTTTCATCGATCGGATCACAAGTGGACAACGTTAATGCCAGGTGTAAACGGTGTTCAAAAAGTTTTGAGCTCGTCCACTTTCAACCACATTCAGGGGTAGTCGGAGCGCCTTTCGATCGGATTGCTTTTGTAGTGTAAACGCACAACAACTGAACACTAAGTACTGAACACTAAGTTTTACATCTTTTTTTACTTCTGGCATGAACACATAGTGAACAGCGCTATTTTTGGCCTTTCATCGATAAAACTAAAGCGGCTGATCTCCGCAGTTTCCTTTTGCAAGCGTGTGAAAGTTGTGCGATCCTATTTCATCAATTGCGCTGAAAATTCAGAGAAAGCTCTAACATATACATGTAAAAAAACACTGTTCACTGTGAATCATTTCAAATTCAGAGCAGGGAAAATATTTAAGTATCATATTGGAACCAAACTTAGGCTTTAAAAAACATATAAAAAAGTTATCAAATACAATCAAATTGAATATGGCACAATTTAGATCCTTTCGAAATTCCCTTACAATCGAGGCCACATGAGCATATCTAAATGCTATAATTGTTCCACATTTTCTCTATTGTATGACAAGTTGGTCACAGACTTTCAATCTGCCCTTAGGCCACTTGAGTCATTGTATAAAAGTTCTCTAAAGATTCACAATAAAAAAGGCAGACAATTCCATCACTGTCATATTCTTGCAAAATACAAATTTCTCAACTTTGAAAACTTGATAATCCACACAAATCTTTGTTTGATGTATAAAATTCTCCATGACACCCTAAACGGATCCCTAAACGCAGGACCTTGAGGTTAATGTTTATTGTACGCTGTCCCTGTTTCTCTAAATAAATAGTTTTCAAATTTTAAGTTAAGGACAACACATTTAATGCATTTAAATCAACACGAAATGTCACATAATTTGTTAAATAGGATAACACAAAACAATGTGTAAAAATTAACACATTCTTTCTTAAAGTGTAGGAAAGTACGGTGTATACACATCTGAATACTTCTGATGCATCTGCGGGATTCACATTTTTTGATTTCTCAAGTGTCTTTAATACAATCCAGCCTCAACTGTTGTGTGATAAGATGAGGAGAATGCAGGTGGATTCATCATTGATCCTGTGGTGCGTGGATTATCTATCCTCTAGGCCGCAATTTGTGCGTCTGTAGAATAGTGTTTCTAATACCATCTTGAGTAGTACAGGGGAACCGCAAGGGACTGTCTTGGCACCGTTTTTATTTACTATCTATACAGGGACTTTCAGAATTATTCTGACAGCTGTTTTCTCCAGAAATTCTCAGATGATGAGTACAGAAGAACAATAATGAGTTTGTGGCTTAGAGTGACCACAACCATCTTGACCTTAACATCTCAAAAACTAAAACTAAAAACACAGTGTACCCAATTACCATCTGGGACATTGGAGTGGAGATGTTTTCCAGACACAGATACCTTGGTGTACAGCTTGACAACAAGTTAGACTGGAGGTCCTCTTGGAGGTGGTGTACAAAAAAGGTCAAAGTTGACTTTATTTTTTGAGAAGGCTGAGGTCATTTAACATCTGCCATCCCCTATTGTGCAGCGTTTATCAGAGAATGTGGGCCAGTGCCCTGTTTTTTGCCGTGGTGTGCTGGGGAGAGGATGTCCGTAATTAATTAAAAAGGCTGGGTCTGTTGTAGGTACTCAATTTGACATGGTACAGCAGGTGGCAAAGCGAAGAATGCTCTTCAAACTGAGACGGATAATGACAAACTCCTCACATACAATCCCAATGCCCTCCGGGTTATTAATAAAAGCACCTTCAGCTACAGACTGATTGCAGCGTATTGCAGGTTCAAGCGTAGCAGGAGGTCATTTTTACCAGCTGTTATTAGACTCTTTCTTTCTTTTTTCAAGTGAAAACTTAAATTGTTGAGAATAAAAGATTTTTTCAACAGTTTGAACACTATGACTAAAATTAAAACAAATTAGAATAATATCAACTTTCAACATAATGCAACAGTATTAGCTGCGGGACAAGAGTAATAAGTGTTACTTTCATCCTGATGGGATCTCCTCACATTTAAACGCTATTTCCTTTTATTTAAAAAAAAAAAACTCTGAGAAGTGAAACTTCAGGATGTGTTAGAGCACTAAATAACCTGTAGATTGATCAGTACTTTAACACATGAAATGAAAAACACAATGCGTTATAAGAAAAAATGACTTTAGGAATTTACTTATCATGGTTGAAAACACCTTTCTGGATCTACACGCGGAAAACGGTAAGAAAATAACGCAATATTTGTCATGTCTGTCAAGGGTTTTTGTGCTTAAGATGCTGTCATAGTTTGGGATGTAAATGTTATCAGGGCTCTGAGAAAATCACTTTGTTACTTTCGTCCTGCGTTACTCTTGCCCCGGTTCTCCCCTTTACTGTTACAAGTTTGCAACTCCTTTTGTTAATATTGGATTGCCATGGGATTGTTACTACCCAAATCAAGGCCCTTAAATTCCATGTAGATCAAGCCTACCAAGCCTACCGTTGTGCTGGAGAAACCAGTGTAAAAAAGTTACTCATCAGTTTGTGCTATTTTCCAAGCGCAGGGAAATCTGGGGAAAGTTGAGCAACGAATCCTTCGCAATCTTTCAGTATTTTAGCAATGTTTAAGATTCTATAGTTTGCCCGGCATTGTGATCCATGCGGTGATGAGCTTTGTCTGCGTTATCACCGTATTCTCGACAAAACTAATAATATCTCAGTCTATGTTCAAATTTATCCCCAATGTTTATGTTGTTCACTTGACAGCTTTATATTGTCTTTGAAATAGTTAAATAATTCATTAGCGGTGCAACACTATGATAGAATTTTTGGATCCTCTGTTTAAAGTGAAAATAATATTTATATTACACTACAATGCTGACTCTCACAGTTGCTTTATACATCTCTTGTAAAACAAAACACTTAAAAAGTTTTCCGATTGGGCATCTCGCCTGATTAGGCAACATTATGCTCCTCGTGTTTCTCTTGAAGGCAATACTTCATTTTTTACTTGCATTCGATGCATTTACAGCAAATGACACAAAAATGAACAATTATACATACAGTCTTGTTCAAAATAATAGCAGTACAATGTGACTAACCAGAATAATCAAGGTTTTTAGTATATTTTTTTATTGCTACGTGGCAAACAAGTTACCAGTAGGTTCAGTAGATTCTCAGAAAACAAATGAGACCCAGCATTCATGATATGCACGCTCTTAAGGCTGTGCAATTGGGCAATTAGTTGAATTAGTTGAAAGGGGTGTGTTAAAAAAAAATAGCAGTGTGGCATTCAATCACTAAGGTCATCAATTTTGTGAAGAAACAGGTGTGAATCAGGTGGCCCCTATTTAAGGATGAAGCCAACACTTGTTGAACATGCATTTGAAAGCTGAGGAAAATGGGTCGTTCAAGACATTGTTCAGAAGAACAGCGTACTTTGATTAAAAAGTTTGTGATGTCCTTACTTTAATGCACCACTAGATGGCACTCAAGCTTCTTGATAGAGATTTACATGAGAGAAAAGAGTGAAGAAGAAGTAGAGAGAATGTTGTGCTTGTGTACACATGTGATGCTACTTGTTCCTTACAGTTATTAGTTACATTAAAGTTTCTATGAGGAATATACTTCTGTGCTTGCTTTCTTACATGAAGACATAACAAAATTGGCGACGAGGACGTTTTTTTTTGCAAGATTACCTGAAGATGGCATCTGTAAGTGCTCCTTTTCCAAATCCTTTTTTGCCTTGCCCCGGTGAGCCTGCAATACCTCTTGTAACATGGCTGAAGATGTTTCAGAACTATATGTTAGTAATTAATGCAACTGGAGATTCCTGGCCGGAAGCCAGAAAACGTGCATTGCTTCTTCATTGTCTTGGAACTGAAGGTCAGAGACTGTTTTATACATTGCCTAATACTGGTGACAATCTGGCAGATGCTATTAAAGCATTGGAAGAGCACTTCATTCCAAAAAGAAATGTGGTTGTGGAAAGACATGCCTTCAGGAAACGTGTACAGAGGACTGATGAAACTGTGGTGCAATACATAGCTGCATTAAGAGATTTGGCTACAACTTGTGAATTTGCTGATAATCTGGATGACATGCTGCGTGACCAGTTAGTTGAAAACATTGCTAACCCTCGCATTCGTGAAAGATTATTAGTAGAATCTAAATTGACACTGGAGACCGCTATTACAATTGCAACACAGCTAGAGGCCGCTGATGCACAGGCAAAATCGATGTCTACAAGCACCTCTGCTCCAGTTCAAGCCATACATACCACTTCTGCATCTGGACGACAGCGTCCGAAAGCCAAAGCACATACCTCTACAAAGCACTCAGCTTCTGCTCCGACAGCTCGGACATGCTTCCGCTGTGGCTCTGCTCGACATCTGGCAAACGCACAGAACTGCCCTGCTGTATCTGCTAAATGTAAGAATTGTAATAAGACTGGACATTTTGCAAGAGTTTGCTGTTCTGCTCCTACTCGTTCAGTTCATTCAATTGAATTACCAGAAGTCTGTATTCTGTACCTACCTGGACCAAGTGACCGATTAATGTGTGATGTAACCATAACGGCCACACCTGCTACTACACCTGTGTCTCTGCAACTCACAGTTGACTCTGGCTCGTCAGTGTCCATCATGCCGAAACAATTGTATGACCAGCATTTTCGCTCTGTGCCGTTAAAACCTCCTACTGCCCGCTTAGTAACTTATCTACAAGAGCCAATTTCTGTACTAGGATGTTTGCCTGCATCTGTAACTAAATATGGCCTTACCTGTCCTGCACACTTCTTTGTCGTGGAAAATGGCACAGCTTTGCTAGGCATGGACCTGATTAAAGGGCTCAAGCTTCGATTTGATGGTCACACTGTGCTGCCGCCGCCACAATCTGCTTCAGTCTGTTCCCTTTCCACTCTTACATCACAGCGCCCTGCAATGGGCTGTGTAAAAATTTTTACACACAAGGTTAATATTTCTGACTCTGTCCCCCCTGTCAGACACAAACTGCGTCGCTTACCTTTCTCTGTGAGAGATGCTGTTTCTGCAGAACTGGATCGGCTCTTGCATGCAGGCGTAATTGAAAGGATTGACTCCTCTCCATGGGTTTCTCCTATTGTTGTGGTCCAAAAGAAAATGGGAGGGATTCGCATGTGTGTGGATTTGCGAGGGCCCAACAAGGCAGTTATAGTAGACAGCTATCCATTGCCACATATGGAGGAGATGATGACATTACTGCAAGGTGCGACTGTATTTTCAACGATAGACTTGGAAAGTGCATACCATCAGGTACCTCTTCATGAAGACAGCCGGGACCTTACTGCATTCATTACACATGAGGGTCTCTTCAGGTTCTGCAGGGTACCTTATGGTTTGGCATCAGCGCCATCTGCATTCCAGAAGATGATGGTTGTCATTCTAAAAGGACTCCAGAACGTTGCAAATTATCTAGATGACATCATCGTGTGGGGACGCACACCACAGGAGCATGATCAGGCGCTAGAGAATGTGCTGCAACGTCTCAAAGATGCTGGGTTGCTGTTGAATGAGTCTAAATGTCAATTCAGAAAGCAAAGCTTGAAGTTTTTAGGACATGTGGTGACATCACAAGGTATTCAGCTGGACCAGGAACATCTCTCTGCAATAGTTGATGCACCTGCACCATCAGATGCTGTACAGCTGCGTTCTCTGCTGGGTCTCCTCTCATGGTACAACAAATTCATTCCCAATTTTGCTTCTGTAGTGATGCCCCTGCGTGCATGCCTTAAAAATGAGAGTGGATTTTGCTGGTCGGATGAAGCTGAACAAAGCTTGGCTGAAATAAAAAAGCTACTTGTACATAGTCCTGCTCTTGCATTGTTTGACCCAGAGCTGCCAGTGGTCATCTCTACTGATGCGTCTGCTTACGGATTAGGCGCTGTCTTCTCACAAGTCTGCACTGATGGTCAAGAACGCACTGTCGCTTTTGCATCTAGAACACTTACCCCAGCTGAACAGAAATACTCCACTGTTGAAAAGGAGTCTCTTGCATGTGTTTGGGCAGTGGAGAAGTGGAGGACCTACTTGTGGGGTCGCAAATTTACTCTGCGGACTGACCATCAAGCCTTAACGACGCTGCTGACCACAAAAGGGACTGATAGAGCTGGTATGCGCATAGCCCGGTGGGCTGCTCGGTTGCTTTGTTTTAACTACTCAGTTGAGTATCGTGCTGGATCAGAAAATTATACAGCAGATTGTTTGTCACGCCTGCCCTTGCCTGTTACTTCAGATGCTGAGTCAGATACAGAGCCCGAGTTTGTTGCTTTACTAGCCACTGGCCCGACTGCCATATCTCAGAAGGATTTTGCTGCTGCATCTGCTCGTTGCCCTGAACTATCTGCTCTGCGCACACAAATGGTGCGTGGCTGGCCTCCATCTTCTGCTACTTTGGATCCTGTTCTATGCCCATATTACAAACTAAGACATGAGTTCAGTGTGCAAGATGATTTTGTGTTCAGAGAGTCTCGATTGGTGGTACCTGCGGAACTGCGTGAGTCCTTAGTATGCATTGCACATGAAGGCCATCAGGGAATTGTTAGAACGAAACAACGCCTGCGTGAAATGTATTGGTGGCCCAAAATGGACACACTTGTGGAAAACAAAATTTCTACCTGTCAGTTATGCCTTTCTCTGGATAAAACAGCAAAAGCCTCTGCTGTTCCACTCCAGCCTGTTCCTTTACCCTCTGCACCTTGGGAAAAACTGGCAATAGACATTGTGGGCCCTTTTGAGACTGCTGTCTGGGACTGCCGATACGCTCTGACACTCACTGATTATTATAGCAAATGGCCCGAGGTAGCTTTCACTGCAACTATTGCAACAAAACAGGTGATTGCATTTCTTACTTCTGTCTTCAGTAGACATGGCAATCCGACCACTTTGGTAAGTGATAATGGGCCTCAGTTTGCTTCGCCAGAGTTCGCTGCTTTCCTAAAAGAGAGAGACATTAAGCACATTCGCACATCAGTGTATCACCCTTCTGCAAATGGAGCCATTGAACGCTTCCACAGAGTTCTTAAAAGTACAATTCAATCGGCAATCCTCCAATCAGCACCATGGAAAACAACAGTGACTGATTTCCTGCAGATTTATCGTGCTACACCCCATGCTGTGACAGGAGTTTCCCCCTTCGAATTACTTCATGGCAGGAAAATGCGTACCAGTCTCAATGTCCTGAGTCCTGCACCCTATGCTCATGAGCCTGAACAGCTGCAGAAACGTGTTGCGGCACGTCAGGATGTCATGAAAGCTCGCTTTGCCCACAAGCATCGGGTACGTCATTTTTCCTTCCATCGAGGGGATAGAGTGCGCATTAAAAAGCCAGTACATGTGCCAAAAGCTCATCCAAAATTCACTCCTCCAGTTAAGGTCAGGAAAAAGGTTGGCCCATACACCTACCTTTTGGATGACGGAAAGAAGTGGCATGCATCGTGTCTTGCACCTGTACCGGCTAATGCACAGGATAATGGACTGACCACTGCTGCTGAGAACTTAAGTCCTTCTCAGGTTCCATTGTCAGTATCTTCTGATGCTTGCTCACGAGAGAAACGTCAAAGACGTGAGCCAGGTTGGCTAAAGGACTATGTCTATTAGTCACAGAAACTGTCATGGTCTTTTGAAACACACACTCACATTTAAGTACTGCATAGTTTTGTTCATATGGTTTATTATCATAATTGCTGCTTTGCATCCATTTCATGTCAGTTTAGTAAAACTTCATATATACTGGAAATTGTTGATACATTACAGATTCAATGTTCTTTAATTCTGTTTCATGCCTATTGTTGGTTGTAGAAATAATTAATTTAACTAAGAGGGGAATATGTGATGTCCTTACTTTAATGCACCACTAGATGGCACTCAAGCTTCTTGATAGAGATTTACATGAGAGAAAAGAGTGAAGAAGAAGTAGAGAGAATGTTGTGCTTGTGTACACATGTGATGCTACTTGTTCCTTACAGTTATTAGTTACATTAAAGTTTCTATGAGGAATATACTTCTGTGCTTGCTTTCTTACATGAAGACATAACAAAGTTGATTGGAGAGGGGAAAACCTATAAAGAGGTGCAAAAAATGATAGGCTGTTCAGCTAAAATGATCTCCAATGCCTTAAAATGGAGAGCAAAACCAGAGAGACGTGGAAGAAAACGGAAGACAACCATCAAAATGGATAGAAGAATAACCAGAATGGCAAAGGCTCAGCCAATGATCACCTCCAGGATGATCAAAGACAGTCTGGAGTTACCTGTAAGTACTGTGACAGTTAGAAGACGTCTGTGTGAAGCTAATCTATTTTCAAGAATCCCCCGCAAAGTCCCTCTGTTAAAAAAAGGCATGTGCAGAAGAGGTTACAATTTGCCAAAGAACACATCAACTGGCCTAAAGAGAAATGGAGGAACATTTTGTGGACTGATGAGAGTAAAATTGTTCTTTTTGGGTCCAAGGGCCACAGGCAGTTTGTGAGACAACCCCCAAACTCTGAATTCAAGCCACAGTACACAGTGAAGCATGGAGGTGCAAGCATCATGATATGGGCATGTTTCTCCTACTATGGTGTTGGGCCTATTTATCGCATACCAGGGATCATGGATCAGTTTGCATATGTTAAAATACTTGAAGAGGTCATGTTGCCCTATGCTGAAGAGGACATGCCCTTGAAATGGTTGTTTCAACAAGACAATGACCCAAAACACACTAGTAAACGGGCAAAGTCTTGGTTCCAAACCAACAAAATTAATGTTATGGAGTGGCCAGCCCAATCTCCAGACCTTAATCCAATTGAGAACTTTTGGGGTGATATCAAAAATGCTGTTTCTGAAGCAAAACCAAAAAATGTGAATGAATTGTGGAATGTTGTTAAAGAATCATGGAGTGGAATAACAGCTGAGAGGTGCCACAAGTTGGTTAACTCCATGCCACACAGATGTCAAGCAGTTTTAAAAAACTGTGGTCATACAACTAAATATTAGTTTAGTGATTCACAGGATTGCTAAATCCCAGAAAAAAAATGTTTGTACAAAATAGTTTTGAGTTTGTACAGTCAAAGGTAGACACTGCTATTTTTTTGAACACACCCCTTTCAACTAATTGCCCAATTGCACAGCCTTAAGAGCGTGCATATCATGAATGCTGGGTCTTGTTTGTTTTCTGAGAATCTACTGAACCTACTGGTAACTTGTTTGCCATGTAGCAATAAAAAATATACTAAAAACCTTGATTATTCTGGTTAGTCACATTGTACTGCTATTATTTTGAACAAGACTGTATATACTTGGCAATATACTGATTAACAAAATAAACTTAGCCGTAGAAATGTTTCAACTAGTAGACACTTTGAATTATCATATGTATCGCATGTGCGCTCACATGAAGTTGAACGCACACAGTTTACCCATTCACTTTGACAATGGAAGGGGAAGGCAGTGCAACAGCAGCGGTGGTAGGCACAACGAATCTCTGTAACGAGGAGAACAATGAAGAGATTGTGAAGAAAAAACATGAATCGTCTGTGTTGTGGAATTGGTTCGGATATAGAAAAACTGATACAAGACAAATGCGATTTGCAAGGTATTCAAGACGACTGTTCAAGGGGTGGAAACACGTTTTATCATTTGAAATCAAAGCATCCAAACGAGTATGCCCAATGTAAAAAAAGGGGGAATTACCACCACACAATCCCCCTTAACACAATAGACCACTTGCAATCCTCGTAAACAACCTGTACAAACATCCTTAATGGCACCTTTTGCTAAAGCAATTCCTTACAAAAGGAGATCTCGAAGATGGTTAGACTTAGCTTGCTCTATTACAACACACATCTGCAAAGATGTGGCACTTATCAATACATTTAAAAAGGAGGCTTTTAATTCTCCCCCTCCCCCTTTTGATGAGTTAACTCGTCCATTAAGTAAAAAAAAAACGCTTCCCTGCGAATGACGATTTATTCGCAATAGTTTTTATTATTATCCATTAGGTAGCATCCCCTTAGGGCAAACAGTATGAAGTCCATGTTTGTTTTGATCATCGCTCTGAATCTGATCTTTATCAAACAAATGAAGGTAGGATGAATTTTTTTTTTAAAGCAGCGGGTCTGTTCCTTTTATTGTATGTTTATATATGCAAACATTTTCTGGAAGGCATTAAACTTTTGTGAAAATCATAAAAAAAATGCTGATGCAGGCTGACAACTAAAAAAAAAAAAAAAAAAAAAACGCTGGCGGGGAAAGAGTGAATTAGAACTGATTTATTCACTGGATGTGAGATACACGATGCCAAGTTGAAAATATATACGGCAGGTGGAGTTGCCGATTTAATATGCGTCTTGCCATAGCAAAGTTGAAAAAGTGATGTTGCATACTTCTCAACGACTACAGACCTCTGAATGAGCCGTTAAACATTTCATAAGCAACTGGACTCTGTGCAGTAGATGTTTACAAACCTCATATTTCCTGGGAGACCAAACAGAAGAGATGATTGCGCAAGCTCTCAGAGAGGCATTGGAGTCTTGAGGATTACATGAAAGCCGGCAAGTCTGTGTTACTACTGACAACACCACTAATTACATTAGAGCACTTCAACTTAACAATTGGACCAGGTTATAATGCCTTGGCCATTATTTACAGTACATCTCGCAATTGGTAAGTTGTTTGCAACTGTCTAAAAATAATGATGTTAACATTTATTTTTAACAGAAGCAATGTTAATGCTTGGATTGTTGTTGTTTATTGTTATCATTATTATTGCACTAGTATTTGCTAGATTATTGCACATTTTCAGTACAGTTAAAGTTTTATTTATTATTTAATTGTTAATTTTTTTTTACAATTTATATTTTTACAAAAAGCAGGCATCTATTCAAATTCTAAGGTAAACATAACTGAATGTGGTTGTCTTGTTTTTTAAAGGTGTGGTGAATTAAGTAATCAATTTAAACTTGAGCTTTAGTTATATATGATGTCATCATACTTAAACCAACATCCTGTAGGATTCAGAACTGAAAACGTCCTTGTTTTCAGAAAAACGTCCTTCTTATCAGAAAAAATATCAACTGAAATATCAACTGTTATTGACAAAAAGCCCAGCACATGCCATGTTCTGGAATGTGCCTACTTATGACGTAGTAGTCAATATTTTAAACACCGCCTCTACTTAACGTCTACTTCAGTAGCCCCGCTAACTGGTCTGCGCAAACCGGATAGAGCGTCCAAGCAACAAAAGTGGTTGAAGACTGCAAAATATTGTGCAGTGCCTGGTTGTGGAAGAACACAGTTGTTGCATAACCTTCCCTCAGAATCTGATATAAGGAATGGTTGATGTTTATTCAAAGCTCACGTGGGTAAAACATTCACTCTCTTATCGGAGTAAAACATTTTAGTATTATGTGTCACTATTGCTTTGTTAAATTGCTTGATATGTCCTGATTGTATGTAACATCTTTGTCTAATAATGGATGTTAAATTGTTTCAATTTACTAAAAACATTGAACGAATAGGCAGAGAAAGGTCTAACACTCGACAAACAAAGCTTTTTTTTATAATATAACTGTGGTACGTAACTTTATGTGTTCATTAGAGCAGTGGTTCTCAAACTGGGGGCCCCCAGGGAGGCCGCGAGATGGTGCCAGGGGGCCCCAGTTTTATGACATTTTATAAAATAAATTAATTTATCATGAATTATGTGCAATTAAACCTGAAAAAATAAGGCTACTAACCAACAGCACTTCTTTGTATCATGTTTTGTTAAATTAAAAGTTGAGTTTTAGAACAGATTTTGTCATAAATTTTCTTTGGGGGGGGGGGCCGCGAAGGAATGTGCCGTATAGAAGGGGGCCCACACTCTGAAAAACTTTGAGAACCACTGCATAAGAGCAACCCACAGGTACTTTAGAAATATAGAAAGTTAGTGATATGACTTACCATACTGCACTTGCTTTTGCACTTGTAGTTGGACCTAAACTGCATTTCGTTGCCTTGTACTTGTACTTGTAATGCCTTTTAATGATGACAATAAAGTTGAATCTAATCCGATCTATTACTGCGATCCGCGATTTAGATTCTGATGCGCACTTACTGTGTTGTTACGGTGATTTTTAAGCATATCGCATTTGAAGATTTGTTGAGCTAATACACATTGTTATTTCAACCCATCCTCATGCCCGTGGCGTCAATATTTGACGCACTTGACCATGCGTCAATATGTTACGCGGAGGGTATACCTTTCGCAACCTGATCTCACGAATTTCCGTGGCATAGTCACGGAATTTTGTGCTCATTTTTCCGTGGCATTCTCACGGATCATTTTTCCGTGGCCCTGCTACGGACTGTCTTTTTCCGTGGCATTCTCACGGATTGGTTACTCAACTGTTTTGTCCTATTTCGCTTCGGTTTAGGGTTAGATTTACATGAAATGACATCCCTACCCAAACCCAACTCTAACCCCAACGCCAGGCGACAATTGTTTAAAGTTTAGAAAATATAAAAAAATAAATCAGAAAAAATAGTATAAACCAATAGTTAAAGTGACATACTAACGCAAACACCAAATCTAACCCTAAACCGAAGCGAAAATGGTTTGAAAATAGGAAAAAGCAGTTGAGTAACAATCCGTGGGAATGCCACGGAAAAAGACAGTCCGTAGCAGGGCCACGGAAAAATGCGGAGATCCGTGAGAATGCCACGGAAAAATGAGCACAAAATTCCGTGACTATCCCACGGAACTTTGTGAGATCATGTTGACCTTTCGCGTCATTTTTTGACGAACTGGGGACTTCAATACTATTACGTCCGTTGCATTCTCTTTCCTATTTTCTTACCATTTTCGCGTCGGTTTAGGGTTAGATTTACATAATGACATCCCTACCCAAACCTAACTCTAACCCCAACGCCAGGTGACAACTGTGTCTAACCCCAACGCCAGGTGACAACTGTTTAAACTGTTTAATTTCGCGTACACTGTTTAATATGCGTAATCTAACCCTAAACCGACGCGAAAATGGTAAGAAAATAGGAAAGAGAATGCAACGGACGTAATAGTATTGAAGTCCCCAGTTCGTCAAAAAATGACGTGAAAGGTATACCCTCCGCGTAACATATTGACGCATGGTCAAGTGCGTCAAATATTGACGCCATGGGCATGAGGATGTGTAGGTTATTTATGTGTACCATCTCATGCATTTAAAACCTTTTGCGCCTGAAACATATATGGGCTAATCTCTCCAGCTGCCACTTTTTCACAATGAAAGATTTCAATAACATTCCCCTTATGTAATGACAGAGGAGTTAAAAGCTAGTTTACTACACAAAATTGTCATCCGATCATAGCAGTGGGCATTTACAGTTTTCAATGCGGCCCACCCATCAAAACAGAGCGTTTCTAGAGCCAGCTTAAAAATCTAGGTACAAAATATCTTATTACTTATTAACTACTGATGTTTTTGAAAGTAAAATCATAAGTAGTCCCCAGGCAACAGTATAAAACACACGTCTAAATTTTATTCACTTTTTAATTTTCTTTAACTAACTGCACATTTTTTGTCTTTATATCCTCTTTTACAGAACATGGTATGAAACTGCCACGGGTTGATCAAAGGTGTTATTGTGTGTAAGTGCAAAAGTGCTTCTTTTAATAATAATAATGGAAGGAAAGTGGGAACTACAGTAGCTGTTGCTCAAGTAAATGCTTGCCTGCTCATCAATTAATAACTGAAACAGAAACCAGATGGGGCTCCAGACAAAACATGATTGAAAAGCTAATTGAGCAAGAGAAAGCCATTCCCCAGGTTCTGAGAGCACACAAGAAAACCAGACATTTAATACAAACATGCCAAGATGTGGATGCCCTTGAATCCACCAGTAAAGCTCTGAGACCATTCACTGAGTTTACTGATGTCCTATCTGGAGAAGAGTATGTAAGTGAATCTTACTTAAAGCCTTTGCTCCATTTTTTATGAAACAATTCTAGCACCACAGTATGACAACTCTCATAAAATAGATAATCTTACAGTACTTGACTGAAAAATACTGTGCAATGAACCAGTAACCCAAGACCTTCTTGACATACAGTAGCATCCCCTTCATCAATTAGGAGAATATGGACTTTGTCATGACAAAGGCTGCTAAAGAGATTGAATACATACATACACATACACAGAAGAAGCAGTAGCAAAACCAGTAGTGCCAGCTACGTAAGAAGAAGCGTAAGGGTTTAAGTAGTTCTAAAAACAACAACAGAGCAAGTTTCCCCCAATCCAGCAGAGACCACATTGACTTTGATTTAAAGAGCAACCTGCAGACAGTGGTGACTGACAGTGAAACTGATCCTCTGCATTGGTGCATGAAATTAATTTTCCAAGGATGTCTAATTTGGCTAAAAGGGAACCTCATTCCTGCCACAAGTGTTCCATCTGAGTGCCTTCAGCATTAGTGGCAACCAGTGTTGGGTAAGTTATTTAAAAAAGTAATGAATTACTAGTTACTAATTACATCTTCAATCAAGTAATTAGATTACTATACAAATTACTCTCTCCAAAAAGTATTTATACTTATAACTAATTACTTTCTAAATCCTCTTTAGTAAATGATGCAAAGATAGGTTGAAACAGCTTAAATAAATCATATGAAATTATTAAATTATTATGGTCACACTTTTTAAGGTCCCATTCTCACTATTAACTAACTATTAACTACCTTTACCTTAATATAGTCCTAATTAAGTAAGAAATAATTGACGACAGGCTGTTGAATTATTAGAAGATAATTCACACCCGAGCTGGTGATGCGAAGGGGTGAAGCAGAGTGGCCGTTACACCTCAGGTGTGCATTATTTTCAACGGCCCGGAGTCAATTATTCCACTTATACTACGGTAACCACCAGTGTTGGGGAAAGTTACTTTTAAAAGTAATGCATTACAATATTAAGTTACTCCCCAAAAAAGTAACTAATTGCGTTACTTAGTTACTTTTCATGGAAAGTAATGCATTCGTTACTTTTTACTTACTTTTGCATTACTTTTTCTTACTTGGCTGAGGCTTGATCTCTTTCAGGCCTTGCAGGTGTTTATATGATCGCAAAAATGTCAAGCTCTGGCCTGCCATCTCCGTTTCTGATTCAAACTGTTCCCGCTCAGGCACACAATGTGTGCTTAATTCTACGTTAATATGTTCAGTACATTATTACATTTTTTAATTAAATGAATTAAACTGAAAAGTAACTCGCATTACTTTTTTAACAAAGTAACTCAAATATTAATGTATACATTTATAAAGTAATGTGTTACTTTACTCGTTACTTCAGAAAAGTAATATTATTACGTATGCACGTTACTTGTAATGCGTTACCCCCAACACTGGTAACCACAACTCAAAACATCGATCACATCATTTATTTAAAGGGATTTGTTCGGTTTTTGTACTTAAATCGCTATTGTGAGTAAGACTTTTTCTTCCGCGTCTCATCCATCGGCTTATTTGCTTGTTGGAAAATGTAATTTTAAAGCTGGCAATGGAGGCTTGAGCCTTTGATAGCATTCTAATGCAGTTATTAATGAAGTTATTAGAAAGAGAGAGAGGGAGAGGGAGAGAGAGAGAGAGAGAGAGAGAGAGAGAGAGAGAGAGAGAGAGAGAGAGAGAGAGAGAGAGAGAGAGAGTCCTTGACGTGTTCTCAAGTGCAATGCATTTAGATTTTTTTGCCATGTTTATCCGGCAGCTGTTCACATAACACAAGTGAAGATTATAATTTAGAAAAACGTTATTTCTAGTTCATTATAACAGTACTGTACACTTTGACACATCATGTTATTAACTCATTTACTATAAGGTAAGAACTTTAAACCCATACTAAATCACAGCAAACAGTATATTTTTTAAGTATGAAAGTCATTGTTCAAATAAAAAATACTGTGTGTGATTTTTCTGCTTTTTTTTGCATATATGCATATGTTTCTGAAATATATGATCATATAATTATATATATCGTGATCATGATATAAAAGTGGTGTAAGAAAAAATGATGACGTTGAAGGTCTCAATCAAAAAGTCGTTTATTCAATTGAAGCAGTAGCAAAGTACATGAAGCACTCTGGGTTCATCGGAGTTGGAGTGAACCCTGAGCAAAGTCAGTCTTAATACTTTATAGTTTCAAACCTGTTTTCCCACCCCTAATGCTAATGAAGTATCCCTTTAAATGTAAATTAAGACTAATACTACAAATGACCCCTATGTCTCCCACTGTGCCTAAATGGGTCCTGGGATTTGTATGATCAGGCTATCTTAGTACCCAACTGTGTGCTCAACCAAGTGGTCAGATAATGTTTAGATAGATGTCTTTTATTATCATGAACCCTCTTTGATCTGTGTTGGTTCGAGAAGTCTCACATTTGCTCCCATACTACTTTTAAGAAAGTATTACTTCAGGTTATATAATTGTATTGCTTGAACTGAGATTACCTTTTATGATTATCAAACCTTTTAGAGGGATGAGCTTGTTTCAACATCTAAATTGGAGTGGAATCTTTGTCAAGGCTGACTATAAATTCTTACAGTCCCCCGTTTGATGCTCTTGGCAGAGAAGCATCACATCCACTCCATTCATAAAGATTACACCTCCCATACTATTAGGGCAGGTGCCCAGTGGCGGTAATACCCTGGCTTAGGTTGTCCCCCATCTGGCCACTGGAGAATCTTACCCGTCTTTGGGTCATCACCTCATGCACACTGGTTATCGCTCCATCCCTTTAGGCAAGATTATCATAGGGTCTCTTGTAAAATTTGGCAATATGAAACAAACATTTCTTGGGTTTGGGAGAGAAATATTCAAGAACCATCACAGCCAACGGCAATGTCCTAAGGTGATCAGTGAAGTATCTGCAATCTGGCGTCTTAATAGAGAACACATACAGCATATCATAATACATTTACAAACCATGAGTAAGATACACACACAGCTGTTTTGAAGCTTACATCCCAAAGTAAATCTGAATATGCCATAGCTAAGTCCCCATTACCCTATCTTTCACATTAAAATCAATGACATTAGAACATTGTCTAATTCTGGCAATTTAAAATCAAATTCTGGAATATTTTCAACAAATAGGATAGTAGTTGTTGGGTCACATTCACATATAGAAAGTTCTAATAACCCATTGACCATGCTGATTCTGTATTTATACATAATGAAGTACTATAATGAGGTATTGGCTACCATTGACAAGTTGGAAAAATTATTCAAGGTTGTAGTAACACCATTTCTCTCATCTTTGACTATTATCCTAGAGAAATGATTCTGAATATGAGTGAGTTTAACTTCACAAGCATCAAAGTCCGTTTCTGGTGCTCAACACAATAGTTGTTTTTCCACCATGTCACACTCGCAACATGAAACCGAATGGGGTTTTGTCACAACAATCTGTGTTTATTTCCCGCCATTCTTCTGATGACAACTTTGCAAAAAATCTAGGAAGGTTCTTGCTTTCTTTTAAGAACATGTTCCTGTAATGTTCCAAGATTGTCCACCTTTAGAATGTTCTCAAACTCAAAATTTCCTTGCTCCTGGAAAATTGTTTAAAGCATAGCATACATTGTAGTCTCATTCTAGTGTCATGTGTAGTGAGACTTTTCATAGTATGGATATATGTCATTTGTCCACTTGTTTTCCACCTTGGTAGGAAGACTGCTGTCCATACTCTCTGGAAATTGTTTGATTTATTTGTGCTTCTCCTATCGATTGTCCAATCTTTTTCATTTTTGAAAACAGTTCCTTAGATGAAGCTTTCATGGCTATTGTTCCGATTCGTATGTCACAGGATCTTTTAGACCTGTTGTTCTGGATCTTAGCAGTCGTTCTGGATCTTAGCAGGTTTGGAAATGTCTGGATTTCCTATTCCAGTAGTAACTCTAGAGAAGTTCTGATTCCTCTTTCTTGAGGAAGTACCCTGGCATCACCTGTCCTGTTGGCCTTCTGGTCCAAATCGTCTTTCTCCCTAAGGTAAAACATTTTACACATCTCCATGCTTACACCTGAAACAAGAAGAATAGAAGAGGTTGCCCCCCTTTTCCCCCACAAGAATTTTCCACATTCAAAACATCAAAGTCACATATGATTAATCACAACATATGATTAATCAGAACATCAAACATCAGTAATGTTTTAAAAAATATATTTTTTTAAATTATTGGCATTAAAACATTTCTTCTAAATAAATTTACATATCAATCACATTAAATCATTTTTCATGAATCTTCAAGAATCTCCCCCCTTTTGATAGTAAACATATTTTTCCTAAAATGTGCTACTATCATAAAAAACAATTCTCTAGTTCACATCAACATCTGCTTGTGACTGATTTACAGTCATGTTGTTCACACAGTGATGTGTCTGGCAAGGTTTCTTCCTTCTTTCCATTCAACAGTGCTAACTGGGTTTCTAAATTGACCATTTTCTTAAGCAAATCATGAAAGCCCATCTGCCTTTTATGTGAAAAGTGACACTGTCTTGCCTTGTGTCCTGTCTTTCCACATCTAAAGCAAACAACTTCCTTATCTTTCCATCTTTTCTCTGAACAATGCCTAGCAATGTGACCATCTTTTCCACATGCATGACAGACAAAGTTTCGATATCTCTCTTTATCTTGACAATGTCTAGCAATGTGACCGGCGTTTCCACATGCATAGCAAAGAATAACACCTTCTGAATTTATTCCTGCAAATCTCCCTTGTCTATGATGGAAGCCATCAGTTAATCTAGAATATTCTGTTCTGCCAAAAGCAGCAACTGGGTGTCTAGATTTGGCACTTTTCATTTTAGTATTAGCATTATTGTTGTAAAACTGTGTCATTTTAGCAATAATGTCATCATATTCAGAGAAAGGCGTTACGAACATTGACACAGCAGAATGAGTGATTGGATCACATTTGTTAATCAAGGCAGACTTGAAAGTGACATCATTCTTAGTAATATCAGGATTGCCACTGAAAGTTTTAAATGTCTCCAGTAATCGTTCTGAAAACGCTGCTGGGTGCTCCCCTTTCCTCATCTGCATCTCAGATATTTTATCCCAATCAACTGACATCATACCCAAAACTTCAAGAAGTGCCTGTTTCCTCTCTGATTTATTTGCTGTTCTGTCCTTTACTTTCTGAGTTAAGGCTCCAGACAAAGTATCAGGCAGACACATTTTTAGCACAACACAGGCATCACCATCAGTAAAATTGTACAGATCTGCATATTGTTCCAGATTCTTTAGAAAATCTAATGGGTCCTGCTTGGCAGGGTCAAATTTCCCAATGTTCTTGATCACAATTTCTAGTTCAGTTGGATTAAATGCTCTGACCATGGTAGAGGTCATTCGCTCTCCCCTTCCTTCACTAGCACGCATAGCTGTAGTCACATGAACTGGTGCCATTGGAAATCTAACTGTAGAGTCAGAGTACTGACTTCTGAATGATTGAGAATCTCTTTCCCAACTCTCAGGACTTTCTTCCTGCAAATCTGGCATTTCCAAAACTGGACTACACACTGTAACATCTAACAATGTCTTACTAGCATTTTTCTCAGTTGTGCCATTCATTATCATACATTGACAAGCTGTCTGTGCTTCCTCCAAATTGTTTGCCAAAATTTCCACAGATGATTTAAGCATGTCCTTGTTAGTTCTAAGGTGTGCAATCTCATTCTGCATCTTGACCTTTTCTTCTTTCCATATTGTTTCAAAAGCCTGGTAATTTTTTGTAGAAATTACCTCAACACTGAGTCGCTCATTTTCAGCTTTTAACTCATCTACTCTCTTCCTAATGACGTTGTATGACGCAAAAACCGCTTGAAGCGCATTGGCAATCTTTCCTTTTTCATTTTTAGGCATTTTAGGAAAAGTTTCAAACTTAGAGATAGCCCATTCATATGGCTTATCAACAACGTTCTCTATCCCATCAAACATTCCATGTGAGCCATGCTTGGCGATGTATTTAACAATCAGCTTTTCCATTTCAATTGTCTTACCGAATTATGTGCAATAATTCAATAGGTATTTACAACTCACTATTACAATGACTACACGTTATCTAGTTGCTTTAAGATATTCGTTAGTCTGTTTGTTCATAGTTCCTGTACGTCGGACACTGAATTAACAACACAATATGTCTGGCCTCTAAACCTGAAGGTTCCTGCTTCAGACATGGCCACAGTCCGTCGGGCCTTAAGTTCATCTACACAAATGCTCACAAGCAGTTTAAAATATAACACTGTCACAATATGTCAGACACACCACACAGTATTATATTTTACAACAGTCTACCTAGCTTTAGCACTTCTGGGGTAACAACAGTTATCAAGTTTAAAACACAGCTGCAATACCTCGAGCAAACCCACACTGGTTCAGGTTTTTGTTTTAAACTTCACAGAGCCACGGTGTGTTGGGCTCTCTACACAACAATTTCAGTTACTTTAGGAACTCTTTTGTTATAATTTTGCAACCACACTACGTTGGGTTAATTCAATTACTTTAGAATCTTAACAGAAAGAACAGAAACAATTCCAAACCAAGTTTCTTTTAACTTGAAAGTCTTACTACTTTGGAGGCCACACTTCTTCGGGCCTAAACCTCTGCTACGCCAACACTCACAAATAGATTAAAATGTAACACTGTCACAGTACATTGGACAAAACCACACTACGTCGGGCTTCTGTGTTATATTTTAAAACTATCTAGCCACAGTACTTTGTGCTTACAACACTATATCACGTTTAAAACTCTGCTACAGTACGTCGAGCAAATCCACACTGCTTCAAGTTTTTAAGTTTTAAACTTCACAGAGCCACCGTGCGTCGGGCTCTCACTACAAAAAGTTTCAGTTACTTTAGAAACTCTTTTGTTATAATTCTTTCACCACACTACGTCGGGTTGATTCAGTTACTTTAGAATCTTAACAGAAATTATAACAACACAACACCACGTTTCAGTTACTTTAGAAACACACCAACTTAAACACTTTGCTTCAATTACGTTAGAAACAAAAATTCCAATACAACTCTGCCACCACACTGCTTCGGGTTAATTCAGTTTCGTTAGAATCTCAAACAGAATTGTATAAAATAGGCTTAAGAACTCCTCCTGCTAAATTAAACAAACTAAATTCCTTCCTCTCTTTACAATTTTCTTTTCTAGATTTTTTTAAACGAGGGGGTTCCCTAAAACAAAAACAGCATTAAAGAAGAAAAGTCCACCTTTCTTACCTTTCCCCGCTTTTTTTTTTCCGGAAATCCCTCGCTGGTTGGCTCGCCAATTGTAAGAAAAAATGATGACGTTGAAGGTCTCAATCAAAAAGTCGTTTATTCAATTGAAGCAGTAGCAAAGTACATGAAGCACTCTGGGTTCATCGGAGTTGGAGTGAACCCTGAGCAAAGTCAGTCTTAATACTTTATAGTTTCAAACCTGTTTTCCCACCCCTAATGCTAATGAAGTATCCCTTTAAATGTAAATTAAGACTAATACTACAAATGACCCCTATGTCTCCCACTGTGCCTAAATGGGTCCTGGGATTTGTATGATCAGGCTATCTTAGTACCCAACTGTGTGCTCAACCAAGTGGTCAGATAATGTTTAGATAGATGTCTTTTATTATCATGAACCCTCTTTGATCTGTGTTGGTTCGAGAAGTCTCACATTTGCTCCCATACTACTTTTAAGAAAGTATTACTTCAGGTTATATAATTGTATTGCTTGAACTGAGATTACCTTTTATGATTATCAAACCTTTTAGAGGGATGAGCTTGTTTCAACATCTAAATTGGAGTGGAATCTTTGTCAAGGCTGACTATAAATTCTTACAGTGGTCATATCGCCCACCGACAATACTTCCTATATAACAAACATTGTCACACCCATGAAACGAAAATGTTAAACTGAACAAACTTTTAATTTAAAGTTATAACCTTCAACATTTTAATAGTACAGAACTTATTTTTAAATATAGCTTTTACCTGTTTTGTAACCCCCTATTATATACTATTTATTTATTTATTTATTTATTATTTACAACTATTTATTCAGGGTTACACTAGCTGTTGTCCTGTTATACAACTGAATTTGCAAATGAAACGTTTAAAAAAAATCAATGGCAAGCATTGTTTTTCATTTTCACAAGTCAGCACATAATTAAATCTCCACAAATAACTTCTGTCAAGAGACAGATGAAAGATTAAATTGCTTCCTTCCGCTGCTCAAGCTGATATCGCATCTACTTTAAGGTGAAGTGTTTAATTTCTGCACAGAGGTGGGTAAGAACGCGCTACAGCACATTTACATTGTTACATTTATTTGAGTAAGATTTTGTCAAATATGTACTCTTAAAGGGGACATATCATGAAAATCTGTTTAAATGCTATAATTGGGTCCCCAGTGCTTTGACCTAGAAAATGTTCCAGAAAAGTAACTTAGTTTTGGCAAACCATTCTCTGCAAGCATGTGAAAAAATAGGTCATTTAAATTGTAGCTTTCCTTGATAACAGAAGGGGAACTTACTATAATAATACCACCACTTAATCTGTACTATTCATCCACGACAGTGCCCTTTAGTGCAGAGATCAGCTCATTTGCGTTAAAAAGGACACACCCAAAAACGGCACATTTTTTCTCACACCAACAAAGTGGTAGATAATAAATTATCTATATGGTATTTTGAGCTACAATTCTACATACATACTCTGGGGACACAAAAAGATTTATTTAACATCTTAAAGGGGACATTTCACAAGATTTTTAAGAGTAGGGGAGAGCAGGGGCGAAGTTCAATTTTTCAGAAATATTTTAATAAATTTTTTTTGACAGATATGAGGAACAGGTGATGATGATGATCAAATGATAATTCAAGGAATAAATTAAGTCCAGATTATGACAAAACAAAACAAAAAAATAATGTGACGTTCTGAATTTTTGTGAAAACACTATGAAAAAAAATTCTTAACATAATGCAACAGTATTAGCAGCGGGACAGAAGAAACAAGTGTTACTTTCCTCCCGACAGGTCTAAATTTCATTAAAACCTCAAGTATACCATGATAATGACATGAAAACAATGTAAATACTATTGATCAAAATGACAGTAACTACAATATAGATTTTTTTGTATTTATTTTGTGACCCTTTCAAAAATATCAATGTATTGATGCATAATGCAAGGATGCTTAGATGAAGAATCATGGATGGATGTGTATATATCTATCGTATCCCTTACGAAAATTAACCATGGTTTAACTACAGTCAAAACCAAGGTAAACTCTAGTTACTTTAGTAAAACCATGGTTAGCACAAAATAACCATAGTTTTGACAACCATCGTTTTCAAAAAACATAGTTAAACAATGGTTACTGTAGTAAACCCATGGTTTGTTAATGGAAATCAATACACACACAAAAACATAGTTATTTCCGTAAGGGAATGTAGACAATACCCTCCTTTAGAGTATAAACATAATTATCTGTGTTTAAATAAACATTTCTAGCAAGTGTTACAACAAACGCCTGTTACAATTAACATTTAGATTTGCATTTCTGTCATATTTAGTGTATTTGCACAAGAATGGTATATCTGGTTCCACAAACAAACTCTAAGGGCTCTATTTTAACGATCTGAAACGCAAGTGCGAAGCGCAAAGCACAAGTGACTTTGTGGGCGGATCTTGGGCGCTGTTGCTATTTTCCGGCTGGAGAAATATCTCTTGCGCCAGGCGCAAATCAATAAGGGGTTGGTCTGAAGTAGGTTCATTATTTATAGGTGTGGTTTGAGCGTAACGTCAAATAAACCAATCAGAACGCTATCCAACATTCTCTTTAAACGCAAGTGCGCAAGTTCCATGGCGGGTTGCTATTATTATGACAGATTTACCAGGCGCACACCAGGAGTGGTTCACAGCCGAGGAGACCGACGTTCTTGTAAGAGCAGTCAAAGACAGAGAAGTTGTTTTGTATGGGGATAGGAGAAACCCGCCCAAATCAGCGTAGGTTAAACAGGCGTAAGAGGAAATAGCCACAATTGTCTCATCAGCTGGCATCCCCAGGACGTTGCGCCGCAAGCGCTACAATGATGTCAGGAGACGGGGGAATCCCAAGCTTGCCAGCATAAATCGGGCACGCCGTGTAACGGGAGGTGGATCTGCCTCTACACAGGACCTGACGCCAGCAGAGGACATCGCTGCGTCCACCCTCACTGCTGAAAGCCAAGAAACGCAAGCAGTCCAACCCCAAAGTACACTTACAAATCAAGTTCACATACATTAAGGTTTCTTATGAAAACATTTTAATTATTATTTACATAAAATAAACATAATACAGCCACACAAAAACTTATGAAAATATTTTAATCGTTATTTGCATGAGAATTTTTTAACGCAGCCACACAATAAATAAAAACTATCATCACAATGCTCACCACAATGATTTCCCTTATCTCATGTGTCAATATTTTTTATTGTTACAATTTATGATTAGCAAAAATAAATGTTGCATCTGTGTAGATTAGATAAGCAAAGTGTGTGCGCGTTGTGCACGCTATACATTATGGTCAAGCATGCGCCCTTAAAATAGCATAATGAACCACATGCAACGCGTCACTGACTTTAAACTTTTTTTTTCTGGTCAGTGGCGCAATTGTTTTTTGAAACTGCAAAATAGCATCAGGGATGGTTTCGCCGGAACACGCCTCCTTTTTTGCGCTGAACCGCCCAGGGAGCGCAAGTTCATTCCCTAGTTTGCCGATGTGCGTCTGAGGAGGGAAAATACGAATGATACATGCGTCACTGACAAAGTCTGGGTGCAAGATAGGGCCCTAAGTGTTAATTTGTAGCAGAGATGTGTGTTGCTTGTGTAAATATATGATTCATATTTTTTAATGATTGAGCCAAAACCAAAACGTGTTAGGTTGTGCCCCGTTCTTTCCTACATTTTAGCTAAGAATCCACAACATTTTTAAAAATATAGAAGAATAAATGTGTGTCCTATTAAATCTTGCGGTCTACAAATACAAGTTATGGCACTTTGGCAGGAGAAAGACATTTCCACAAAATGTGAAATTATTCATGCTTTGAAAGAGGGAATTGGGTGAATGTTAATAATTAACAACCTTCTGTTTGGTCTTAAGAGATGAGAAATATTTTTATGTCTGAAAAAAGCCAATTAAAAAAATTGTTTGAGTTAGTTTTCAAGCCATCAGTCTGTCCTGCCAATCCAAATTCACAGCACAGCCAGACCTAATAGTGCCAATGCTGTGTCTGGAGAATAGCAGGCATGAAATGACAGCACAGACGCTAATGAATCCTGCAGCTCTCTCCAGCACGAGGGAGACGGTTCACACACTTCTCATTTCACACCAAAGACAAGAGCCGATCCTTCATCAGACCTAAAGGCCACAGTGGCTTATTGCACAGCCCCTCTGTGCCGAACTCTAGTTACAAACTCATATAAGACTAAAGCAGCTTTCCACTTCAAATCTCAAAAGTCTGTCAAGTTCCAGCCATGGTTATGCTACAAACTGACATAAAATCAAAATATGATATCACACACTTTCCCTTTAATACTTATTACAAGTTATGCACAAACTAAAGAGAAAAGTATACTAAATGGCAACTTAATAATACTTTATATTATTATATTATATTAAATATAATCAGCCAAATGCTCTGAGAAAAATTTAATCGAGTTTATTCTCTCATTGGCAGCCAAGCACAGCTCTAGTCACTTTATTTGAGGAGGTTTTTTGTGTCACAATTTCTTGTCACCTACAGTCTCCAGAGGTCAACCTCACATCTGCTACAGATCTTGTGCAGTCTGTTATAGTGACACTTTCAGAAAAGCAAAGTAAAACATCACGAAATGAAGAATAGACGATACGTGTACAAAGACGAGCATTCCTACCCTGCTGCGATCTGACTGGAGACAGATGCAGCATCCACACGGGGTTTTGTGATTGATGCCCATACAGGAGATTGTCCACCTTTCAAAACCTCTGATGAAATGCGTCAGCACTTTTTCTATTCAGTTACTGACCATCTTATCAATAAAATGAATGGTCGCGTTTTACCAGAATTGTTTGATGTTTTGGAAAGAATTTCTGCCTTAAACCCAACAAAGAATTTATTCCTTGACATGAATTGTTTGTCATCCATGGCTCGGGACTGAAATTATGAAACATGTCTGCTGAATTACATCAAGTGGTATGGCTTCAGGACAGAAAAAAGAACAGCGGCTGACTGTGATGACCACAATGGAATTTCTCTCAATATAAGGATGTCTTTATCGATTTATACAGACTTTTTTGTATCTCTATTACACTTCTTGTCAACTCATCATCTTGTGAGCACAGCTTTCCTTGCTTAAGACGTGTCAAAAACTATCTAAGATGTACTAGCTGAGCTATCTGAAGCTTTATGTTGAAGCAGATATTTTTTGTTGTCAATTTTTCTGTTGTAGAAGTTGGTTGGAATTGATTTTACAATAAGTAAACCTTTAGGAAAAGGTCTCTTTCGGTTTTTATTTGCGGTGATGGACACTTGATTGTCAAAATAATGAGAGTAAATAGATATGTGAAAAACTTGCACTTTCTCTTTTATCTGTGCGTGTGTGTTTATGAATTGTATTGATATGGTAGTATCATGTTTGGCATTAAAAAGTTAAATGAGTAATTTATGTAAACAATTAATTATTAATTGTCAATTCGCCTGTGGTATAAGCAAAATATAAGCAAACCTGAAAAAACAGCATGTTTTAGATAACTGCAGTCTACGCATTTGAAACCTAGACTATTTAAATTTTTTGTGAGCCTATCAAAAAAACCTGGAACCACCTCAACTTTACTACCACTAGTCGTATGAAAATACTGTATACAGAAACTTACATTTACTGCAAGCACATTTTACTACACAGTTTTTTTATTTCCCAAATCCAAATGAATGTCAGCAAAATACATAAATCAAGACAGGTTCATACTCAAAACACATAGTAGGGGTGCGTGGGGCAAAAACGTACGCGGGGTTAGTTGTTACACGGACTGTTTACATTGTTGCACAAGGTTGAGCGTTTTGTTTTTCCGGTATTTTTTCACGCTGCCAAAAGACGATCTCCTGCAAATTTCTGGAAATGTATAATGTTTTTCCAGAGAGTTTAAGATGAACGATTGTTTAGGTGGCATGTGAGTAAATTTTTTTATCATATGTTTTTTTCGGTTTCTAAGTTGGGTGTGTAAGTTACCAAATCCAATGCTGTGTCATGTTAATCAGTGCCTTGTTGACTAAAACAACTTAATTTTTAGCAAGTGTTACTACTAACCCCCTGACTGTTACAATCAACCCCACCTATGGGGTAAGTTGTTACGTTTGCACTTCTGTCACGTTTGGTGTAATTGTCCAAGAATGGTAAGTACTTGAAACAAACTTCAAATGTTCATTTGTAGCAGAGATTTGCTTGTGTAAAAATATAATTAAATCAAACTCAAATATTTTTAATATTTAATATTTTTAATATTAAATAAGTTTAAAACCAGATGGAGGTATAACTAGACATCATTATTTTATGAGGACATGTTTTTTCCAGTATTAAGAGCATGACATTCATTTTTCAAATATTTAAAGGAGTCATATTGTCAGATTTCATGTTTTCCTTTGTTTTCAGAGTGTTAAATGATGTCTGTGTACATAAAAGATCTGTAAAGTTGCAAAAAATAAAGTTTCAAATCCAAAGAGATATTCTTTTTAAACGTGAAGCCTCATCCACGCCCACCTAAAACGGCTCGTTTAACACGCCCATGATGACATCATACTGTTTTGAACATTTTCATAACACCGCCCTCATATTTACGGAAAGATAGAGGGTGTAACTTTCAATCACGCTGTATTATTGTTGTTTCCGCCGTGTTGAGCCGACGCTGTGTTTCGTTGCAATACTACTTTGGTTGGCATTCCAACAGAGTAAACATTAAGAAATGTCTCGGTTACATATGTAACCCTCGTTCCCTGAAGGAAGGGAACGGAGACGTCACGTCGTGACCGACGAATTGGGAACCGCTTTGCGGGTGACCTATCTGCTTCGAGAAACCTTTAAAACGCCAATGAACTTGGCAAGCAGATAATTGCATCTGCCGGCGCCGCCCCGCCGCACAGGTATTTAATGAGCGGCAGGTGCAGTTATCAAATCAGCTATTTTTTTGCTGAGAAAGCTGGCCAGAAAGAAAAATGTCCGGCCGATATCAGCAGTGGAACAGCAAACTGTGGCGACGGGACGTGACGTCTCCGTTCCCTTCCTTCAGGGAACGAGGGTTACATATGTAACCGAGACGTTCCCTTTCAGTCGGTCACTACGACGTCACGTCGTGACCGACGAATTGGGAATCCCTACCAAAGCGCCACTGAAGCTGACCCTTCCAGTGCCTGCGTAAACCCTCCGACTCTCCTCTTTAAGGGAACGGAAATGGGGTTGAAGCAGAGGCCGGTCACTACTTGTTCCTTAACCCACGATAGTGACTAGGCGAACTGGGAAGCGAACTCGTCAGGCGGGACTAAGATCGCTGCGGAAAGAAAACCCTCTAGGGGTCTACCACTAAGGTGATGGATAAAAAGACACGAGGTCTATAAAAAATACACTCTCTTAGCAACACTAGAGAGGCGCGGAACGAACTCCGCTAAGGGAAACATGGTAAATCAGAAACTTTCCACGGAAATACTTCACAAAGAAACCACTAGGGGGCGCAATATGGGCGCTAGCCTCACCCAGATAGTCAAGGATACATCTAGTGAGAGGCTGGCAGCCGATGCTCCGCAACATCGGCCACCAAGCGGTGGAGAAGACAAAAAAAAATTTTTGTAACGTTTTTGTCTTGATGGCCTTCCATAATGGAGCGGTTTTTGCGCAGCACCAAAAAGAAAGGCACCAAGCCGACACAGGAGCCGTTCCTCGATGTTCTCACTGATCTGACGAGAGAACTCGAGAGGATACCGGCTCAACACGAACACTGTAAAATCTAGTGAACGTATTAGGTGTCGCCCAGCCAGCAGCTCTACAAATATCTGAAAGTGAGGAACCACGAGCCAAAGCCCAAGATGAAGCCACGCTTCTGGTTGAATGGGCTCTCAAACCAAAAGGGCAAGAAATGCCCTGTTTCTCATACGCCAGGGCGATTGTGTCTACAATCCAATGAGACATCCTCTGTTTAGTGACAGCTTTCCCTTTCTGCTGACCACCATAGCAGACAAAGAGCTGTTCTGAGGTCCGAAAGCTTTGAGTACGATCCACATACACACGTAGTGCACGAACAGGACATAACAAAGCCATGGCTGGGTCTGCCTCCGAAGGCAGCGCTTGTAAATTCACCACCTGATCTCTAAAGGGAGTGGTGGGAATTTTAGGCACGTAGCCCGGCCGGGGTCTCAGTGTAACGCTGGATTCAGCCGGCCCGAACTGAAGGCACGAATCGTTGACCGAAAATGCATGAAGATCCCCTACCCTTTTAATAGAAGCCAATGCGAGGAGCGTCAAAGTTTTCATAGTGAGAAACTTGACGCTCACCGTCAGCAGAGGCTCGAAAGGGCAGTGCTGAAGGGCTTTCAGCACCATGGACAAGTCCCACGGAGGAATAGAGGGAGGGCGCGAAGGATTCAGCCTCCGC
This sequence comes from Paramisgurnus dabryanus, assembly GCF_030506205.2. Taxonomy (NCBI): domain Eukaryota; kingdom Metazoa; phylum Chordata; class Actinopteri; order Cypriniformes; family Cobitidae; genus Paramisgurnus; species Paramisgurnus dabryanus. Next base: position 27,460,428 of record NC_133348.1, read on the forward strand.
GCACCTCTTAAAAACCTAATGACCAGATCGTGCTGACCTACAGATCTACCGTCTATGGGTGCGTGATGCGCTGATATTGCTGCGATATCTACTTTAATAGTAGATGGTGACAGCCTCTTCTCCAAGCGGTGCTGGAGATATGAAAGCACAATACTGATCGAGCATTCTCGGGGGTCCTCTCGTTGAGAGGTACACCACACAACAAACAGGTTCCATTTCAGCGTATACGCCTGTCTCGTAGACGGCGCTCGCGCTGCAGCGATGGTGTTAGATACCGCCTGGGGCAAATCACCTAAAACCTCCGCGCCCCGTCCAGAGACCACACATGGAGGTTCCACAGATCGGGACGGGGGTGCCATAATGTGCCCCCTTCTTGAGACAGAAGGTCCCTCTTCAGGGGAATCCTCCAGGGAGGGGCTGTCGCGAGGAGAGTGAGCTCTGGAAACCAACTCCTGGTGGCCCAATATGGAGCAACTAAAATAATTTCCTCCTCGTCCTCCCTGACTTTGCACAATGTCTGCGCAATGAGGCTCACTGGGGGAAATGCGTATTTGCGAAGACCTCTCGGCCAGCTGTGTGCCAATGCATCCACGCCGAGTGTTCCCTCGTTCAGTGAATAGAATAGGCGACAGTGGGTTGTTTCTGGAGATGCAAACAGATCTATCTGCGCTCTGCCGAAACGTCTCCAAATGAGCTGGACCGACTGAGGGTGGAGTCGCCACTCGCCGGGGCGCGCTGCTCGAGAAAGCGCGTCTGCCGCTGCGTTGAGCGACCCCGGGATGTGAATGGCACGAAGAGACCTCAGATTCTTCTGACTCCAAAAGAGGAGATGGCGGGCGAGATGCGACATGTGACGAGAGCGCACTCCGCCTTGGCGATTGATATACGCAACAGTCGCAATGTTGTCTGTGCGAACTAACACATCTTTGCCTCTCAACTCGCTGCTGAAGCGGACGAGCGCAAGATATACAGCCCACAGTTCTCGGCAATTTATGTGCCAATGCAGCTGGGGTGATGTCCACACTCCTGAAGCTGCAAGCTCGCCGTACGTGGCTCCCCACCCCGTGTTGGAGGCATCTGTGCATACTATTGCATGTCTGGAGACCTGTCTCAGTGGCACCCCCGCCCTGAGAAAAGTTGGGTCTGACCACAGGGTGAAAGTGAGACGGCATTTCGGTGTGATCGTGACACGGTGAAAGCCGGTGAGCCACGCTCTCCTCGGGACTCGGTCGTGAAGCCAATGCTGAAGCGGTCTCATACGCAGCAACCCGAGCGGTGTTACAGCTGCGGCTGCTGCCATATGCCCCAGTAGTTTCTGAAATTGTTTCAGAGGGACCGCAGTCTTGCCCGAGAACGTATTCAAGCAAGTCAGAATCGACTGGACGCGCGCCTCCGTGAGACGTGCTGTAAGATTGACCGAATCCAATTCCATGCCGAGAAAAGAAATCTTCTGTATAGGGCACAGTTTGCTCTTTTCTCGGTTGACCTGAAGACCGAGACGGGCGAGGTGTTTGAGCACCCGATCTAAATGAGTGCAAAGCATTTGACGCGACTGTGGTATAATGAGCCAATCGTCGAGATATGCCAAAATGCGAACACCGCTCTCTCTGAGGGGCTTCAAAGCCCCCTCTGCGACTTTCGTGAAGACGCGGGGAGAGAGAGAGAGCCCGAATGGTAAGACTTTGTACTGATATGCTCGACCCTCGAACGCAAAGCGGAGAAACGGCCTGTGTCGGGGAAGTATTGAGACATGAAAGTACGCGTCCTTCAGGTCGATGGCTGCAAACCAATCCTGTGGGCGAATGCATTGAAATATGCTCTTCTGCGTAAGCATTTTGAACGGCATCTTGTGAAGTGCTCGATTCAGAACGCGCAGATCCAGGATCGGTCGCAACCCGCCGCTTTTCTTGGGTACAATAAAGTAAGGGCTGTAAAAACCTGCCCTCATCTCGGCTGGAGGAACCGGCTCGATCGCGTCTTTCGCCAATAAGACAGCAATCTCTGCACGTAATACGTGCGCATCTGCGGGTTTCACTACAGTGAAACGAATGCTCGTAAATTTGGGAGGTCGCCGGGCGAATTGTATCGCATAGCCGAGACGGATCGTGCGTAAAAGCCAACGCGACGGACTGGGAAGTTGCTGCCAAGCTTCCAGATACCGAGCGAGGGGAATTAACGACACAATCGTAGTACCCGCGGCGAGCGGAACAGCGGTGCTCGATGACGCGCTCTCTTGGGCTGCGTTGATATGTGTATTGTGTGAATGAGCACTCACCTGAGTCCGCTGATGGATGGCTGCGCGGGGAAGACTCTGATGAAGATGTCTCGGTGCGCTCGACACATCCGCTGGCGAGAGAGGAGAGGGAGGACGTAGGGTTATGAGCCCATCCGTCACACCCGACTGCCTCTGAAGACCTGGAGGAGGAAGAGGAATTCGCTCTTTTTGTGGTTCTGTGGGTGCCGGCTGAAAAGCCGGCGGAACGGAAATTAAAGAAAACCAAGGATTCCCCACCCGGTCCTCCTCCGGGGGGGGGGGAGTGGTGCGTTCACCATCTCCCGAAGAGCGATCCCCTCCACCTCCAGGTCGCCCGTCTCAGGGCCGCTTAGATTTATGCTTTCCACCAGGCTTAGCGGGCTGAGCGGGCGGGGCGGGCTGCTGACGGCCGGTTCCTCGCTTCCTAGGACGGCCCCGATGAGGAACGGAGGCGGCCGTCGCTGCAGGACGCCCTCGGCGAGGGGCAGACTGAGGTGCCGACGTCGACGGGGCAGGTGTTGGTTTCTTCCGACGTGGCATGATGTTGGCAAGGGCCTCAGTCTGTTTCTGGGCGGCAGAGACCTGTTGTGCAAAGTCTTCCACCGCCTCGCCGAACAGGCCGGCCTGGGACACCGGGGCATTTAAAAGCCGGGTTTTATCGGCATCCCGCATGTCCGCAAGGCACAGCCAGAGGTGGCGCTCCTGGACCACTAAGGTGGACATAGCACGACCGACGGCTTGTGCGGTGGTCTTGGTCGCACGTAGCGCCAGATTCGTAGCCGCATGTAGGTCTTTAAAGACCGCCGAATCGTGACCTCCCTCGTGCAGGTCCTTCAGAGCCTTAGCCTGATGGACCTGCAACAAAGCCATGGCATGTATGGCTGAGGCCGCCTCCCCACAAGCCCGGTATGCAGACTCCGTCAGAGCTGACGAATGCCTGCAGGCTTGTGAGGGAAGGGACACAACTGCATCGCTACCGAACGCTCCACTGTCGGGATACCGGCATACCCTTTAGCGGCCCCCCCATCGAGGGAGGTGAGGGGTGATGGCTGATGCGGACGGTTCCGGGAGGAAAACGGGGTTTTCCACGTCCGAGTCAGCTCATCATGCACCTCGGGAAAGAAAGGCACTGGTGGGGAAGACTGTGAAGCCCGTGCAGCCCCAAAGTACCAATCGTCTAGGCGGGACGGTACGGGAGGGGGAGGAGCTCTCCACTCCAACCCGACCATCTCCGCAGCCCGAGCGAGCATGGCCGTCATCTCCGGGTCGAGATCGGAAACCGCAGCCCTTCCCGAAGGAGGGAGAGGATCCGGATCCACGTCCGAAAATGACGGCCCCCCTCCGATGTTACGACCGATACCGAATCCTCGGGAGGTCCGACAGAGGTAGAAAGCGACGCAGAACGCGCGCTCTCTGTCTCCATCGGAACCTCAGATGGTTGCGGATCCGGTGGCTGAGAGCCGCTGGACGAACCAGCTTGCCGATTCAGCACCGTGAGGCGGAGGTCGTCTCTCCGTAGCTTCACAGCCGCCTTCTTAGCGGTGATCAGCAACGGAGGGCGGCGTTCCCGGAGAAACGCCACACGACCCCGCAGATCCGCAAGAGTCAGGCTCTCGCAAGCGGAGCATGTCCCTCCCACGAAAGCAGCCTCAGCATGCTGGAGACCCAGACATGAGAGACAGCGATCGTGTCCATCGCGAGGACCCATGTACTTGCCGCATCCAGAAGTCGAACACGGACGAAAAGACATCTTTAAAAAGACGCTTTAACGCCCGTGAGCAGTGAACGGCTGTCTTTAAAAAGACACAAGTTCAACTGCAGCTCTTTTAGGGGAAATCACTCTTTTAGCTGTGTAGTTGATGAAGCACACAGGGAGGAGAACGCACACACTCAAATAAAAGAGAGTGAAAAAGGTGATCACGTAGATCAAAGGTGGAACACTCCGCGAACCTCGCTGTGGTGCCTTCGCCCAACCAACTAAGCACGCAGAGATCTATCCGAGAGAGGTAAGAGCAGCTTCTCGTGAGCAGTGTTAGTCTGCCAGCTTTCGAAGCTAAAAAGCTGATTTGATAACTGCACCTGCCGCTCATTAAATACCTGTGCGGCGGGGCGGCGCCGGCAGATGCAATTATCTGCATGCCAAGTTCATTGGCGTTTTAAAGGTTTCTCGAAGCAGATAGGTCACCCGCGAAGCGGTTCCCAATTCGTCGGTCACTACGTGACGTCGTAGTGACCGACTGAAAGGGAACCAGTGGTTAGGTTTTATTTACAACACTGTTTCAGAACAGTACAGCCCAAATGTTTGATTGTGTGCTGCACATTTTAAGGAGGATTACTTTCTAAACATCAGCAAACCAAACACAACCGCTGGATGTACACAAAGGCTTCCTCTAAAAAGTGGAGCAATTGCAACTTTGCAACTACGCTGACATCCTGTAAATAGTCGATGTTTCATATTTAATCAATTTCCCCACTGACAATTCAAAGACAAGTTTGGTGCAGAGACGAGTTTTGAGCAGAGACGCGCCTGTGTTTTCATATGTAATGCATTTCCTAATGATGATCCAAAAGCGAGATTTGAGAAGTGCAGATTAGTGCTTGTTTGTTGTTTCTACGTTCACAAATGCAAACATGGTTTATGTTTAGTATAAAGTTGATCGATTAGCTTAGCCATCCGTGTTTTCTGGGTCCGATTCAGGCTCGTGTTGATAAGGTAATAGTAAATACGATAGTATCTCGTGGCTTTCACTATTGTTTTGGGAGCTCATCTTCCAAAACTTGGCAAGGAGCGTCATATTTCCGTTTACGTTATTGAGGTATTTGGCCAATCACAACGCACCAGCTTTGGCTCAAACGGCTCTGCTAACCTGCTGTCAAATCACAACACACTAAACAAACTACACTATCAAAATTAGTTATGTATTTCTGAAGGAGGGACTTCATAGAACATGGAGACATCAGCCTGTTTTTAGGACAGTGAAAACAGCGCTATAGAGATTATATTGCGCACTTTAAACACAATCAAAGCTTCAAAAACACAGGAAGAACGGGACCTTTGACTTTATTTTGAACCATTATGGATGTTTAAGGTTACAGCTGTGGGAGGGGCTACCTCCAAATTGCAAATAAATACCAGAAGCAGGAGGAGGGGTTCTCTGATAACCACAAAAATTACCAAGGGTAGTGGGAGGAGTTCTCCTTCTCTGTAAAGCACAAACAATATACATGGAACATTTACAGGACGCGTTTGCGTTCAAACAGAAGCTTGTCTGCCAATTTTACAGATATTTTCTTGAACCAATGTGCTCTGTGAATGAGTTTTTAGACTGATCACAGTATGACATCAAAGAACCACAAAAGCGAATCGGAAGCACGGCTATCACAATTGGTCTGCACAGCTCTGCATGAAGTTAACCACCCCTGTTTCCAAAGGTATTAAGAGGGACTAGTTGTTTTAGTCATGCTTTATGATGCTCCCGTCCTCTTGGGTCATTTGTTAATTTATTCATAGTTAAATTAAAACTATATTTCCCCCTGGTTCAGATCAAGAATTACAGAGAAACATCACAGTGAAATTGTCTCTAGGGTTAAAATGAATTGGAAGGTTCTGCTAATGCTACCAACCAGACCTTGGTTTATCCCAAACTTAACTCTTTCCCTGCCAGCATTTAAAACAAAGTTGCAAGCCAGTGCCAGCATTTTTCATGATTTTCACAAAAGTTTAATGCCTTCCAGAAAATGTTCTTCTTTAAATATATATAGATACAATATACCAAATGAAAGATCAGACCCTCTTGATTAATCTCTTAATTAAAGCAACATTAAAGAGTTTTTGCTCTTTGCTCCCCCTACAGGTTGGAAGCGGAATTGTCCATTACCACTGTCGTAAATAATTTAGCCTACTGCAGCAAAGCTGGCTCTGATTGGATTGTAAGTCTGCCGTAAAGCAAGTTTTTGTAGTTTTCACTCGAACTACAGGACCGGGACCGACTGTTGGAAACTTCTTTAGTGTGGTTTTGGCCGTTAGAGGGCTGCAAAGCGAAAGTGGCGTTCACCCTGTTTCGAGTGTATGAACGACTGAAACTTTTTTTAAAACGTTATTTTAAGGTAAAAAAAACTCTTTGGTGTTGCTTTAATCTCTTTCACATGTGGCGTTGCTTATGTGTTTTATAAGTTGCAGAACACAACATGCAGGATAATAGTGGTATTGCAAATTGTCAGAAATACTATAACGTTTTTTCTTAATTCTTTGAGACATTTTACTACAACTATTTCTTTCTAAATTATAAAATGAATATTTTTTAAGGCTCATTTTTCTGGAGTAGTACTCTGTTTTATGTCGTTTAACCTGTAAAACTTTAAAAGTTTTTTATATAAGGTAGATCGATGTGTTCAACATTAAAGGAGACATATCATGCTAAATCCACTTTCTTAGCTCTTAAATGCATTTTGTTGTATATTTGTAGTGTTTAGAAGTACATGAAAGTTGAAATTAGTCTCTTCAGGTGCTTTGTTGATATCTTTATATTCTTTTTGGTCATATTTTCAACCTGTTCTGATTTTTCTATTATCTATTACGTTTTTTGAATTACGTCACAGTATTTGCAGCGGAACTGCCAAATAGGGACATTGACTCCCAGCCCAACACTTCGAGCAATCCGCCATTTTTTATTTCTCGCTGCGATATTGTAGTCCAAGCTCAAGGATGCAGAAGTTACGAGAGCGTAAGAAATGTACCCATATCTGTGGGTAAAGTCATTTTTGTGTGCCCGAAGCACTTCAAGGATAACTGATTCACCAATCTCCACCAGTATAAAGAAGGATTTGCCGATAGACTTCGTCTGATTGAGGGGTCAATTACTTCTATCTTTGGAGACGACGAGCAGAGCACTTCGGTAAGATGTAAATAACTTTAAAAAAAAGTAAAAAACACGGTGGTCATGGTTTAGCAATTTTGGTCATCAAGCCTGGTTTAATTAAGTTAACTGATCATTAAATTTGCAAGTCATGAGCACATTACAACAACTTACGATTAACTAAGAATAATAGTCAACTTTATAATTGTTAATATTCTGAAATAAGACCGTCTTGATGACGTATCCAGCCTAGATATGCGACCTCCTGAGGCTGCAGCCTTACACCATTGCGATACCTCCATATGTAGACGTTGTTCTGCAGGTTTGTTGTCTTCATATTCATCTCGCTCCGTTTCCGACTCTGGCTCGAACATGTACGGCTGGATGGACAAGTCTTCCGTTGTTGACATTTTGTGAATAACGAGTGAATAAAAAGTTTCTGTGAAGCTAGATAATAGTATCTCTGCTATAAAACTACAAAAATGGCCGAACGGGGTGGAGTTTAACCGAGTGTCACCTCTGCAACCTGCATTTAAAAAGACAGTACCAAAATGAGTTGCTCTCAGATGCACATCAGAAAAGGGGTAAAAAGGGGGCCTGTGGAGCTATAATAATGAGAAATTCAGACCCAAGCATTGCAGTTCCGCTTTATATAGACCTCAAATTGATTATTTATATATAAAAAGGACAGATTTAAAAGCATGATATGTCTGCTTTAAGGGTGTTTTCACAGCTTAGCCTTTGTTTCGGCTAGTGCGTTTTCTCCCTTGGTTCGGTTCATTTAGGCATATGTGAACACGGCAATCTCTCTCGGATCCACACCAAAACGATTACTCCGAGACTGCCTGAACGAGGTGGTCTTGGCCCGATTGCGAATTAACTCTGAAGCGGTTAGCTTTACGTGTGAATTTTTTTACAAAAAGTTGCGTGAAGCAGCAGAGATTGTATTGCTAATGGCTCCCGAAATAAACCGTGGGGTAAGCAGGGAAGAAGTAAAATGTTTAATTGAAATTTGGTCAGACAAAAACATTACTGAATAGCTTTCCAAAACACACAAAAACCTATAATGTGTTTAGTGAGCGCTTAACACAAATGGACTTTAATCGGTCGGTTGACCAGCACCACGCAAATTTGTGTGGTTTGATGACCTAGACAAAATACTTGGCACTAACCCTGTTGTCGATCCAGTGGATGTTGTAAAATCCTAAGCCGAAATAATGGAGGCATCATCAGCAGGTCTTAATACTGCTTATTCATGATGATATTCAGTTGAAACAGTGTGCATGGGAACCCGAGCCGAGATTTTGGGACCACACATGCGCATTAGTGTTGTCTTTGAAATTTGACAGGTGTTTGTCTTTTCACTACAAAGATATTTGCAGGTTTTTTTCATTGTAAGATTTTTATTTCATCATGTTGTTTACACAATGAATAGCTTATCCTCCTTTTATGATTGTTAAACTTTACTATTGTAACATTACTGATTAAAAATAGACACATATTATGATATTGTATAATCGAGAAATGAGTATGGAAGTGGGGTTCAGTTGAGACGCCGTGTATGTCCATTGTTATTTTTACCGTTATGTTCCTTGATACATTTGTTCTGTTTGCCATATCTTTTCCAGTGGTAAATGCCTTGTTTCTATTAGACATATATTTAACTGAATCTGAATGAAAGAATTCCCAACTTTATTACATTTGCAGTAAACAGTAAGCCAGCTTTACAGCATCATTTATGTTGCTTAACAGGTAAAGATAGCATACTCACAGAGCCAGATATGTCTGATGCTGCACAGAGCACAGACAGCAGCTATGAAGAACCAACTCAAATAAGACTGGCTATTCCTGGAGCTGGATCACGTAGAATAAAACAAATCATCTAGGCTTGACCATGAGCTTCTGACTTGCATGGAAGAAAGTAGAAAGCAGCTGGATTCCTTAACAAAAGCTGAAGAGAACCACCTGGCTTAAAAGGCTGCAGTTTTTGAGTAAATGCTTAAGGCACAACATGAGGCTGAAGAAAGTAGGACCCAGTGAATGCAGGCACAGCAGCAGGTCAACTACCAGATGCTTCTACAAGTAATGAGCAGTTTTGTAAGTGCTTTTCATCCAGGACAACCAACCTCCATAGCATCACAGCCATAGTCTGGTTGGTCAGTTTCTGCATCACCAACTCCACTGATTTCAACTAACCCGCACATCAGCACCTGTCACAGCCTTCATCTGCTGATCATCCACAGACAGGTGTATCTTCTACACAGCAAATTCACCAGTGTTAAATGTACACTGCTGGTGTTTATATGGGTAACACCAGTCCTGGTGGTACCTATATATACACCAGGAGTGTACATTTAACACTGGTGAATTTGCTGTGTACACTGCATGATCTGAACAAAGCTCAGCATAACTACCACCTGTAATTCAAGGTCACTGCCCATTTAACATAGAGACTTGTTTGTTTATGCTTGCTGTTATTGCACAATGGTCTTTAATTAGTTTAATTTAGTTGGCATGATGGGCGATGGTGGAGATGTCCATAAACTCTGAGAATGTCTAAAGTTTGCGATCATTATTCTTATCATTACATTAAATTCAGCATCTGAACCGAAAACATCCACTGCTGTTTCACCAAGCTTCGCTGAAACAAGGTAGCGTAGCCTAAACCTAATGATGTTCACTGATTTTAATCCCATATTGTATTTGTAGGGATGTTGTTTATTTTATTTATTTATTTATTTATGGATAGCCCCTTGAGATGCAACATCTCATTTTCAAGAGGGTCCAATACACATAACATAAAATAACAACAACAACAGCAACAACAACAACAAAAACACAATTGCTCAAAACAAATAAGTTACTAGGCAGCCTACACCAACACCCTGAACCTATAACACAGCATATCCCTGACATGTTTTTAACTATCACAATAAACACATCACCTTTACCTCAATACTCAATTGCCTCAGTACTCAAATAGACCACATACTACATGAAAAAAAAAAAAAAAAAACTTTATTTAGGCGAATAAAACAGCTGCATAAAAAAAGAATAATACTAGAGTAAAATAAAAAGAGTTATAAGCAACTATTCAGTCTAACATCAACAACATACACACACATTGTTTAGGTATTGAAATAAAGACAGCTTAAATCTACGAAAAGATGAAATGGACCTCAAGAACATAGGAAGATTATTCCAATCACTGGAAGCTTTATAATTAAAAGCTTTACGACCTGCTGCTGAAAAAATACCTGGTACGTTAAAGATAACGGACTGCATATCTCTAAGAGGATATAAAGAGCTACGCGGTACCAAGAGTTCTCTCAAGTATGGAGGACAGTCAAAATACACACATTTAAAAATAAAAATGAACCAATGTAAATCCCTTCTTGCGTATGGCTGAAGCCAATTTAATGCAGCATACATTACGCAATGATGTGTTTTAAAAGGACATCTAAGAATAAATCTACATAAAGAGTTCAAAACAACATTTAGGGGCCTAAGAACAGCATCACTAGTGGTCATATAAATGATGTCAGCATAGTCAATAATGGGCAGAATCAATTGAGAAATTAACTTCTTTCTGACTTCAAGTGTAAAGCAGTTTACCGATCTATAAAGTGTTCTAAGACAACCATATATTCTCTTAGTAATATAGTCAATATGAGGTTTAAAAGTCAGCTCAGAATCCATCCAAAGTCCAAGATATTTAAATTTGTCCAATATGACCATAGCAGAACCATCAGCAAAATACAGTTGTAAGTTAAGTGCACATGGTCTTCTGTGCCTCGTCCCAAAGAGCATACAGCAAGACTTTTCCATATTTAACATTAGGTTGTTACTATGAAGCCATTTTTGAATTATGAAAAAGTCAGTTTGCAAACTCTTCTGGATCAGATGAATATCAGAGTCAGCAGTATAAATAACGGTATCATCCGCATATAGATGTATATTACACATGGTGCAAATATTTGATAAATCATTGATAAAAATCGAGAACAAAAGGGGTCCTAAAGTAGAGCCTTGAGGAACACCCTTATCAACCAATAAATAATCTGACAATAAACCTTTAAAAGCAACACACTGCCGTCTATTATGAAGATAAGAATTAAAGCACAATAAAGCATTTTGATTCAAACCTATTGCCTGAAACTTATCTACACTAGTCAACATTTGAAGTGGATCAAAACCTTTCCTAAAAGTTGTCTTAAAACCAATACCCAGTACCCGTTCTTGTCTTAGGACAAGTTTGATGAATGTTTTTGATCCACTTCAAATGTTGACTACTATAGAAGAATATAGTGATCAACCATGTCAAAGGCTTTTGAGAGATCAATAAAAATAGCACCAGTTAGATGTCCCTTATCACAGGCAGAGAAAATATCATTGGTGAACTTTAATAAAGCTGTGGTAGTAGAAAAATTGGGCCTAAAGCCAGATTGAAATGGACATAAGATATTATTCCTAATAATAAATTTTGATAATTGATTAAAAATAATTTTCTCAAATATTTTGGCAATGGTACAGATAATAGAAATAGGACGGTAATTATTCATAATAGAAACATCGCCAGATGTAAATAAAGGGATAACTTTTGCACATTTCCAGGTACCAGGAACAGTACAAGTATTCAAAGACCATGTTGTTATGTGATTTGACTAGATATGATGTTTAGCTTTGATGTTTTTAAGTAGTAAACGTATTCACGTTCAATTGCAAAAGAGTATAGACCGTTTCAGCAGTAACAACATAAACAAGCCGCTGTCGCGGTCCGCACGTAACTTCCGGTAAACTCCGCTAATAATAAATAACAACAAAGTTCTTTAAACATAGTTTATTTATATAACAAGCAAAAAAAACAACAACACATAACTTACCTAGGAAACCAAAAATTTTTTATTTTCAAGGAGGCATATGGTCAAGAGATCAGTTTAGCAACTCAGACCATTAAAAAAACCGAAACCGGAAGTAAGGTTCGGATCCAGACGTGTATCACGTGCGTCCGATGAAACCGTCTTTAGCCTAAAAAAGAACCACTTCACACACGCACGTACCCTCGTCTCTTTTACGCGCCAGTCAGACCAATCGCGCAATGCATCACATATGCTTAAACTTTTATTTAGCCACACAACAATAATTTCAGCATGCTTTCACTGTATAGAGCGGGACGTGATGTTGTGATTTTTCGAACGGATGCTTCACCTAAAATGCACCGCAATGCAAATGATGCAAGCCAAATGCAGAGTTCCATTGAAAATGTATGTATGTATTTATACCGTACCAAACTGCAATGAAGCAACTGAACGTCTGACTGGGGTGTCACTCTTCCTCACGCACAGCATGCGCGCACACACACGCACACACACACATTCTGGTTTCCATGTTTTGTGGGGACATTCCATAGGCGTAATGCATTTTATACTGTACAAACTGTACATTCTATTCCCCTTACCTACCCCATTCCCTAACCCCAACCACCACAGAAACCCTTCTCCTACTTCACATTTTCAAGAAACATAATTTTGTTTGATTTATAAGCTTGTTTCCTCATGGGGACAATTGGTCCCCACAACGTGATAATTACCAGGTACACACACACACACACACACACACACACACACACACACACACACGCACACACACACAGGTTGTTACCATAGCAAATACCATAGCAAGTCAGTAATTATATATTATTTGTTAGTAGCCTAATGGTAAATGCTGCAGGTGTAGAAATGTACATAAACCATATATTTACTTTGATGTCAGGGCTAGATTACAGCATGAAACCTATTGTGCATATTATTAAATTAAATTGCCTAATTGTTGGCACTGGCACTTATAAACAATTAATGGGTAAAATTGCAATAAATAAGCTTAGTTTTTGGAGCCAAATGTCAATACCTCCGTTTTTTAGAAATAAAAGCCAAATGCTTGATCATTTTACAGCCACATCATTTACGTCATGCATTATTTGTTTTGATTGTTTAAAAACACACACGAGAACATTTTCCGATTCATTGATCGATTAAGTGATCGATTAATCGATTACAAAATAATCGATAGCTGCAGCCCTATCTGATACTGTCAAGAGTTTATTTGGAACAAACCTTTTTTTATAGAAAGCCACAGAATTTTACATTAACCAAACAGCTGTTTGACTTTTTCATAACCAACAATGTTCTATCCTTTAGAATCTAAATAAAAATTTATAAAATAAATGTTCGCACTGCTATTCCCTAATTCGTAGATTCTGAGAGGTCCATAATTTATCAGCCTATCACATGTCAAGCTGAGCTGACTGCACAGACAGCAGGCAGGCCAGAACAACCACCAGGCCACTGAAAAAATGTCCCGGTGCTCCAGATGGCCAGTCCGCCCCTGCAAATAAAGTAATAATAAACCACTTCATTCAGGGGACAAATCCTAGGGTTGTAAATGGACATATAAAACCGTCTCTGGATTATTTTTGCACTTAAAAAAGTCACATACATTCCATGTAGATATCAGAAAACAATGTAACACATTGTATCAATGCATTCTTTGTCATCTTTAAAATAATAGCTTACCCAGACCCTTAATCCATGAAAATCCTCTACCCAGTTTCAGCATACAGTAGTTGCTTAAAAATGACTTACAGTAGTGAACAGGAAAGGATATTCAAACAAACCAGAAGTTCTAACAAGAAAGTTTTGAACCCAAGCAGAGAACAAAGAAAGGCTGTTTAAATAATCCATAGAAAAATCACTTTTAGTCGTGCAATTAGTAAAGTATAATGAGCTATCAGTTGTGTTGAAACACAAAGAAAAGTGGGACAGCAAAACACTTTGACTCTGTCAAATAAAAGAGTTAAAACAGGGGAAAGCACTGCAGTGAAAAACACTGTTTCCTATTGACCTTCATCCATTGTGTGTCTAATTATACTGGAGCTGTGGATTTACCTCTAATCAATATGGGAAAATGGAAACTTTAATCTTCAGTATAGGTTATAACTGTCCAAGTAACAGAAGACTGCGCTGCAATTAAAGCCTTAAAGCAATGACCGATCAATAGTCTAGTGTCATCTGCGCCATTTGAAACAGAGATAAGAATCATTTTGCTTTTACTATATGCTAAGAGCTCATATAACTGGCTAATACACTCACCGGACACTTTACATCTTGCTAATATCAGGTTGGACCTCCTTTTCCCTTCAGAACTGCCTTAATCGCTGTGGCATAGATTCAACAAGGTGTTGAAAACATTCCTCAGACATTTTTATCCTTATTGACATGATAGCATCACGCAGTTGCTGCAGATTTGTTGGCTGCACATCCACAATGCGAGTCTCAAAGGTGCTCTGTTGGATTGAGATTTGTTGACTGTGGAGGCCATTAGAGTACAGTGAACTCAAGAAACCAGTTTGAAATTGAGTTTTTTGGAATGGTGCATTATCCTGCTGGAAATTTCCATTAGTAGATGGTTACACTTGGACATAAAGGGATGACATGGTGAGCAACAATACTCAGGTAGGCCATGGTGTTTAAACAATGCTCAATTTGTACTAAGGGGCCACAGATGTGCCAAGAAAATATCCCCCACACCATAACACCATCACCACCAATTCCAATACATTTTATTTATATAACACTTTTCACGATTGTGTAATTGTTCCAAAACAGCTCTACATGAATAAAACGAGAAAACAGAAAAATCATAGGACAACAAATAACATAAAATATGTTATGTATCAATATAATATAGTTCAAAGTTAAGCTAATGTCAGCTGACTCCCAAGGGGTTCAAAAACTCCTAGGAAAAAAAAACCTTAAAAAGAGAGCCAGACCTAGAAGAAGATATACTTTATATTGAGTACTATATTATGGAATTCAAAGTTTTAATAATTTACATTTAAAAGTTAAAGGAAGCGGTTGGTTGTCGCTTACCAGACATGGGCAATCCAGTAGAAAAATTTTCTATAAGATTCTTTGAGAATAAAAAATTTTGAAATAAAGGGAAGCGGTCTGTGATCGCTGGTCAGATATCAGCTGGGCATCACAATAATAGGAGGCCAGTAGATCAGCCTGAACCGTTGATATAAGGGAGGATGGATTCATGCTTTCATGTTTATGCCAAATTTGACTCAACCATTTTAATAACACAGCTGGAATTGAAACTTGTCAGACCAGGCGACGTTTTTCCAATCTTCTATTGTAATATTTTGGTGAGCCTGTTTAAATTTTCTCTTTAAATTTTTATCTCTCTGACACTTATAAAAACTGTTTTATATAGTACTGACAAGAACAAAGTCTAATAATAAGCGAGTGCTTGTATCGCGTTAAGATTAAATAGGAAAGCAATCAGGGACGTGCACAGGAATTTTTAAGGGCAGTTGCTCTGACTTAAATAAAGGGCACCCCCCCTAAAAATTTTTTTTAAAACTCACGGCCTATATGAAGGACTGAGAATAACATGGTCTTTATTAAAATCAGCAAACATGTTTGCCTAATGCCTACCAAAAAAATTGTAGCCTAGGCTGCTTGTCTCCAAGCCGTAGCTAGCTGCTATCTGTCTGATTATTTAGGCTTAACTGTGGCAAACTCAGCCTAGATTCATGAATATTTTAACAGAGGTGGAAAGAGTAGCCAAAAACTTTACTCAAGTAAAAATACAAGTAACTAAATAAATAATTACTCAAGTAGAATTAAAAAGTATGCAATGAAAATAATACTCAAGTAGCGAGTTACTAGTTACTCATGAAAAAATAAATCTAGATATACACGCGCAAACACACACACACACACACACACACACACACACACACACACAATACGGTGCCCTCCATAAGTATCAGAACTGTAAAGACAAGATTTTTCTGTTTGCTATGGAGACCAGAAATTGGTAAGATAAATATCAGTATGTCAGAAGTTTAGAATGTCACATTTTATTAACCTATGTTTATGTTTCAACACATACATTCTTTAACAACAAAGAACAACAGCATTAAATGCTGACTTATGTATGTTGTACACAAATGCACATAAGTGAATCAAACTGATCCTACACATTTTATGCTTTTCATGTGTAAACAATCAGGACACAGCTCAGTGACACAGCTCAGTGACCATTAAAAAAAAATAATATGACAGATTCTGTACTTTTGTCTCATGTTCATCTTTTAATGTTTAAACATTTCTTGACTCCACAACAAACAGAAGAAAACTTATGAAGGGCACTTCTACAGTATGTGTAAAACTGCAACATACACAAACAGTACAGAAAAAAGAATACAAACACAGAATAGACAAGCATTTCAAATTAACAAATTAACTCTAGTCTCAATGTTGATGTAGCTTATAGCTGAAATATCAGACAAGTAAATTGTCATGTCACGTGTGTTTTGTGAGAATCACTTACATCACAGTCAGTACAGTATACAGCGAATCAGACGTCAATCATCGATGGATTTTCTTCAATCTGTGCTACAATGCTTCTGGAGGTTGCTCGCGTTTAACTGTGTCTGACGATGAACAGGTCGCGTGTATGTAATGGCGGGTACATGTGTGAAGTTTTGCTTTTAGTTAAAAGATTGGTAAATTCATTTCCACGTCACCCAACACTGGTTATATTCTGCGTGTTTCTACATAGGTTACGAGTAAAACAGCTTCGAACGATTCCGTTTTTGCAGCGATCTGAACAATTCATTCAAACTGATTCGCGAACCAATTTAAACGTTTGGCCCATTCGCTTTGTAAAGAATCGACTCAAAAGACACGTTTATTTGCAACACTTTGTAAGGAATCGACTCAAACGAGTCATTAATTCGCGAATACGCCAGAAACACAAGATAGCAATTTAAAAATAAAATACAAATTTCGTAATTAATTAAAATACAGTAACGAAGGAACGCTGCATAGTGTAAACGAAGTAAAAGTACAATTTATTTTTTTCCACCTCGGAAGGGCAACTTGAGTCGAGAAGGGCATATGGGCAGTTGCCCGGGCAACCTGAGCAACCCCCCTGTGCACGTCCCTGAAAGCAATAGTACCGGCTGTGATTAGGCCTCGTGCCTCTGGCTTAATCACAGCCGTGATTATATAAACAAATATCACACTCCTACTTGAGCGATATTGCTTAAATATCATATTGTCATTATGCCTGAACTGTGGTTGTACCACTAAATTGTATTGCTTTTCAATATCAATATACAGCTACTGGTTTAGTTGCATAACTTTCAGGTGTGTGCACACGTACCCGATAAAAGTTGTTTACGTTTGAATTGATGTCGCTCTACATACGTCATCTGGTATAACTGAAACGATTGGCTATGAGCTACGTACAGACACATTTGATAGACATTCATAGCGCCCAATAAACGGCTCTGGGCATTCGTAAACCAAGCCTCAAATACGAGAAAATGAGCATATGGATCCCAGACAACGTCTCATTCTCTATGAGACTGGTCTGGTGTTAGCCAGGCTAGACGCTCACTGAATATGTTCTCTTTTTTGGACCATTCTCTCTGCCAAATCACAGATCACAGCCAAATCATGTTACATGATAGGTTGTTTAATTCAAGAGTTTGATAGTCAAGAGAGTCATAAACCAAGGGATCTTGATTTACCCATATGCTGTTCATTCTCTATAAAAAGCTGACTCTATAACTCTGGCTGAAGTTTTATATCTGTGCTGCTCTTTTTCACATAAGTGATTAGGGGGGCTGGGTCTATCCAGCTCCAAAGGTAAAAGGTCATTCGCAGTCTGCAAGATAGGGAACCACATTGGTTATTATCTTGTCCATCACTCAGGTACTGTTTACACTTGGTATTAAGATGTGTTTTCATCGATCGGATCACAAGTGGACGAGAGAGACACATTACGTTTACACCTGGTATTTAAATCCGTCTCTTTTGTCCACTTTCGACCGCTTCTGTCCTGAATACTGTGAGGGGGTGGTCTGTGAGACGGTGGGCGAGTCTCTCTGCTGTCCTTCAAAGGCGAGCGGGAGTAATTATGAGTTTATATGGACGCAAACTAATATTATGTCGGAGTCTGCTGTTTGTTTAGCAAGTATACATGCTGCACAGTGTTTTGTACGTTTATATGTTGGAGCTTTCTCTGAATTTTCAGCGCAATTGATGAAATAGGATCGCGCAACTTTCACGCTTTCAAAATGAAACTACGGAGAACACCCGCAGTAGTTTTATCAATGAAAGGCAAAAAATAGCGCTGTTCACCATATGTTCACACCAGAAGTAAAAAAAAAGACGTAAAACTTGTGTTTAATACCTCAGATTAGATAAATGGGCAAAGAGAAGGCGGTCGCATGTTGCTGTTCGAACACATTCAACCACATATGCGTTCCGCAACTCCAAAGCGATCCGATCGAAAGTGGTTTCAACTACCTCTGAATGTCGTTGAAAGTGGTCGAAAGTGGAAGCATTCAAAACATTTTAAACACCGTTTACACCTGGCATTAACGTCGTCCACTTGTGATACAATCGACGAAAACGCATGTTAATGCCAAGTGTAAACAGCCTCTCAGTATAACAGACTTTTATAGTTTGCTTTCTGTCAATCTCTGTTGTCAATTTTTTTAAGGCAGATTAGATGTCCATAGAGTCTCCTGCAGCAGAGAATTTAAATTATGTTTAGCTTTAACAACAAGACTTTTTGGTTACACTTTACATTAAGATTCCTCTTGTGAAGCATTTATAAATGTGTTTATGAAGTATTATTTACTATAAATAAATACCTATAAATACATATAAAGAAGTGCCATCTTGTTAAATGGTGAGCCATATTAACTCACAATTAACTCAATTAACTTACTTATTTATACTTAATATTCTAAGGGGGAAAAAGGTTAACTATATTATGTAACTGGTAAGCTTATTAAAAAATAAAGTGAATTTAGCATTTTAAGTTATTTTTGTTTAAATTGTATTAGGTTTATTAATTTTACATTTGTATGAACTAAGGCATTTAAGTTTGTTCTACAGTTTATTAAGCGGATTTGAAGCTAACATATTTAAAAAACATACGATACATGCTGAGAACATTTGATCAATATCATAATCTCTTTTTTGACGGAGGTTGCATTTAGCATTTGCATCTGAGCTCTTTAAATATTAATGTATACGTTGAATGCACTTTACATCGCTTTGGATAAAAGTATCTGCCAAATGCATTGAAAATGCAAATTTCTTTTACTGCCTTGATTTAATAGCTTTGTGAATTTGTCCACAGTTTTGTGGAGCTTCCACATTAAAGTTAATAATTCTGCGTAGACAGTATTACATTTTATTCTTTTGGCAGACACATTATACTTAATGTATTATATATAAGTTTTGCTCTATAAGTGAGCCAATTAAATGCAACAATTAAATGACTGATGTGTATTAAATTGTGAGCTAATGGCCATTTAAGTGCAGCTTGTGCATGCCAACTACCCTCTGTGGCCCTGCCTGTTTTGGAAGCATGACATATTTAAAGCCAAACTGTAAAGCAAGGGAAAATGGCAAGTAATTTACAATTGCTAAGACTACTTTGTTCGGGTAATGTACCCCCTAAGGTTACTTTAAATCGATTTTGCAGTTTGGTGAGATATAGTGTCTAAAGCAACGTGCAGAGCATTGATGGTTTTCCAAACATGTGTTTGTTTCTGCTTGTAAAACAGCTTGTTAATGATCTTAAATTTATTCTAGAAACCTTTATCTGTTTTTTGACAGTCAGTGCCTGTTGTATTCTCTCATGAATATAACCATCTAAAGATTGTAATTAGCAAATTATGAGGTTTCTGAACAAAGACTGGTACAGTTTTTCTCCTAGGGGGTTTTTCACCCCGGGGAGGCAGCCTTTTTGGGCTTTACCTAGCTTCCTCTTCTATACGTTGCTTTAGTAATACGTGCAATTATAATATTGAGTCATAGCCGCAGCAAATTTAACTGCTCATGCTATCATGTATTTTGTTGTGCTATCTGTCGTTTTCTGTGCTTTTCACTGCTTCTATTTATGTAAAGCTGCTTTGAAACAATTGACTTTTGTGAAAAGCGCTATATAAATAAAATTGAATTGAATTGAATTGAATGGTGCACCCAATCAATGTGTGTTAAAACAAAACACAGGATTTGTCATGAGTTTAGGCTTTGTCTTCCCAACAAAATGAATCATAATTCTTAAAGATTAATCTTGCATAAAAGGCAGCTCGCAGCAAGTAGGTGTCGAACACTGTGTCCTAACTACACACAATACGATAAGATTCTAGTGACAAGCAATTTGACAGTCCACACCAGACATGGTGTGACTGCAAGTACACGACAAAATCAATCAAAAACCACAGCCATCAGAAGAGTGTGTGGGTGGGTTCTCTCTGTACTTGCATCGAAATTGACATAGGCTCAATTAAAGTATTCATAAATCATAAATATTAAACCATTTAAACATGATTAAAAATACCTACAAAATTACTGAAACAATCTTTTTCAAAAATTACACTTGTTTACATTAAGTTGATATTTTAAATGTTCCAAGATCTGAAGTAAATAAGCCATTGTTGTTTTCAGTAAGACTACAAAGATGGACACACAAAATGATATTCAAATGACATTAAATGCCATCAGGGCTGGTTAGGACCAGTGTTGGGGAAAGTTACTTTTAAAAGTAATGCATTGCAATATTAAGTTACTTTTGTGTTACTTTTTCTTACTTGGCTGAGACTTGATCTCTTTCAGGCCTTGCAGGTGTTTTTTATGATCGCAAAAATGTCAAGCTCCGGCCTGCCATCTCCGTTTCTGATTAAAACTGTTCCGCTTAGGCGCACAGAGTGCGTAACTTTACCTTAATATGTTCAGATTAAATCAGTACATTATTTTATTTATTTAAAATGAATTTATTAAACTGAAAAGTAACTCGCATGACTTTTTTTAAAAAAGTAACTCAAATATTAAAGGTATTGGGGAGGATTATCTATTTCCGAGTGGATCATCAAGACTATTGGTCCTCCTAGTTGTCAATCAAGAGTGTTGCGCAATTGCATTTTTTTTAAAGTGGAGAAGGCAGTTCTTTTCTAAAATTCGAGAAAATCGTCCGCTATACCTTTAATGTGTACATTTATAAAGTAATGCGTTCAGGGCTTGACATTAACAACTGCCAATCCGCCAAATCTGGTTAGATTTCGGCCGTGGCGAGTAAGACAGCCAATCCCACCAGCCACTTTGGCAGATTTTTTTAATTGTCATTTTCTTAAAAGTTATGCGAAATGATAAACAATGCGCAATGCGACAATGGAAACTACAACTCCCATGAGCACTCTGCACCCAGCGCAACGCACAGAGACCATTTGTTGAGAAGCGCACGCGATCAGCGGAGCATTGCGGACCAAATCGTCAGCATTTTTAACTCTTTCACCGCCAGCGTTTTTTAAAAAAAGTTGCCAGCCAGCGCCAGCGGTTTTCATGATTTTCACAAAACTTTAATGCCTTCCAGAAAATGTTCTTCTTTAAATATATAAACATACATGAAAAGAACAGACCCTCTGCTTTCAAACAAAAAAAAAACGTTTCATCCTACCTTTAGTGGTTCTTTTGCAATCAGCTTTTGAATATGGGTAGGTTTCTGTAAAAACACCACATTTTGAGCAGAAAGCTGAGATAATTCCATTTTTGTGACGGACTTTACATAGAGATCCCATTCAGAGCGATCTTTAAAACAGACACGGACATGCAGCCCCTTGCCATAGGGCAATACTTCCGGGTTTAAAAAGTTGCGGAACCACCTGGTGGATAATAGAGGTATTGCGGAAAGACGGAAAATCTCGTCATTGGCGGGGAAGCGTTTTCTCTTAATTGACGAGATATCTCGTCAATGGCGGGGAAAGAGTTAAAAGAGCACGCAAGGGCTGATGGATTTGCGAATGCACAAGAGGACACAGCCTGAGCGCATACACACTTAGGGAAAGATAAAACAATTGCATGGAAGTGATTGAAGAGATATAAATTGCATGCACACTCTCAGGGCAAGAACGGAGAGAAATTCAGCGCGTACCTGAATGCACACAAAATCAAAGGAAACATGCCAGCTGAGAGGTTTGCGCATTATTTTAATGTAGGCTACTTTGGGCAACAATGTCCTCTCAAAATTGGTCACTTTAAACAGAAACCACGATCAAGCATGATCAAACTGTATAAACAAGTTGACAGTAAAAACAACTAGCCACTTAAAAAGTTAATGTCAAGCCCTGAATGCGTTACTTTACTCGTTACTTAAGAAAAGTAATAATATTACGTAATGCGCGTTACTTGTAATGCGTTACCCCCAACACTGGTTAGGACAAAAAAACAACAAGATCTCACGAAAAGTCGTGTTGTAGTCACAAAAAATTTGATAAATTTATGTGTGTCCATGGCCCGAAATTCAGCTGTTTTCGTGCCTTAGCACAAAAGTCTTTTTCGTGTCACATGCACAAATTTCTATAAATAACTTTTTCTGTCTATGGCATGACTTTCTTTTCCATGTCATTTTATGTATTGTTTTTAAATTGTCGCTTGGGTTTGGGGTTAGATTTGGGGTTTGTGTAAGGATGTACTTTTATGTATTGGTTTCTACATGATTTTCTTCTGTTTTTAAAACTTGCCTGGAGTTGGGGTTTGGGTTAGGATATCTAAAAATGTAACAGAAAGTCATTCTAACCCCAACTCCAAGCAACAATGGTAAGAAAATAGAAAAACCAATACGTGAAACGGACGGAAATTTGTGCGTGCTCAACGCACAAATAAAACTGAATTTCGTGCCATGGACATGAATAAATCAATACAATTTTGCATAACTATAACACGACTTTCTGTGAGATCAGTCTGACAAAAAATAGATTTAACATTGGAAAGATAGTTTTTATTGCATGTTGTGTTGTCGCATCACATGTGATTAGATCACAGTCCTAATTCCATTCCTAACCAGCCATAAGAACGACAAGCAACAGCTAATTTTTTATCATGTGGTTAATTATTCTGTAACGTCACGCTGCATAACCCCATACACTAAAATCTTATTTAACGTAAATTCTGCTTCTTAACTCTTTCGCCACCATTGACGAGATATCTCGTCAACCAAGAGAAAACGCTTCCCTGCCAATGACAAGTATTTCCGGCTTTCCGCAATACCGCTATTATCCCTTCCGCAACTTTTTAAACCCGGAATTATTGCCCAATGGCAGGCGGCTGCATGTCCGTGTCTGTTTTAAAGATCGCTCTGAATGGGATCTCTATGAAAAGTCTGTCACAAAAATGGAATTATCTCGGCTTTTTGCTCAAAATGTGGTGTTTTTGCAGAAACCTACCCATATTCAAAAGCTGATTACAAAAGAACTACTGAAGGTAGGATGAAACGTTTTTTTTTTTTTTTTTGAAAGCAGAGGGTCTGTTCTTTCATTTGGTATACTGTATGTTTATATATTTAAAGAAGAACATTTTCTGGAAGGCATTAAACTTTTGTGAAAATCATGAAAACTGCTGGCGCTGGCTGGCAACTTTTTTTTTAAACGCTGGCGGCAAAAGAGTTAAGTAAATTAAACAGAAAACATAGACTGTGTGATTCTTTAACATGAATTTATATGATAATATCACAAAGTCGGAAAATTATAAGGTATGCTTTCTCATTTTGGTATGCAGTGTGTTGAGTGGATTAATGTCAATTGCGAGATCTCATGGATGTGCTGTTCTGCTGGCCATGATTTATGAATGATTGTATTGTGTCATCATGCCCATTTTCACGTTTAATGTGGACAGACAAATTGCTTGTCATAAAAATCTTTTCACATTTCACAAGGTTTAGGAGACACTTTAACAACGCCCTTCAGCCATGACTACATTCAACATTAAAGCACAGTTTCTGGTACATCTAGCCTAAAACGACATCCCAACTAAAATAAACAATTAAGTAACAATAGTAATGTACTACAGTATAAATCTGTGTTAAAATATACAGAGAGAAAGAGGAATGAAGAGAGAGGGTCTGCGGCAGGTAAGGGTATTAAAAGAGGCCAGCAAGAATTGCAGCTCATGGCAGCTCTGATGGATGGAGCTTGTTAGGTGGCCCAACTGTTAGCTAAGTGACAGTGACAGCTGGAAAAGGCCTCTATTACCACCTTTAAGACGTGGCTAAAATCCCCATCAACCCTTTGAAGCAGATGTCGATAACCCAGGGCAAAAGTTTCATCAGCCGCAATGACAGCTGCTAACAGTGACGCATTTTCATCAGATGGACGAAGCCACAATCTAGACGCTAATGTTCATAGGCAGCATGACAAAAACATTCAAAAGCACTTAGCACATAAGGGGTTGTGCCAGGTCCTTATAGATTAATGCAGTAAATGCTTTGCATGTGAAACAAGCCTAAACAGAAATTCGAACTCGACAGCTAGTATTGCACGCATGAGTTTCCCACACCTCAGGATGTGCCCCGTTAGCCGCTGTGACCAATGGATTTCACATTAGAAATCGACACACATTAGCAACGTTGTTATTTGTTGTACGGATCCAGTGTTGTCAAAGCAGACCTACAGTGTGATGTCAGTACAATGTTAGACATTGTGCATTGTCAGAAAAATTGTCAAAACGGTACTGTCTTTAGCGTTACCCTTTTTGAAATAGTAAACCTTTGCACTTAAAGAGTTCATATTAGTTACTCAGATGTACATATTGTACCAAATGTATTCAGATCTTTATCTTTCTTTATTCTTTACACCATTTCAGCATCTACAGGTTGGGGGGTTCAATTTAGTATATTCAATTCAATGAAAGCTATAGTGTAAGTTCTACTAGGACTAAATGCCACGTCATTCATTACATTTTGATCCAGCCAATCATCTCTTGAATCTTGGAGTTCCCTACAACCTCTTTTGCGTGTGCAGATGCCAACGCTGATGTTCACCTCCATCCTCCCCACCACCACCACCAGGTTGGCCCTATCCATACATCCGGGGGGAGGGGGGTGGTAGGCTCCGCCCCTGCCTCAGGCAGGAACAGCGAAAAGCTACAACCCTCCGGCTGAGTTATGGACGGGGGTTCTAAGCCAAATAACTATATCAAAGCTGCATCCTTTTGCTTACAAATTGTTAAATAAATGCTATCAAATGTTACATTACCTCCTGAGTCTTTCTGGTAGAACCTAACTTCTATGTTTCTGGCCTGTAGTACCAAGAGTAAACACACGCTGACACAGAGATAACATGCAAACACAGAAAGGCCACCTGACCTACCTTTGGCTCAAACTAGGGACCTTCTTGCTGCGAAGCAACATTGCTACCCACTAAGCCATCCTATATATAATGCTGGATTTACACTGCAAACCTTGATGCCTAATTCTAATTTGTGGCCTGTATCTTAGTTTTTTTTTTTTTGACAACCTGCTTACATCATCTTTTAAAAGTGACTCTTATCCGATATCTGCATTTACACTAAACACTTGGCAAAACAATTCAAGGTAGACATAATGATCTAAACACACCCAAAGAGGAAGTAAAATGTTGCCATATGGAATGGACACTAGCAAAATGATTTTACAAGATTATAGAGGTGTCAGGATTTACTGGCGTCGAACCCAAGCACAGACACAGGTAGAAAAACACTTATTCTTTATTAACAAATAAACAAAAAACTAAACCCACAAGGAGGTGAAACAGCATTGAACAATGCAATATATACAAGACCGACTTAACCTTAAACTGGACTAGACTATAACATAAACCAGGACTAGATATAACACTAAACATACATAACTTGACTTTGACATAGAATAAACTCGACTTAACTTGACTGGGTAAATACACCTTCAGACAGGAACAAAGCAAATTGAACGATAGTAGACAGAACAGCAAACACAAGGACTTTATATAGGGAAGAAATAATGAGGGAACAGATGACAATGATTAAACAAAAAAGACAAGAGGATGACAAGGGTGCGGTGTAAAAGTGACAAGACACGGGAAACACATTGTCTAATATAAACTATACTTAGACCACGCGTTCCCACACAAAACATTGTACTGTCAGAACCCTGCCATACTGAACTAGATATTAATACTAAACAAGACTCCTGACAAGAGCTTTATTTCTGTAACAAGACATAAAACCTCAACGTTACTCCATTAAGTGGAGCAGTTGTCCTCCATTGCGCTTGACGTCATTTGCCAGTGTCGCATTTTCAATGACGCACACGTCTTGAGATGGGAATATCTGATCTGTCCACTTACATTGTGAATGTAAATGCATGTATTCACCTGTTCTCAAGATGGCCACCGCCAAGCTGCCATCTGTTCCCAAGATGGCTGTCTCCATGTCTGCACCAGTTTTTGAGGCTGTTGCTGTCATAACTGTCCCTGTTTTCAAGATGGCCACTACCATACAGGTACCTGTTCTCAAGAGGGCCGTTGTAATGCCTGCACCTGTTGTAAGATGGCCACCGCCAACCCAACATCTGTTCCCAAGATGGCTGTCTCCATGTCTGCACCAGTTTTTGAGGCTGTTGCTGTCATAACTGTCCCTGTTTTCAAGATGGCCACTGCCATACAGGTTCTCAAAGAACAAAGAAAAGGGCCGCACTTTGCATATAAAAACGTATTTTTTATTGGCACAGACGCGTTTCGGCTTTGCGCCTTCCTCAGTGTGCTTAAGTGAATGAACATTCCAAACTCATTCATGTATATCTACCCCGCCATACACCCACACAATCGACCAATGATAATGTAGTGTCATCCCATTCATCAATCATTCAATTAAAACAATTAATATAATCATCATTTTTTGTTTTTTAACACATTGTACACAGAACTACATCAGAAGTACACCAAAGTTACTCAGATCAAGTGAACCAATAACAGTTTTTTACAAAAAACAAGTCAATGACAATTCTTCATTCATGCCATTAGGTGTGCATGTATTCAAATTAAAAATATACCACGCCTCCCTCTGTAGAAGGCGGTTCTCACGATCTCCTCCTCTCATAAGCCGACTAACTGTTTCTAAACCCATAAACCTAAGTGTGTTAGCATCATGTCCTGCGCTGTTAAAGTGTCTTGCTACTGGGGACCTTTCATCATTCTTCCTAATGTTGCACTTATGTTCACAAATTCTGGTTTTCAATTGGCGTTTAGTTTTGCCCACATACAATAACCCACATGGGCATGTCAGTAAATACACCACAAAGGAAGTTAAACAAGTGATTCTGCCTTTCACTCTGAACGTCCTGTTAGATTTTGGATGCGTAAAAGTTTTTTCAGTGAGCATGTAATTGCATGCCACACAATTAAAGCACTTAAAATTGCCGTCTGGGATTTTGAAAGAAAGACGCAGCGGACTCGGCGCAGGCAAATACGATCGCACCAAACGATCTCTCAAATTAGATGCTCTTTTATAACAAAATCGCGGAGGGTCTTGGAAAGCATGACCGATTGTGGGGTCACTGCTTAAAACGTGCCAGTGTCGTTGAACGATATGTTTTAATGAATGTGATATGTGTCCATAAGTAGACACAAACGTAATTGGAGTATCTGTATGTGGTTTCTGCGCTCTGTCAGTCATTATATTTGTGCGTTCGATGTTGCGTACCCGCTCAAGGCAATCTCGTAATAATGTGTTATCATATCCCCTATTTGCGAATCTTTGACATAGCTCTCCTGCCTGTCTTTCAAAAGCCTCTTCACTGTCACAAATACGGCGTACCCTTAGTAACTGACTATACGGTAAACTGCGTTTCAGTGATGGTGGGTGAAAACTCTTGTAATCTAGAAACGCGTTACGATCTGTATCTTTTCTGTAAATCTCAGTGTGTAGTACATTATCACATTTTTTAACCCATACATCCAAGAAAGCCATGGCATTGGGATCAGAGTTTAAGGTGAATTGAATGGAAGGCAGTCTAGTGTTAACATAATCATGAAAAGCTTCCAACTCTTCCTTCGTTCCCTTCCATATAAAAAACACATCATCAATATATCTGTACCATACCTTAAGATGTTTTTTGAATTCATTATCGGAATAAATAAAATCATGCTCGAATTTTCCCATAAACATATTGGCATAATTGGGTGCCATTGGCGAACCCATGGCAGTTCCTTGTGTTTGTAGATAAAATTTATCCTGAAACATGAAATAGTTTTTGGTCAAGACATCATTACACTGCCATACAGGTACCTTTTCTCAAGAGGGCCGTTGTAATGCCTGCACCGGTTCTAAGATGGCCACCGCCAAGCCCACATCTGTTCCCAAGATGGCTGTCTCCATGTCTGCACCAGTTTTTGAGGCTGTCGCTGTCATAACTGTCCCTGTTTTCAAAATGGCCACTGCCATACAGGTACCTGTTCTCAAGAGGGCCGTTGGAAGGCTGGTCTTTCTACTCCTATGGTCTCCAGTTCTGTGGAACAGATGAGGCTTTAGGTATATCCATTGACTTCTGTGTTTCCTGTATTTGCCATGGCTCTGGTGTGTGTGGTCTGCTTTCTGCTAATTGCCTGAGTTCCCCAGTCTCTCTGTCCTGCCCAAGATAGCCATACCTGGGCTCCTTGAACTCTGCCTGGCCCAAGATGTCCGTCCCTGAGCTCTCTGAACTCTCTGCCTGGCCCAAGATGTCCATCCCTGAGCTCCCTGAACTCTCTGCCTGGCCAAAGATGGCCATCACCGAGCTCCCTGAATTCTTTGTCAGGTCCAAAATGGCCATCCCTGAGCTCTTGGAACTCCCACTGCCTAGGTTCCTGTTGCCGCCTGCACCACCATGGGTCTCAACATTGCTCTGGTCTCGACCTGGTCTCCGGTTCCGCACGCAGCTCCGATCTGGTCTCCAGTTCCGCCCACGGCTCCGACCTGGTCTCCGGATCCGCCCGCAGCTCCGATCTGGTCTCCAGTTCTGCCCACGGCTCCGACCTGGCCCAGCCCTGGCTTCCTGGGCCTCTGTTCTCTGAACTCTTGTTTTTGCTCTATAGGAGCGTCTGGTATCAGCTCCTTAGAGGGGGGGTAATTTCACAGTGTCTGGTTGGTGTTCCCTGGGTGGCCACCAGAGGTCTCTTCCCCACACGGTCACGTTCATCAAGAACTGCATTACCTATATATATGTATATGTACGTGTGTGTCTGTTCAGTTCTTGTTATGCACTTGGATCTACCTTTTTGTGTGTGCGTGTCGTGACAGTACTGCCCAAGTGACAGTTTGGGACCATTTTTTTTACCATTTCTTTTCTGACAGTGTGTTGTTAGTGACACATCAGAATTAAAGATTCTAATTAAAAGATGATATTTCTTATAAATAGCATGTACAGGTAAATGTAAGTGTTACACAGAGAAAAGAAAATCATTGGTTTGGAATGTCATAAACAACAAAAAATATTAATTTTGGGCAGAACTGTTTCAAGTTGATTTCACTTGTTATTTGATAAACTGAATTTTATGAATGTAACAACCTAAAATAGAGGTATCTAACCCAATCCTAACAGCCACAAAGCGAGAAGCAACCTTTGTGCATACAGTATGTGTTCCCTGGGGATCAAACCCATGATTCTACCAACTGAACTTCAGGAACATCAACACTGCCAAGTGCATACATTTAATTGCAGACAGTGTTTGTTTTCATGTTATAAAGTTTATGAAGAGTGTAGCGGCCACGAGTGGCTCCTGTCATGAGCCAGGATGTCAAGGATTCTGCATGCAAATGTTGCAATTAATTTTAAGCAAACAATGACAATGAAGGTATATTATACATTTCAATGGTACAGTATATCTAAGTAATTTAAATGAGACAACAAAGGCTAAAAAATACATTTTATCCAGAATGCAGCCATACTGTATTAAGATACTGGTTAAACAGTCTGAACTCAAAGAGACCTTGGTAATGTATGGAGGGACATGAGTAACAAAGATATGAGCTGACAAGAACAGAAATCCTTTCAGCTCTAAAGGACATAGTGGTGACAAATGCATCCCACTGAGCAATCAGGGACTATCATTGATTCTTACACTTCAGCCGGTTCCCTTGACAACACAGTGGTCAAACATTAAAGTTCCATTCAATGTTACTTTGGTTTATAACCTCTGTTCTGTGCCTTATGGTTTTGCAATGTTACAGTTAACTTTTATAAAGACTGAAACTAGTAGTAGAACAGTTAAAATAAAATATAATAAAAATATTAATTTTAAATCAAAGATGAACAAGCTAAACTGAAACTCAAATGTGCCCTACAATATGAATGGGAAAAAATACAAATAAAATTACTTTTTAATTCCAGCTTCCATATTTTCTACCCTGGATCAGTGGCGGCTGGTGACTGCCTTTCCGAGGGGTGCGAATTCAAAATAAGTGTTCAGAGTATCATGTGTGTTGCTCGTGTTTGGAGAAAATAACTTGCGTCATCATTTACTTTGGGGTTTTTACCTTTTGCATATCGTTAACATGTAATAATACACACTTACACACCAAAGTAAATGAAAAATCGTAAATCGGACAATAGGTTACTTTTAAAAGACAAGTTTGTTGCCGTTTAGAATCTTTCCACAACATTTTGGTAGAGTTGGGTCCGAGTCCACCTTTGTCGAGTACGAGTCAAGACCAAGTCCTTAAACATCAAGTCCAAGTCCGAGTCCAAAAGGGTCCGAGTTGGACTCAAGTCCGAGTTCTTAAAGGCCGAGTCCAAGTCGAGTCCGCCAGAGTCCATAAAGTAATTAAATTGAAAAAAGATACAAAATTTGTATTTTAAATGGTTACTTTCTATTAATACTTTAACCTTTCAACCCATTTAACCAACGACAATATAAAAATGTAATAAAAATACCTCTTTTGCATCATGTCTTTGCCATTGAACATTTTTATTCTATGTCAACTAGTTTCCTATCAAAACTGATTTCAAAGAAAAGAAAATTATATAGAGGTATCTTCTTTTTACCAGAAGTCATGCAAATAAATTCTCTATGATTTTCGTAAGCAAAACAAATTATTGCTGACTTTGAGGACATCGTGCTAGCCATGCATTGATGTGTGTGATCATCGGAGGACGGAGGTTCATTGCAAAACACAATGCTGTTATATTATTTTGGTCAAAACTGTGATTGATAAGCACGCGAGACGGCAGAACTTTGCTATGGTTATTTCTGTGTCAATCATCACATTTTCGGGAGTGAGTCTTGTTCCATACAGACATGACACGAACATTTAGGGGATTCACTCCCGCATTTAAATGCAGTTGTCACTCTCGAAAGTTTGCAGTGTGTACGAGACGAGACATTAATTAATTTCTCATCTCAAGTTCATGCTGTTTTTAATGTTGCACATGACGTGGACTCGACTGTACTCGTGTCAAGTCCGAGTACAAATTCACCCGAGTGCGTGACAAGTCCGAGTTCATTCAAAATTTGACTCGAGTCCGGACTCGAGTCCGAGTCCAAGTTCGAGTACCCCAACTCTACATTTTGGTGTCACAAGTGGGATCCTCTTGACCGGAATGCTTGTAACTTAAATAGACAGTGATTGCCTATCTGGGACTTAGGTTATCTAACCCTACCCCACTAGAATTTAGGGACAAGGGGCTGTGGTCTTGTAGACTCCTGGAGAACTGACAGCAGGATCCAAAGAATCCTGTGGGAAAACCGATTCACAGAAATTAAGGTAAAATATTAAAAGTTTGTCATCATTCAGAAACTTTCCACAATCAAAAACAACACAATATTCAGGATATTTAGTGGTTCTTTAGTTTGAACACACAATAAAAAAATCAAGATACTAAGTAAATAAATAAATAAATCTCAGCTTAAAAAGGCTGAGAGCAGAGTGAAAACATTTTACCTTAATTAATTGACACTTAATTGGTGCAATTACTGCTCATATTAAAATAGAAACCTTCGTCGAAAATTAAATGTAGGTTAATTTCAGATATTTCTTTTTACAAAGGGACATAGACCAAACAATGAATGGCAGCAATCTAACAGATGTTCTTCTCATCATGTTTAGTTCCTAGATTAACTGTTTGCCTTGAGGAGAAAACTCATCCAGCAACAAAAAAGCTCATTTTGTTGTCAATTTGTGATATATCTTCTCTCTGAAGTAAGAAAGTGTAACATTATTAAGACAACATGCAGATTCCAAAATAAAATAACTGGATTTTACAGTATATTTTGTTAAAACAGCTCTAGAATGTTCCATTAGTTTTATTTTATTTAATTGTCTCCTTATAGGAGACTTTATATAGTTTGCTCCTATACAGGAAAGAGTTTACTGCATTTAGAGTGTGTAGCTACTGTATTAGAGTCTTGTAACATTTGTATAAAATCAATAGTTGAGAATCAGCAGAGCTTCAAGCGTGTTGTTCTGAAAATTAGTCCCTCGGAGATCACATATACAGTATCTTCTCAGTGGACTGTACATCAGGTTGTTTACTTTCTCTACACACATTTTTCCCTCCATACCACTGACCCCATTGAAACACTCATTTTAAAGGTTTTTCAAGCAAACCCTTTATTCCTGCAAGGCTGTTTAGACATGATGAAAGAGGATCTTAATTGGACACATTTTAAGATCAAATGTCTAAAATTAAATTACATGGATCAGCATATCTGAGATGAGCTACTGTAAGATGTGCTGCAGTCCTATTTTAAGTAAAAGTTTTATTGTGCCATATGTGGGATTCAAATAAACGTGCACTAGAGTGAGTACGGTCCCATCCATTACTAAATTAACCATGTTTTTTTTGTAAAAGTGTAGTAACCATGTTTTTTTGGTGTATTGATTACTATTAACAAACCTGTGGTTTTACTACACTAACCATGGTTTAATTATGGTTTTTAAAAAAACATTGTTGGTTTAAACCATGTTTATTTTGTGCTTAACATGGTTTTACTACAGTAAGCATGTTTTTTTAGTAGTAAAACCATGGTAAATTTTTGTAAGAGATATGTGGGATTTTTTTCATGTAATGATGTAACCAGTAATTGGGGGGGGAATAAACTCTAAATCAAACTTTTACTCTAGTAATGCAGGACTCTAAATAACCATTTATCAGGTGACGATGTATCATTACTGCTTAGCTAAAATGATGAAAATGTTACTGTTGAAATCAACTAAAGCATGAAATACATGTATGAATCTATAAATTTGAGTATAATGTGGGTTTATTATCGGTAATGAACTAATCAAGGTAATCATTCACACAAACACATACATTTCGTGCAGTCTATCACGCATTCCAACTTTAAAACAGGGAACAGGAAAATCAATAAAAGTCATGACTTACATGACTTACTCAAATCAACCTACTATTTTTGTTTTGGCTTGTGAAAAGTTGACATAACTTATAAATCAAGTTGAAATTGTTTAAGTTCCTTTTTTTAAGAAACATAAAATACATGTTGATTGAAAATATGTGTGCCATACCATAGTAAATATTAAGTTTATATTTTATTTTAGTAAATATTAAAGTTTAGACCATACTTCTGAAGATAACACAAGATGCACACAACTCAAAGCATAATCTTTTGGACTGTGTCACCATGGATCTCTTTGGGTGTGGCCCATAGTGACAAATTTGGGAGATTGTGGGGCTGAGACAGTCACAACATTCTTTGCTCATAAAAGACTATTTAAATTCCTAAGCCTATAGGGGTGCTGATAGTGATCAGACTTCCAAAGCATGTACAATGAGCGTTGATAAACTACATCTCTGCTGGCATCACAGCAGATTTAAAATTTTGCTGCTGGCAGTGGTGGGATTCAAACTCACGCCCCTGCAGAGACTGGAGCCTCTGCCCTCACTGCCCATTTCTGTTGTAGGGCGACCTTATTCTTTTCCGGAGGGCCTTATTTGCAAGAAAGATCAGTCTCCTTAGTCCACAACCTGTTATTTTCCATTGTTCACTAAACACACCTGACTACACTAATAAACCAAACTTTTGGAATCCAGGTAAGACTTTCAAAGCACGTACAATGAGGAAACTACATTACTGCTTGCATCACAACTGAGCAACGACAAACACTTTAAGAGTAGCGGGTGCTGTAAGAATGACTGACACAGGGCAATTCAACAAGTTGTGTGCATTCTCATCACACCACTTGGCAAATGCTGCCCACTTAAGGGCATAGAGGCGCCTGGTAGACGAGAGGTGAGAGACTACGTGATCATTTGATTTACGCTCTGTTGCAGTGCACTTGTCATTAGCGGTTCTCGCACACTCTACACACGTGAAGGTTCTACAAACTGATTCCAGATCAGCTTGACTGAATCCAGTTCCTCGACAGCATGTCCACTGCTAAAACAGCATGATAAAGCTGCTAAAATAGCCTAACAAAATATTCCCCTTGTATTTCAAAGAAAAATACAGCATGCGTGATAACAAGAGGCAAGTACATGATGCCAGATTTACAAAAGATTTTCAACTTTTGGTGAACTGTTCCACAAGCCGGCCTTGAAATAATTAGGGTAAGGAAATTTTCTTCTCTGAGTATTAAAGCGTTTTCGCACAGAATATTGGATTTCATTTTAATGTTAGTCCAATTCTATGTAATAAAATACAAATTCAGGGCTGCAAACAGATGTTATTCAAATAAAAAGTAAAATGACTCAGATGTTTGTACATCATGCAGTAGTCTTAATTACTTCTGTTTTGAACTGTTTTAGGCATGTGCTTTTTCTTACTTAGAAGCAGTTCTCACATATTGTCATGTGTTTAGCTTTAAATGTCTATGGTATCATAACTTTAACCTACTATGTCTGAGACTTTTCACTTACCGTCAAAGTTTAAAGGTGTCATGAAGTACATTATTTAGAAATGTTCTTTGAGGTCCATTTATAATGTAATGTTTTCATCACAAACATCATACAGCAATTTAGAAGTACACTCAAAAAAGTACTTTTACTTTTGCCAATTTTACTTAATTATTTCATGTTGATATGGAGCCAGATAAATAATCACATGGCATTTAACAAAAGTGAATCATTTTTATAGTTTTTTTTAAACGGGACAGAGAATGAAAATACATTTTTATGTTGTCTTGGTTGAATCACCGTTTGATAGAAATTTCTTCTTTAGAAATGTCTGCCAGAAAATGGCTCAATCTGAACACCGGATACATGTTACATAAAATGCATCTCACTCCTCCCACTCTCATTCAATTCCCTCCCCTTTAAAATAATTTCCATACATCCCGCCTCTCGCCTCCAACGGGAAGTGAATTGCAGCAGTGTTCGCGACCGTAACATTTCCATCTGTCCGTGTTCTGAAGACGGCGAAGTTTACATTCTTTTGAGTGGCAGCAAAGGCACTTGGTTTTAGCTGGTTTTGCTGGTGTAGGAAGCTGGTTTTGCTGGTGTAGCAAGCTGGTCTAGCTGTGTTTTGGTCACTTTTTAAGCTGGTCTAGCTGGACTTAGCTGGTCAGGCTGGAAGACCAGCTGGCCCACCCAGCTTTGTCAGGCTGGGAGGACCAGCGTAAACCACCTTAAACCAAAGCTTATGCTGGTCTTAGCTGGATTTTTCAGTAGGTATGTGTTTAGTTCTTGCCGTGTATAGTGTTTTCACCTGTGTGTAATCATCACCCCATTACCCCGATTGTCTCCACCTGTAGTCCTGTGTATATATTCCCCTCCTGAGTTGCAGTCTTTGTCGGTTATAGTCTACGGCAGGGGTGCCAACCCTGTTCCTGGAGGGCTACCGTCCTGCAGATTTTAGCTCCAACCCCAATTAAACACAGCTGAAGCAGCTAATCAAGGTGTTCAGGGTTGCTTGATAATTACAGACAGATGTGTTGGAGCTGAAGTCTGCAGGACGGTAGCCCTCCAGGAGCAGGGTCGGGCACCCCTGGTCTAAGGTGTGCACGTTTCTGTTATGTTCCTGAGCTTTATTAAAGTTATATGTCCTTTTGTAAACCCGTCTTTAGTGTCTTCATCCCCGGGCGTGACACTAATATAGCTTTTTTGAGAGAGGTTTTTTGGAAGCTTCTAAAGCATTACAAACCCAACCAAGATGTTGTCTACATGTCACATCAAAGAATGAGGATAACTACCCCGTTCAATCATTCTATATCACCTTTAAAAATATTTATTTTCAACTTACTTTAAAGTATTTCACTTATCTTTAAAGGTCTACACAGAGAAAGCTGCACATTCATAGCCATTACATACTGGAAGTTGCAATTTTGTGTGAATAAATCTCCCAGTAAAAAAACTAATTTTGCTCATGCCCATTCTACGTTTAGTGGTCAGTTACTCTATACCAGCTATGTCACTCAGTAGCAGTCAAGCTGAACAAAGCTACTACAGTGTCAGGGGCCAGAGTGATTAAAAACTGTTAATCTTTAATGGGTTTTCATTCTGCCCAGAAAGCCTATTAACCAACAGCAAAAGAAGTCTACAACCTCTTAAAAGTTTTATGCCCATTCAGCTTCTCTATTGGCTACTTTTGCTTTTCCTTGCTCACTGTGACGTAAATAGATTTTAATGGGCTGCTAGGATGAGCTAGATGGAAAAGTTCTGTTCATTAATACAACATAGTGCCTGAAGAAATAAATGCCATTGCAGGAAGCATATTTATCCTTAAATGGTGATGTTATGCTTATAATATCACAAAACATTTTCATATTACTATTAAAAGCTATCTTGCACAACATTTTAAAGTGCCTGTATTATGAAAAACTCACTTTTTCTGGGTTTTGGGGTGTTCATTTGTGTCTCTGATGCTCCCACACGCATACAAACTTGGAAAAAAAATCCATCCATGCTGTTTTGAGTGAGATACAGGTTTCTGAATGTCCTCTGAGTCTCAGATTGCGCCAGTTAAAACTCAGCTCCGTTGTGACGTAACAAACCGTTTCGTCACATTCCCACCAGGGAAGCTAGAGAGCATAGAGCAGTCACTTGAATGAGACCCTCTGTGCTGTTATCATGTCTCACGGAAATAACAGCGCTATTTGGATATTATGGATTATACTCCCACCTACTTTTAAAAACAAAGTTTTAACGTGTGGTTATTGGAACCCGGAGTAATCTTATATACAGTGTGTTACGACGCAAACAGTCCTCAGATTGTAGGCGAAATCTTCATGCAAAATCTGATGTAAACAACAGACTATGTATCTATATTTCACGGATTATAAGCATTTGTGGACAAAAATGGTCATTGGATGTATTTTATTGGACTTTCATGGATCATTCACACATCTGAAACAGACTGGATTCGATTCGCGATCGCGTTGTTTCATCACAAAAGGTAAGAAGTCACGTTGTATTTTGCATGTTGTCATCTTCTGTCACAAAATACTACATTTATGATGCTAGAGCTAAAAGCTTTTTGCCAAACTAACCGAGACCGTACGCCCCGGCTTTTCTGACGAGGCGAGCCTCTAATAACTTTACGGTCCGCATAGATATATACACGGTCCGGACCTCCCGCTAGCTTCTAGCAATTAGCACGCGGTCCACAAGCAGTATACATCCCCTGCCGGGTCTTAATTTCTGCAATTTGCGAAAATAATGCGTTTGAAAATGTTTATAACGGGAATATGTTAGTATTGTCCAGGGAAAACGAGTGTATTGTTCAGACTGCTACATCACAATTTACGCTGGAATCTTTGTGTGTCATGATGTGTTTGACACACCGAGACCGGGCCTTACCGCCCCGGCTTTTCTGACGAAGCTAACCCCCGAGCCTCTTATAACTTTACGGGCCGGACCTCCCGCTAGCTTCTAGCAATTAGCACGCGGTCCACAAGCAGTATACATCCCCCGCCGGGTCTTAATTTCTGCAATTTGCGAAAATAATGCGTTCTAAAATGTTTTATAACTGGAATATGTTAGCATTGTCCAGGGAAAACGAGTTTATTGTTGTGGCTGCTAACGTAACATCACAATTTACTCTGGAATCATTGTGTGTCATGAGTTTCTTCTCCTGGAGTGTACTTATTAGTGATACTTTTCTGCATGATTTGTCTGTTGGCAACATAAACCGTTAATAATAATAATAATAATATATAAAATAATAACACAGTATGGTCTGTACTGCTCACGATACCACTGAGCATGTGCACGATCACATGACGTTAGTAGTGGGGCGTGATCAAAGGAGCAGCAGCTCATAAATATGTAAGACTAGCTCAAAACGGCACAATCTGAACTGCCCTGAAACAGAGGCTACTAGAGATGGGTAACAATCTTTTCCTACAAGCTATTTCGAGCAAACAACTTTTGAAACATGCTTTATGGAACTCATACACCTATATAACTTGTGGAAAAGCAGTCATAAGATGGGCACTTTAAGTATCAGACTGTTGAAAACCTTGACACATTTAAGTTTATTTTGATGACAAACCATCTACTGAAGCTTGGAATGTATGCAAACATAAACAACAAAGGGACATTCGCTGTACATTAGTGCAGGATGTGGAAAGTAGGGCACTGCAAAAGCATGCAGTTTGATAAGACGACAGTGTAGAGTTTTTGTTAGTGTTAAGTGTCTATGGAGAAGGGTAAGTGTATAACTTATGTGCATCTTTAGTTATATATTTCTCTGGTGTTAATGGTTTTTTTCCTTATCTATTTTGTTATCTGCATTAATACATTAATACAATATCTTTGGAAAAGCTTTTTAACACACATTTTAAAGCTAAAAGTAAATTCCAGCTAAACAATTCCATCTAGAAATCTAGCAGTAAGAGCACAAAGTCAAAGGGCCCTATTTTTATGTTCTAAGCCAGGAGTTGGGAACCCTGGGTCCTGGAGGGCCACTGTCCTGCAGAGTTTTGTTCCAACCCTAATCAAACACACCTGAATTTCATTTCCAAGTTATCCTGAAGATTTTTATTTGATTCTTCAGGTGTGTTTAATTAGGGTTGGAACTAAACTCTGCAGGACAGTGGCCCTCCAGGACCAGGGTTCCCCACCCATGCTCTAAGCGCATGGTCTAAAGCGCACAGCGCACTGTCTAAACAGGCATGTCCAAATCCACTTTTGCAGATGATGACGAAAAATGTTTTGTGCGCTAAGCACACAGCCTAAAAGGGTTGTTCCTATTCTCATAATGAGTAATGGGTGTGTTTTGGGCATAACGTTCAATAAACCAATGAGAGCCTTATCTCTCATAATCTTAAATGCCATGCCGATTCCCTATTTCGATGGGTGGAATTTGTAAACTGAAAAACTAAACTGAGAAAAAAGACCACTAGTTTAAGATTCATGGTCAAAAATTCTGTAGTTTTCTTTTCTTTTTTTACCGTTAAAAGTCGTTTTCTTTCAGTCATGGAAGTAAAAATAGCAGCCTTTCTTGTAAATGGAAGGACATGATCAGTGTAATCTCAAAAAATTATTTACAAACATGCAAGAAAAGATTTGTACTCTAAAAATACTTTATTTGTAACAAACAAGAGATAAAGAATTTACAAACGTGTCGAGAGCGTTTTTAGCATTTGGAAAGCGCTGTGAGTTTTTTTTAAGCATTACTTAAAAAAGGTTCTCATCTCAGCATATCCACAGATACAAAGTCATCATATAAAAGGCTAGCATTAAAACATTTAAAATAGATCCAATATTTGCATTTGTTTAAAAGAATGCATTTATTTACTTACCAGGCTACAGGTGAAGCAGCTCTTTTTACACCTTCTGACGTCTCATAATTAGTCCTTGTTTATGTTGAAGAGACTCAATAATAATTTTTACATTTCAATCCTTTAATTTTTCATATTTAAAAAACTTTTACGTGCTGCTGTGCATCCCTGTATGTGATAAGCAAACCCGTATTGTCGTCTGGTTTATAGGTGCATATTTCTAACGCGCTCATTAATTAACAAAAACATATTGCGCCATTGACTTTAGACAGGTTTTTGTTGGTCAATGGCGTAGTCTATTTTACTTGCTTCAAAATAGCAACGCGCCAACAATGCACCTGAACACACCTCGTTTTCAGACCAGAGCGCCCATGGGCGCAAAATTGGGCTCATATGCATTTGCTCTTTAAACAATGTGGAGCTAAAAGTGAAAATGCTAATTGCGGCGGGTTCAAACTAGCAAAAAACACTTTCGTCACCCACTTCGCCGGCTGTGTGATAGGGCCCAATATGTAATCCTACACGTCCATTGCTAGAAGAAATCTGCTCAATACCATCTGGAGTGTAGGACCTCAAAATCCTTTCCTGACGGATGAGCAGTAACAGTTGCCTCTTCTAGCTATTTGCTGATGTCTTTTCCCATTGGAATGCTGTTCTGTTAACTCATATTAACTACACAGAGAAATAATCAAAGTTTTATAAGCACAAACCCCCATGCGAGGAAAAGCACATAATGTGCATGTTAATGTGAAACTATAATAAAAATAAATAATAAATAATAATGACATAGCATTTTTATTTTTCGAAAAAAGGGGAAAAACCGAGAATCGAATCAAATCGTGGCCTTAGAAGCAAAAAAAATGTAATCGAATCGAGGATTTGGAGAATCGTGACACACCTATCAGTGACTCTGCTGTGAATCAGCTCCACCCTTTTGGAACCGTACTATTGTGGTACTGTAAGTACCTTTTTGAAAGCATCCCATAAAGTGGGTTTTGGTACAGACGTAATTGCATACCGTACTGTACTGTGCCGTACCAAATGGTGGAAATGAGGCAGAACGTTCTAGATTTGTGTTTATTACACTGGCAGGTACAATGTTTTCTACCATATACTGAATTTGCTGACTATGACAGGAGCAAATTTTAATACGTCAAACTGAAAATAAAAGGTTTAAACGACTTACTGCACTTTGTAAGAGAGTGCTATTTCTTGCATGTGTTTTTTGTCAGTTGCCATAGTGAGTCTTCATATAAGCACTGACAACCAGGCATACTTAGGAAGGTCAAAGCAGCATATTCCTTTTAAAACTAAAAAGTTTACATAAGTGTGCCACAACATACACTGATTCATAAACAGCATAGCAAATAAACATTCATTGAAACCATTTGTGCCAAATGGCTCTCCCACTGTACCATTTCTTATCCTTTCAGAGTTTTAAAGGCTAATGTACATCTCAAACTGTGACAGACTGTATGTTTTTATTTCTTCTTCTAGGAGAAAATCACTTTGATGTTTACCATACAAATCTCTCCCACTGCTTCCCTCTCTTTTCCCTCAATGAAGAAGCTTTCAGTCAATTTAATCTCACATTAAACTGTTTCTTTTATAATATCTCCCATTTAATATTTAACATACAGTAATGTTTTACTAAGATGTGTCACATTAATGAAAATTTGTGCTCTCTACAGACGTTTTATTGAGATGTAAAATGTCAGTTGTTGACATATGCAACAATGAAAAGTATGCATGAAGGCGTTGAGTACATAATTATCATGTATGTGTGCTCAAGTGTGGAATTACTGCAGAAAATTAAGATGGGACTTTGGAGGTTTAAACAAGGTGTGCTGAATTAATGTGCTGTAAAATGAAGGTCAAAGGGGAATCCAGGTACAATTAAAATCTGCTTAAGCGAGAAAACGGTTGTGAAGAGGCTCTTGGGCTCTACGGCTATTGCCTTATCACTGACTAATTCACATTCTTGTATAAATACTTGATGATTAAAACGTGACTTTACATAATCCTATTATTTTTCAACACCAAAAACTGAATAAATGTGTTCTTGAACTGCAGAAATCTCCTTTGATATTATAATGTAAAATTATATCTCAGTTGACATCTATTTAATCTTGCTGTGGATGCTGAATAGTGCAGGGGTTACATGTAATTTCACATCAGTAAAATTTAGGATAAAATTTCAGATAAACCCACAAATATATACCTTACGTGTATAACTACAGTAATAATAAGTTTTTTTTTTATTTTTTTTTTTTTATTATGAGTTTATTTCACACTCATCATCATTCCAAAAAAAACAAATACAGTAATTTTTTTGTTTTTGAAGGTTAGTGTGCGAAAAGGGGGAACCCCAAAGAAGCTATTGAAAGCTTTTAGTAGGGGACCCAAAAGCACCATACAACATATAACATACAGTAACAAATAAATACATCAAAACATTCACTACATCAAGAGACGACAGACAATCCCAGCACAAATATAACACTTTTAAATAATCAAGAAGTATACGTTAACAGCAGTTTTTCCTTAAGATTTTTCTTAAAAATGGAGACAGGATGTAACATTTTAAGGTTTTCATCAAGCTCGTTCCAAATTTGCGGGCCTCTACAGACTACACTCAGGCTCGTACATTTCAATCGTCTTGTTTTACCAGTAATTAAATGTTTATCCCTTGTGTGATAAATATGCTGGGGTCGGCTGATTGGAACAAGTTCGCACAGTCTATAATTTTGCTTATGTACAACCTGGAAAATCATGCAGGCATTGTGAAAGATATTGTATTCTGCAAGTCTTAATAGCCCGAGGCGATAAAACAATGGGCGTGAAGGGGTATTTGGTCCAGACCACGTTAAAATCCGTATAATTTTCTTCTGTAAAGACTGTATTTTATTCAGATAACTCGTAAAAGTGTTACACCATATGACATTACAATAGTTTATATGGGACTTAAACAAGGTTTTATATAAGATGACAAGTGCTGACTGTGGAAGAAAATATCTTATTTTGAAAAATAGTCCAACATATTTTGATAATTTTTTTATTATCTGATCAATGTGAGATTTAAATTGTAGACATTCATCAATAAAAATTCCGAGAAATTTAGTGGTATTTACTCTTTCAATAATTTGTCCATTTATTTTAAGGCAAACATGTTTTTTTGCCAATTGATTTTGTTTAGAATGAAATACAATATAATTTGTCTTATTTATGTTAAGAGATAATTTATTGCAGCGAAACCAAATAGCCACATTTCTTAATTCTTTATTTATTGTTTCTTCCATTTCATCTAAACTCTTATGTGACAAAAATAAGTTTGTGTCATCAGCAAATAAAACCTTGTGTAAAACTAGTGTGGCATTTTCAAAATCATTTATATATATTAAAAAAAGAAGAGGGCCCAAAATAGATCCCTGAGGGACTCCACAATTAATAGGTTTATAAGCTGAGATTTGTTCATTAACACTTACATACTGCTGTCTACCATATAGATAATTTCTAAACCAGCTAAGGGCTAATCCTCTAACTCCATAATGATGTAATTTTTCCAATAGAATGTCAAAATCAATCGTATCAAACGCCTTAGATAAATCTAAAAAAATGCCAATACCGCTATCACCTTTATCGATAGC
Source organism: Paramisgurnus dabryanus (assembly GCF_030506205.2). NCBI lineage: Eukaryota > Metazoa > Chordata > Actinopteri > Cypriniformes > Cobitidae > Paramisgurnus > Paramisgurnus dabryanus. The sequence continues at coordinate 27,503,722 of NC_133348.1, forward strand.
ATCATTTATCTTTTCAATCATATCGAGTACCGCCATGCATGTGGTTCTTTTTTTTCTAAAGCCATATTGAGCAGAACCAATAATATTTAATTTATCAAGGTAGCCATACAGCCTATTGTATACTACTCTCTCTAAAACCTTTGAAACTATAGTAATACTAATCCAAAAGTAAACTATGAAAAACTATTATGTTTAAACAGATAATTTACCCAAAAATGAAAATACTGTCATCATTTATTTACCCTTATGTTGTTCTTAACCTGTCAGAGTTTAACACAAAATAATATTTTTTAGATGAATGATGGTAAGCACACAGTTGACGGTACCTGTTGACTTTCATAAAAATAAATACTATGGAAATCATTGGGTAACATCAACACTGTTCCTGTCATTTATTTAAATATGAAGAGTTTTGTTCCAAAACGCAACAAATAAAAAAATTGGGGAAATTTTTTTTTCTATACCTAGAAAGTGACAAGATTAAACCACAATTTTCTGTTACAAACTTTCACATAGCATCTTTAGGTTATAAAACATTAAACATTTAAATCAATCATTTGATTTTCAAAGATTTATTATAAAAACTGATTATTTTTTTCTGCAAAATGCAATAAATCCATTTTTTCAAAATAGTATAAATCTATTGAATCAAATGTGCATTTATCTTTGCCATGATATATTCATTTAGTTGACTAGTGATATACACTGATTAAAAAAAATAAACATTAATGGCATTAATCAAACACTTACTTTGTCATATTAAGAACACTGTCATTGCTGCTGTCATCCTTGGGACATCGTCGCTGAAATTTTGTAACAGCGATCAGCTGTAAAATGTTTTGGTCCTGTTCGATTTTTGCTGTCTTTGAGTAAAATAATGTAAAGTTTTTCATAAGATCCCCTGGGGTCAATGTGTTAGCATGACAGAAGTTTAATGCTGTGGTGTGAGAAACAGCCGGCATTTTTCTTCTTTGCCCGAGTGCCTCTCAGGTAAATTATTTGTTTCATCCCTGCCACAAAAAACCACCACAGGTTAATGCCATCAAAAGTATTCTTTTGTTTTTGTTTGTTTGTTGATCAGAAAGTACAAAGTAAATGAGGAAAACTTGGATTCAATGTATATTGTAAAGCGTCGACATTATCGTTTACAATGCGTGGAATGGTGCGCTGTGATTGGTTGAGCGGATTTATTGCATTCTGCAGAGAAGGAGGACTGGCGTTTGATACTGTTTGGAGAAAAAGGGAGAAAAAATTACATAATAACACGGCGGATATAGGATTTTGCATACGAATGAAAAATAGACTTTTTAATACTGAACAGATACAATATTGATTTTGACACATTAAAACAAAACTTAAAACAAAAATGAAATTAAAACAAAAAATGTATTGTTCACTGTATCAACTGGTATTGTATTCATGATTCTAAATGTTAATTAATAGATGTAAAACCATTTTGAATTCCATATTCTTATAGGCAAAATAAGTTAAGACGCATTACTTATTTTATTGCTGTTTTACGCATTACTATAAGACTTCACATTGATCCTCTTGACAGCATAATTAACTAAATGGTTATTCAAATTTGAAATAAATAGTATAAAGAAAAGCAGTAAAAAAATGTTCCCCACCACTAAACGGTCAGTAAAATCTTGCAAAATATTCTGTTAAAATAAACTGTATAAAACTTCTATTTTAAAGCAGAAAGCTGACTACATGAAACTCACAATGAAAAACTGCTTTTATAAATCTGAATGTTACTGTGGATTTAAGCACTTGCACGCTCTAAGATCTGTGCATTTGCACGTTTTAGAAATGAGGTCGCTGATTTCTAAACCTTAAAATACTTTGGATTTGGCTTCAAACGTTGTGTGTTCTCTGAAGTGCAGTCACACAGGTTTAGTGGCATCTCTGATCAGTCAAGTTTCCTGTCCTTTACTGACAGATGTTGCCTGTCACGTCTGCAAAGATTAATTGCCAAGGTCGCAGGCTGTCAAGGCTGTGACTCAGTGTGTAGGCTACTCAAAGAGCTGCTGTCTATTACTGTTGGTTCTGAAACTAGTCATTAACATCCAGTGATAAGGTGACATTTGTTTTGTGCAAAAACTTTTACTTTACTTTTGATAGCTTAATGCAAGGATTATACTATGTGATACACATTAATTGCACAAAACAAAAAACTATATGTATCTAAATAATCTTTAAATGGTAACATATGTCCCATTAGGATGTATGCAGTTTAATGCAATATAATTTGCCAGTTATTTCAGATAATAAAGTGCTTTTATTAGACATTCCTCCTTGAAAGTATTCCAAGTGAGAATCAATTCCCTGTCAGCTGTTTACTTTGTGCAAATCTGTAAATTTAAAACTTCAATGTTTCCAATCTTCTGGCAGGTCCCTAAGGAACAATACAGACAGAACATTGCAGAGGCAGTGAAAAGGAAAAACCCTTTATACAGTGACATGAAATGAATTACTCCCTAATAGTATCTTAGAACATCAAGATAACATTCTTCCAATTACAAACTTTTAAAACAAAATCAGTTTTGTTCAGAAAAGTATTATTGACAATGTGGAAAAGATAGGCTGAATCAAACAAGATGTAACATCATGAACAAGGAGTTATACTTATAAGAGACAATAAGAGACAGTAGACGGATTACAGATTTCATACAGGGCACATGGATAAAACATGTTATCTACATATTCTGTCTTACTATGTATTAATTTATATCTGTCTATTATTAAATTAAATGAGCAATCAGTTATTAAGCATGTGCTAAACATTTGCATGCAGATCTCTGACAAGCAGTTTATAAAAAATGGCCACATCAACCTCTTCTTGGCAAAATGGCAAAGGTTTAAGCAAAGTGATAAGAATATTATTTAAATAAGATTTCATGGGGCCTGGCATTATCAAGCTTTCAAATAATGTAGATAATGTCAAATGTGGAAAATGTTTAATATTTATATTTTATATTTTTTATTATTGATTTGTGCCTAAGGTCAATATAAAGTCCAAATAAAAGAATACAGGAAATGTATTTTACTAGAGTTAGCCTAAGGCTTTACTAGAAATGTGCATGCCAACGTAGTTGACATTAGGTCCTAACCTCCAGGCTTAAAACACAGTGTTCACAGAATTACACACAAATCGCTTTGCAGTACATAAATATTCATGTAAGCACAATTCACAATATCCAAACTTTGTAATGCCATGTAAAACTAACACCATTGAATCCTGAAAAGACTGTTGTCTTAAAGGGACAATACACTTTTTTTGTAAATAGGCTCATTTTCCAGTTCCCCTAGAACACGTCGGCAGGTGCGGGTGAAGCGGTAATACTACTTTGCTGTAATACCACTGCGATGCAAGGCTCCAGCAGCTATAAAGAGGTGTTGCCATGATTTATATATGGCCTATTGTAATCGTATTTAAATGTTCAAAAGTTCTTAGTGTATACACTAACTAATGCAGTCACCAAACTGTGAAGTCTGAAATCTGTACAGTATATGTGACCCAGCTGTCTGTTTAAGGGTCAAGCCCAGAATGGGCAAGGACCCCTATTGAAACCGTTTGTATTCTTATAATTATTCTTCCTCCGCCACTGCGGTCTACGATAGTTACGAAAGTTATGAAATTTGGTACACTGATAGAGGTCGGTCCAAAAAGTTTCCATCTAAAACCCTCTAGCGCCACCAACAGTCCAAAATTTCACTCTAGTTTTTGCTTTTCTGACCCCTTAGTCCTAGAAACTAAATTCTTCCTCTGAATCATTGCCTTATGACATTCGATAGCACCCCATGACGCCATTTTCTGCATGAAAAATTTTGCACCATTTTGAATTATTTGAAAGACCTACTGTAGAGCGTTTGTACGATTGACACGAAATTTGGAATGTAACATCTAAAGACACTCAAGACTAAAGGTTATCAAAAGAATTTTAGTGCACCAATCCATTGTCATATACAAATTTTACATAGAGTGTGAAAAAAACAGATTTGAAGCTATATCTTGGCCAAACTTACGCCTATTGACACAAAACTTGGTAGATGTGATGGCAGTCAAGTCGATGATTTTCATGGAATTTGTTTCCTTGGAGTCCTGAAACGTTGCCGTGTCCAACGTTCCCATACATGGCAGGTTTCACCTTACGCTTAGTCCCACGCAGTGAAAATAGCGCTTAAAAACAAGTGCAAACATTACAATTATTCATTTAGCTGATGCTTTTATCCAAAGCGACTTACAATTGCTATATATGTCAGAGGTTGCATCCCTGTGGAGCAACTAGGGGTTACGTGTCTTGCTCAGGGACACAATGGTGTTTCACATTGGATTCGAACCCGGGTCTCTCACACCAAAGGCGTGTGTCTATCCACTGCGCCATCATCACCCCACGAGCATCCCCACAAGCTTTATTCCGATAGACTCAAAACCACCATAGGAAAAACAATACAATAGCTTCTGAACAAAAAAACTCTACTAGAAATGACTGAAAAGTTAGAAAAAACAAGTTGCATTAATTTTTTATGTATTTGAGGCCCCAAACTTACGCGTAATGACACGACACTGTAGAGTAAGGAACTGAGGGTCCATGCACAGTGCAACCTAGTGGTCAGACAGATGTTGTAGATGTCTATAACTTTGGCAGCGATTGACGTATTTTCATGGGAGTTGATTCTATAGAGTGCTGAATCGTTGCCAAGTCCAATGATACCAAACATGCCAGCCACATTACACTTAGTAATAGCGCTAAAATAAATCGCGAATACTATATCTCTACCAGTGTTATACTGATTGACTCAAATTCGGACAAGCTAACTATTGCTGCATAAGTATATTTTCAAATCGAGTTATGTGAATGCTTACTTAAAGGGATATGTCGCTAGTTTAGACTTAAATTGATTGACTGTGTCTGATTCTCGAACACATAGCCAACCAAAAAAAACATGACAAATAATGGAATAGGGAAACAAGAATAAACATCACTGAAACTAAGAATTACAAAATAAAAGACATTACACAAAAACATACCAAAACCCTTACAGTATGCATTTTTATTAGTCTGTGTGTTCCCTGAATATTGAACCTATAATCTAATCCAATGCTCTACCAATTCAGCAGTCTTAAAAATAAACATGCTGAACGATGCCATAGAAGAGCCATTCTAGGCTGTATGGTTCCTTAAGAAACGTTAACTTCCTCAGAACCAATCTGTTTCACAAAAGGTTCTTTATAGTGGAAAAAGGTTCTATAAAGACTATAAAGGTTAAAAAAAATGTTTTTTTAAAGAGCCTTGGACTAAAGGCATTGCTGTAACAAAAATTTTAATTTTTAATGTAACATCTTACTTCTTTATTCACAGGATAATTCACACATTTACGATTGTCTATCCCAAACGTTGACTGTATTAGCCATCAGTGCATCATTTCCATCAATGTAACTGATGCTAGGTGAGTGAGTAGTATTAAGTGCATTTCTTCATATTGCCACCCCTCTGGTAAAGTGATGGCAGTGTCATCACACTGAGGTCACAGCCACAATTATGGATATGAGTCTCAGATGAGGTGGCAGGATTGAAGTAGGCCTATCATTCAGAAGATGAAAGCCCTAACCTTTCACTAGGGTCAAAAGAACCAAATAATAATACTATATTACAAAAAATCTATAATATGCCATGGCAGTGCTTTGTGTGGTGACATGGTATTATCAGTTTGACGATTACATGAAGCTTCTAAGACTAAACTGCTCTAGTTGGCAAACCTAACCAAATTGTCTCAGGACAGTGAGGAACCGCAGGGGTGTCATGTAAACTGTGATGTAGCACTGGTAAACAGGCATAATATATGAATAGACTGTGCATGAGTGTTACACGCAGACTTACATAGTAGGTCTACTGAGCATAGTGTCAAAAACACGTCTGATGGAGGGGGTGGATAACAGTGTTTGGGTGTTTTAGATAACACAGCAAAAGGCCAAAAAAAAGAGAGAATTTAGGGGCTGTCATTCAAATTTAGAAGATAATGTTGTTCACAGCTTATTAACAGAGCACTATGTGTATATAAAACTTATTAAATATTGCTGACCTTAATGGTAATGACAATGTTATCTGTGATATTACTCAAGGCATTATCTAAAATTTTGCTTAACTACTTAAAGGCAGGAACAGAACATGGAAGTTAAGACAAATCTTTTAATTTTGTAATTTAGGAGTAGGACACTCTTTTCTGGGAGGGATGAACAAGCAGACCTTCTAAAACAGAGAAACAATGTAAAATCCACCCATCCAGCTTTATATGATCACATTAATGCTTTATTAGATTTTAAAGATTTACAAGGAAGAAACATTAGAACTCTGCAGCAGGCCATCTAAAGCCGTTGTTATCATACAAAAAATTCCATGTTAACTGCTGTACTTAGGATATGATTTAAATATGGGAATATTGGGCTGTAAAGTCAGGGAGAGGGCTTGTGGAGGCTTTAGAAAATGTCACGGTAGGAAATCCATTGTTTCCTCCGTGTCATGTTTTGTGTTTGTACTCACGTAGTCTCCATGTGCTCGTTTCATTGATTGTTGTCACCTGTGTGTTGATTGCTTCGCTCCAGCTGATCCTCATCTCCACTCAGCTACAAATACTCACTCACCTCTCTGTCTGTTGTCAGATCCTCACTTATGTTTGCAGCTACACCAGTTGGATTACCGTCGTTCGTGTTCTGGACTGTCATTTCGTGTTGTCGTCTTCGTGTGAATGTTCCGGTCTGTTCCTGGTTTCGTCCATTGACCGTCTCCACATTCACCACCGACTTCACCATCCAGCACTCCTCACGCCACCGTAGACCTTCTGTTACCATTGCAAACATTCTGGACTCAGTTGATATTTTCACTCATTCCTGTGTATTCTCTTATTCATTCAATAAACCACGTCTGATTGCCTGCATTTGCTTCCTCCTCTTTTCAAGCCGTTACAGAAAATATGTTAATACTAGAGAATCTCAAAAAACACTGCAGATAAGGAAAGTAATGTAGATCCCCTAGCACAAATGTTTTTTAGTTGTTTCTTTTAAACAAGATTTATTTATTTAGCCAAGCATTCAATTAAATCCCAAATGACTGAATAACGTTTTGTGCCACAGTATTTAGGTCGACCATAACTAAACATATTTTTCTTAAAGCACAACTTTTAAGATCTTTGGTGTTTTTCACTGCTTTTTCTGGACAAAGCCCACCCGCGAGCTGTTTGACCGAGATGTCAAAAAACCAATCACAGTTTGTTTCGTTTAGCGTCACGTTTCAGACTCCCCACAACAACGAGGCGGTGGCAATAGTCAGTTATGGAAATAACCAGCCAACCGAATAGAATCTAAATAAACAACATTACTCACCATAGATCAACGTTGTGCACTTCATCAACAGCCACACCAATGAGAAGCTCCCGTTAAACATCTGTTTGAAGAATATCTCTTCACTTTTTAACACCTACAAGCAATTCAGGAGCACCAAACTTTTTGACTCCACTAACTGCCTCAAGCAAAACTCTTGGACGTCTTTTAGGGAGTCTTTGCCGCGAACTTTGCATATTTTTGAGAATCCAATGTTTAGCTGATCATGATAACTGGTCATTATTATCCATGTGAACACGACTGATTCTCTTCCTCAATGGAATGGCAGAGCTTTGTTTTCCAGGGACCGAAACTTATTGCGACACTCGAAATCCAGTTTATTTCAACCAATCAAAGACGACTTCAACATTCCTACAGGGTTTCCAGAACAATGTATGGAAAACATCAGACGTTTTGCCAACAATCTGTGGGCGTGATGTCTGAGGTTGGGACTACTATAATGCTAGCCATACCTTCACTCAAATGCTACTGATAGATATGCTGCATATTACTTTCTGAAAGGACATAAGCAAACAAGACTTAAGTAGCTCACCTATGTCACTGAGAGAGAATGCAACTGTGGCATTTCTAACAAAGCACACTGGGATAATATTGAATCTGGGGATTTGGACTGACTGTAATAAATCCATTGCATGGTTAGTCTAGACTAAATAGGAATTTTTTTACATTAATGTGATCTTAATCTTTTTACTTCACCCTCACTGCGCTTCTGGACAGATAGCTTTAATGCATATCCATATATCAAGATTCATGTCGATAGGTGTGTCAACTGCATGCGGTGTTGCACAGACCGACTGACAACTGGAATTAAAGTATTGTGTGATCAGACTTCTTGTCATGCATTTGAATGGCTCTTGCGGCACCTTGATCTCACTTGCTAACTGGTCTGTGCAGTGCCCTCTAGTGGTTTGGATGCCCTCTAGTGGTTTGGGGCCCTACGCAGTTTGTGTACCCTGCGTATAGGAAGGATAGGCTCTGTTGTTTACTGTTATCAAGGTGGTGATTTTTTATGTTTTGAGCTCAAACACTTTCAACTATATTCAGAAGTATTTGAAAATACATTCAACCAGATTGCTTTTGTGTTGTAGATGCGCATGTGGTTGAAGGTTTTCGAGCAGCCATAAAAGACTGTCTACTCTCCACCTATTGATCTAAAGTGATGTACCGAGCACAATGTTTTTCCATTGGACATGACTTATAGTGCGAAAACCGAGAGAGTTCAATGCAATCCTTAGGATTTCATTGCTAAAACTGAAGTGGCTGCTCTCTGCCTCTTTCATTTGTTTCATTTCGCAACATTTGAAAGTTGTGCAAGCTTATTTCTTTAATTGCTCGGAAATATCAGAAAAATGCTCTTACACAAACATATAAAAAACTTGGTGCAGCATGCTTATTAACAACACAAGCAGCAGACTCTGACATAATATTAGTTTGTGTCATTTTAAACCCGTCACTTCTCCCACTCATGTTTAGATGACAGCAGAGGGACTCACCCACAGACCACCCCCTCAGAAAATCAGGACAGAAGCGATCGAAAGTGGACAAAAGAGACTGATTAAAATACCAGTTATAAATGTGTATGTGTCTCTCTTGTCCACTTGTGATACGATCGACCGAAATGCATCGTAATACCAGGAATAAAGAGCCCCTTAGAATCTCTTATGTTTCAAGATGTACTCTTTACTTTGGTACACTTCACGCTTTGAATTAAAGTATCTGCTTAAGCCAGCGGCACACTGAACAACTAGCTGAAACACAGTATGACTGGACTCAACACTCTCAAAGAGTTTCTGTCGACTGGAGCACATTTAAGTATTTCAAAGTCTAATGGTGCATCCACACCAGACGCGGAAGAGGCGGCAAGCAAAAGTGATTTACATGTTAAGTCAATGCAAAGACGTAAATAGGCATACTGCGGCGCAGTTAGCGTGAATGGCACAGGGCGGAGGGCGCAATACGCATGAATTGAGTGTTGCCGCGAGAAACTCGCAGCATTAACCAATCAGAAGCTTGCTCTAGTTGTGACGTGATTACAGGAAGCGAGCGAAGTCGTAGAAGCCCCTCCTATGACATGAATATCCATGTGAATGTTTTGAATGACTAGAATTTCATGCGTGTGAAGGGAGTAAACTCAAAATGTTCATGCGTCCAACTACACACGAATAACGCATTTTTGCCGCCTCTACCATGTCTGGTGTGAACGCACAGTAAGAGGTGCACAACCTGAGCAATTCACTTCACAACACAAATACTAAAGGGACATTTCTGTCTTACAAACAAATATATCAATGTAAAATATGTACTGATATTAGATGGTTTAATTGGACACACAGGCATGGCCATGGTTATGTGCATGGCCCGAGGTTTACTTCCGGTCCGTGTTTGTTTATTGGTCTGGTTAAAGGCGGAGTGCAAACATACACGCCCCTACCCCAATAGAATCTGGATCTTCTTTTGATAGACCCGCCCCACACATACGCAACCCCGGAAATTATGTTGGTTAGTAGAAACGCCCCTTACTGCTGATTGGCTACAAGTGTGTTTTGGTAATCGGCCGACTCCCTTTTCCAAAGCGTTTTTCAAACATTGTGCATATTAAAAGCTAAACTCACCCTTTGAAACAAATACCTTGTGAATAATAGTAATAATGTTTTGGTTTCCTAAAGACAAAGGGGAGACAGCGAGCATGGATCACAGTGTGAAGATAGATTTGGCAGCCAGGGAGGAATTCAATGATCGGTAGCTAACATTGTATACATAAATTTTACACAGTAATGTTAGCTCAGTGTAGAAGTTAATACACTTTAGCCATAATTTGAACTAAGGTAATTTACTAATTATTTATTTTGCATGTATAATTTTGGCAATAATCTGCTCTAGAGGAACTTTGTTGTCATTGATTCCTTGCGCAAGTCTACCGGTTGCTAAATTTGGGCCACATAAGCTATTTGTAGAAGTGAGACCGACAAGCTTCCTCAAAATTATTGTTCATAGTGTTCACCAGTTAATACTTATCCTGTGTGAATAGGGCTTCAGACTAGAATCTTTAAGGGACACTCCACTTTTTTTGAAAATATGCTCATTTTCCAGCTCCACTAGACTTAAACATTTGATTTTCACCGTTTTGGAATCCATTCAGCTGAACGCCGGTTGTGGCGGTACGACTTTTAGCATAGCTTAGCACAATCCATTGAATCTGATTAGACCATTAGCATCGTGCTCAAAAATAACTAAAGAGTTATGATTTTTCTTATTTAAAACTTTACACTTTTTTTATCATCATGTACACTAAGACCGACAGAAAGTTGTGATTCTCCAAGGCGATATGGCTAGGAACTATACTCTCATTCTGGCGTGATAATTAAAGGAACAGTATGTAGGATTGTGACCAAAACTGATATTGCAATCACAAAACTTGTGACTAAAACTGGTATTGAAATCACACAACTGGTGACCAATACACAACATGACAACATAAACATCAGTTTAGGGCTGCAACTCCATTTTTTAAATGACAATATCCTGGCCAGACCACTGTTGTGAGTGATATAAGTATTTGAAACGAAAATGATTTCTTAATGTCTAGTGACATATCAGGGCCATTTTATGATTAATTGATATAAATTTCTTGCATACTGTTTCTTCTCACAGACTTACCATGCCATACCATGAGTGCAGCAGGCGCAATGATATTAGGCAGCGCCCGAAAATAGTCCCCTTGGTAACTTTCAATAGCAGTGGACTATTCAGTTCCTCCAGAAAAACGTGATTATGCAATTCGCATGATTTAACGCATAATCAGCCAAAGTCCGCATATTTATGCGGGGGGGCGCATTTTTTCAAATACGCTGCACAGCATAAATTACAGATTTCTGTGCGCAAAATATGCAGGCTTGCATAATTTCATAATGCCTGCATTTTCGTAGCAAAAATAACATATATCTTAGCAGAAAATAGAAGTGTCCCTTTAAGACCCCATACCCTACACGACTTTTTTGACTGTAAACTGTGATTGAGCCCAACTGTAAAAGTTTTGGGGCAATCAGTCACCATGACCAAATTCCCAGGCGTAAATACTTACAGGTAAAGCAATAGACAACAAGCCCTTCACTAGTAGCTGTCTAGCTTAAGCATTACTGATGTCAAAGGCACCCGAAATGTAAAAGTGCAGATGCATCTTGCGTTACCACCATTTTACATTATTACAGTTATGTAACCACAAGGGGGCACTCTTATTATGCACTACTCTTTCGTGTTGATTTACGTTTGGAACATAGGATGTATTTCTGACGCTCACACACTGGTAATTGCATCTACTTTCTGTCTCTCCCTCTCTCTCTTTCTCTACTGATCTGTCTTTTACACTCTTTCTCACACAAATAGCTCTTTTCATGTTTTCATACCACGCTCCTGTCAACAGGAAAGTGAACTAGGTCCACTGGGAACATACTAATGTGGGCCTTACCAAGCAGAAAGTGGTTTAATTCTGAACTTTTTTTCCCCTTGCCACATAACTCTCAGGTTCTGGAACAGGAGCCAGCAAAGCTTTTGATAAATCGTTAAGTCATCAGCCTCTCAGTTGGATTTAAAGATGACAGGTTTATAACCTGCCCCTCCTTAACTCTTTTTCACCATGTTGTCCCTATTACACACATACACTCATACACGTACACAAAGACAAAATGCTGCAAGTTTGCGTTGATGTATTACCATACAATTTTCTTTTTCTTTTTTTACACAAATGGTGCATAATAGCAGTTTATGTTTATCTTTCTTGATTTAGGTAGACAGTAGCTCTAAAGTAATATTTGACCCAGAATTGAAAATAACCTCATAATTTTCTCGCCCTCATTCCATCCCAGATGTAAATGACTTCCTTTCTTCAGTTAATAATTTTATATTAAAATGGCACTACAGTATCTATCTTTTATATGGTACTCAAAATGGCAAAGCTACATTACATATGTACATCCTAAATGTAATCCACATTACTTATTACTAAAGGTACTACACTATAATTACCATAAAGTGTTATATGAACCATTTTAATCAGGCTGAAATACTGGACATGGACATTCTAAAAAAGCTGCAAATATTAAATGTACTATTTCTTTGATTTATACTTTGTCAAATAATTACAAACATGTGCCAATATAGAAAGGACATAACACAGCCTGAATTAATACAGATTTCTTCATATCCTTTATATAATGTGGATCTATTTAGTATGTATTATAGTTGGCAACCCAACGTTAGAAGGCTTATTACAGATTTGAACCAGCACCCTTTTGATTGCCAGTCCAGATCATTAACCACTAGTCTACACCATTCCACACTTCAGTCATGCAGCCACCCAAATATACCCTGCCACTGTCATGGATACAACCGTTAGTAATACCAATCCAGGAATTACAAACCCAACAAGAATGGTGTTTGTAAAATCTGGGTTAGGATGTTACACAGAGCAATGGATGATAGCAGCAATTTTGCCATCAGCGTGACATGGCTTCAGTGCTCTAGTTAGCCCTTGTGTTATTCCCTGCATGAATCCCACTGGCATTGTCTTTCTTTCTTCCCCAGGCCAGCAGAAGAGAGTTGCAGGAGGGCGGACAGACACAAGATTGAGGGCCATTAGCACAGACACCCACCGTTATCTGAAGCAGGCCAAAATAGCAGGCACAGTTCCTGGGTGATTGACTTCCATGGCACCCCAAAGCCTCCAAAGATGTGTGAACTTTCTGAATGCAGAAGGATGGGACAACAGAGCTGCTGGAGATGAAGGCTAAATGCATATACAGTAGTAACATTCAAAGAAAAGACAGGCTTTAGGCAAAATCAGTGTAATGTCATTTCAAGGCCAAAAAGGTGTTTTTCAGGTGCATTTTGGTGGTTTCGAAACAGCTCAGCAGCAGTAGAGATGTTGCATCAACTCGTTGTTCATTTTATTCATAAAGTATTCACATCCCATACACCTTTTCAATTTTGTTATGTTGATAGGCCTACTACTTATTTTTCTTTCTAATTAATCTACATTCAGCACTCCACAATGAAGAAGTGAAAGCAGAATTTGAGAAATGTCTGTGAATTTAATAACAAAAACTGAAATATCACATTTACATAAGTAATCAGACCCTTTGCAACAACAACACCTGAAATGTTGCTTTTTTACTCTTGATCATTGCTGAGATGTTTCTACACCTTGACTGGATTCCACCTGTGGTACGGTAAATTAAATGGACATAATTTGAAAAGGTACGCACCTTTCTACAAAAGCCCTCAGAGCTGACAATGCATATCAGTGCCCGGTTGCATGAAACTCCTTAAGTGAGGGTTTCCCTGAGGGAGAATAAAAATCCCTGAGGGGTTTCATTAAGAGCATTGCAACAAATGTCTTAACTGTCACCCTTACAACTAAGTATTTATACAAAGTATTTTACAGTAGTCTCTGCCAAAACACGGCAGCAGAAAAGCGGTTGCTATAGTTACAAAATCTCACAGCGTAAACAAATCAACGCACGCAGCTCAACAGATGACGGATTTGTGTACAATAAAACGTCGCAAATAACAGATGGTTAAGTAGTGCATGTATAAAACCTCAAAGTAATTTAAACTTGAAGCACTTTAGATTTACTGGTGATCAAACCAATATTCTCCTAATAAATGTGCGTCACTTTTCTCTAAAGTTATATTGCGATCGTTAGAAATGCGCGTTGGTACTTCATTTTCTTAAAGGTGACATAGAATGATTGAACAGAGTGTTTACCCTTGTTCTGTGATGTGACATGTAGACAAAAAAAGTTTTGTTTGGGTCTGTAATGCCTTAGAAGCTTCCTAAAACCTCTCTCAGATAGTTGTATTAGGGTGGGGGATTTTAAACAAGTGGTTTTCCACCTATTTGGCTCCCCCTACTGGCTTAACTTGCAATCTCATTACTGATTGGCTGACTTTGCTGCCACTCAAAAAATGTAGCCAATTATTTTAAAGTGGAGGGGCAGTGAGATGCCTGTGATGTCATAAGCATCAGTTTTTCAGATTGGGCCGTTTTCTGGCTGACAAAAGAGGAATTTCTATGAGACTGAGATGTTTAGTATGTTTAGCACTTTTTGTATGTTTGTGAATGTGGGTAGACTACCATTATTCAACAAAGACAAGGTAAAAATAGTTTTTCATTTTCTGTCCCCTTTAAATAACCATAAAATCAGCCATCGCATGTGACGTTAAGGGACCTGTTATAGTCCCTTAAGTTTTAAAAGGAAAATGGGACTTAAGGACTTTGTAGCAACGCATAGCAGAACTTAAGATAATACTTTAGAATTTAAGGGAAAATACTTATTAACAGCCTTATGGTTCCCATCAATCAGGAACCCCTCCTCCTTCTTTAGTTCACGCCAGCGAGCGAACGCTGGCCCAATATTGATCCTCGTCCTTCTTTTTATTCTGTCACTCTTCCGTTTTCTCTTTCTGGTCTCCTCCGACATAACCTTGGGTTTCTTTTTCTTAGTTGCTGCTTTTGCCATGAAAAAAACATCAGGAAAATAAATAGTTGCACTCTCACGTCCGAATTTGAGAAAGTGGAGGAAGTGATGTATGCCATAAAGCAGATTTTTGTAGTTTTTTTTTTGAGTAAAAGCGATACAGACCACGTCAGGCTATGGTAGACATTTCATTCAACCTTTTTTACATCGTTGTACCATCACAAGGGTCTTGAAAATATATTATGAAGGTTGACAAACTACAAAGTGTCACTTTAAGGCCTTTCATGCAACTGAGCACAGAGCAAAAACCAAACCATGAAGTCAAAGGAACTGCGTATAGAGCTCATAAACAAGATTGTTACAAGTAACAGATCTTGGGAAGGCTACTAAAATGTCTGAAGGTGCACTGAAGGTTCCCAAGAGCACAGTGGCCTCCATTCTCAAATGCAAGAAGTTTAGTACAACCAGGACACTTCCAAGTCACCTAGCCAAAGTGAGGAATTGGGGCGATGGGACAAAGTTGGTATGGTATAAAAAGTGCTGAGAGCATTTCTTTAGGTAATAATACAGCACGAATTAGTAATCATTTTAAATGTCAGCTTCTGTTCAAAGTAACAGTAACATACAGTAACTGTAAAAACATTTTGGTGTTGTAGGCATCAAATCTCCTTGCTGTTCTGCTCACAGTTAGGGGAGACCGGGTATAGTTTAGTGATGGAAATTTTCGTTCATTTAGGTGACTCGTTCATTTTCAGTTCGTTCACCAAAATGATTCGTTCAGACTCGTTCACTGATTCGTTCAGTGACCATTTCTTAATTTTACAAAAATACGCCAATAGGTGGCAAAGATGTGTGTCATTATGTGTTATAAGACAATGAATGACTTTTTGCAAAAACTCATGCGTTTTTAATAAAGCTCAAATTGTGAAATACTAAGCATAATTTTATCAAGTTACCGAATATATTAAGACACACGTACATTCATAGTACATCTAATCTGGATTTGTTGTAAATAAAGACTCCCGTGCATGCCTCCTCTGGTTCAGTCAGTCATCAGATCCTCGTTCACGAATCATATAATTTCGGTCATGTCGTTCAAGACTTCGTTCAGACGCAGATGACTGATTTAAGTTCGGTGAAAGGGTGGATTAAACTATATAGACATATAAAACTATATTAAACAGAAATACCAATTTTTTCAACAGTAATTACCTTGCTTATCATTTGTATTAAGGTAAATAGTCCGCCTAAACATGGTTACTATAACTTTATTAAAATAAAACCACATGATTCTTTCACAAGATTGTTTACGTTGCACTCGCTATCTATACGATCTCTCTCATTCATTAGGTTGTAACCTGTACCAGTCATTCAGTTTGTTTAAGAACGCGATCTCTCTATCTCTCTCTCGTTCGTTCAGACTCAAAACAGCGGCTCGGTCAGTGAAGGGCGTATTCATTCAGTACGTTGAGCCAATCATATGCTCGGCCACAGCTTATACTCGATTGCCATTGGCTCGTAGTTTTGTCACTCTTTGAAGGCGGAAAGAAAGCCGCGCATCATTTGTCCGTGCTCCTCAAGAAGGGAGGGAAATTTCAGTGAACGAGAAATATGAGTCAATGGATGGCGTGAACGAGAACGATTCGTTCACATAAAAGATTCGTTCAAAAAGAACGATTCGTTCACGAACGTAACATCACTAGTATAGTTGTAACATGGGGAGAGTTGTAACACTACCAGATACTACTAGATAATATTTTGTTTAGTACTTCTACTGTTGTAGATAATGAAGAACTTTAGTTTCTCAAGTAAAGAATGGTGTATCAGCCTCCTGCTAATTTCAAAGCATCATGCTAATACAGCTATCTAAACAATGGGTGACAGTGGTGGGGTAGGTTGTAACACGTGTTTGGAAAGTGTTACAACCATCCCCTCACATACAAATAAGAACATTTTTGTGATTTTAATAATTTTACTGAATTTCTAGAACTTGGGTGAGAAAAGTCTTTTAAAAAGAGTAGCAGAGGAAGTTAGGAAAGAAAAGTCTGTCAGGGCAGTGGAAAAAACCCACAGAATCTTAACAATGCATTCCATTTGTTAGTTCTTGTCACCATTGTGACTGATAAAGAATGCATTTCATTTGTTCGTTCTGTGGAATGGGGGTAAATATGTTTGTTAATTTGCTCACACACACATGAATGTTCACGTACAGACATGCACACAAACACGCACAATATGCACATACATTCCCCATATTCACACATATTTTATTGTTGCAGCTATTCATTTAAAATAAAACTGTTGTGGCATAACACTGGGAGTACCCTTAGTTTTTTTGCATTTTGTCTACCTGTTAAAACTTACCATAGTATGTGTTACAACCTACCCCACTAGGACCACCTTGTATTTGTCATCTTCTCAAAACGTATGTGATATAGTTGGAGATATTTAAATACTTGCCATTTGTAATAGACAAATGTAGGTACTTTGCCTAAAAGTTTCAGATGTGTAGCTAAAAAATATGTAGTTTTAGGTGCTGAAAAAATAAGTGTTACAACCATACTCTGTCCCCCCTACAGCAGCTACATGAGCCCCATCCTGCTGCTGTTTCACTCATACCCAACCTCTTTAAATTCTCATCACATATTTGCTCACCTTCCTGCACTCCCTCCCGAAGCTGCCAAAATCAAATACGTTCCTGGCAACATCCACTACTCACTACTGTCTAGTTCGGGAAATCCTTCAGTGGTGCATCACGCTTTTAACATTTTCTGATCTGGACATTATATAAACAACTGTGAACTGTGGGTCCAGAAGCAATATAAATTGTTTAATATGAGTTTGCAATTTACACTACAGAATGTTGGGTAACACTTTATTTCGATAGTCCACTTTAGACATTTTACTAATTATAAGTAACTTTGCAACTACTTATCAACTACCAATCTTTAGAGAATTATTAGAATGTCTGCTTAATATCTACTAACACTTTATTGTGATGATATCTCAACAGACATTCAACTGTCTATAAATATCTTTGCACGTGCATGTCAACTTATTCCACTTACCCAAACCTCTTCCCTAACCCCAACCCTTACAGTCTACTTATACACTAATGACAGTTAGTTGACGTGTAGTTGCAAAATATTGAAAGTTAGCTGACATGTAGTTGCAAAGTTATTTATAGTTATTACACGGCTCTCTGGAATGCTTGATTCTGATTGGTCAGTTGAGACATTTGCAGGTTCGTTCTTTTCGAATAATAACCGCTCCAAAATAATAACGCATAGCCGGACTACTTTTACGAGTAAGATCGCTCCGCGCCAATAAAGATTACTGTTTGTTTGGCGCCATCTTGTGACAAACACTGGACAACCACGACAAGACACAGAGAGCTTACTGAGACTGAACTTGACAAAATAGAGCATGACAGCTACGAAGCCAACACACAAAAAAATACAGAATGGGCATTAAAACTTCTCAAAGACTGGCTAAAAGAGAAAAAAATGGAGACAGACAAGTATGAAGCAGAGGATCTTAATAAGGTATTACGATCATTTTATGCATCTGTGCAAAGTTTCGCGGAAGGATAAAAATGTTAATTTAAAACAAATATGCCAATAAAATTTTTCAAATTCATATTCATGTCCATTTTTTTTTCTTATGTGACAAGTAGCCGTGTAATAAGCGGGATAATGTAGAGTCAGCCGGTAGTTATCGGGAAATAAGCCCCTTCAGTGTGATACAAGACCCTCCGCTTCGCGTCGGGTCCTGATCACACTGTCGGGGCTTATTTCCCGATAACTACCGGCTGCCTCTACATTATCCCTTACTTAGTAGAATGTCTAAAGTGGACTATCAAAATAAAGTGTAACCGAATGTTGTAAAGATGTCCACATTGTACTATCAACTGGATGTTCAGAAGACGTCATAAAAAGACGTTATTAAAACTTAATTCTGGCTTCTCAAAATAAGTCATTTCAACATGTAAATAAGACATTTTCGGCATGTATTTTTGCTCACTGCTTATGTAGTTGTGTTTGCTCTGAAATGTTTGTGGAAGTTTGTTAATGTATGTTATTATTCTGTTAACTCACAACATAACTGACAATAAAACACAGGGAAAGATTTCATTCCAATGATGGTTGTTAGGACTGAACCATATTAAGGATATAATCTGAAATCTGCTATCCTTGCTTATGAAACCAGTAAACATTATAGTAAATCGCACTAATCACTTTGTAGAAACAGAATAATGATGTTAGTGCACAGTTACTTTTAAATGTAAAACATTAATTTGTAGAAAGTATGGTTAAAAATAAGCCAAGATCACAAAAAATTATTAAATCCAAATCATCACCTAACCATATTCCAGTTAAAAATAGATCATTAGAAGGACTGCTCTTTACAGAAAAAGAGAACTGGGATTGAATCCATGGGCACGGGCCATCCTGGCCTTCTTTATATCCTCCACGCTTACTGTGAGAGTGAAATCAACCATTTAATCACAACGGAGGGATCCACCACCATGAAAATGAGAGTATAAGCCTTGTACTACTTCAGTGGAGCACCAAAATGAGAAAATAATGAGCATCCATCAATCCAATGCAGTGTTGCTGAAGGGAGAGACTGGAAGCAATTTTTTGATCCTCTGAAAAACTGCAGATCAGTCAGTAGTTTCGTTCCCAGCCTCACCCCTTTTAAGAGCTGAGATAAGCAAAAACAGAAAATGCAGCGTTACAAAATCCAGTATGTTCAGAAGCAAAATAAAGTTTAAAGATATATGCGCCATAACCCTTACTCGCAAGCTGACAATGTATTTAATCAAAGTCAAATACAAGATTTTTGCTTTAAAGATCAAAGCATTAGTGGTGATTTCTGAAATCCAAATATTATCAGGTCAAAGAAATTTAACACCAGTAAAGAGTATATTTAGCGATTTGTCACCCTTTTGGGCTTTTCACACCGGGTTATCTTCATTCTAAACCCTGCTTTTAACCCTAGGTTAAAAAAAATCTGAAAAGTTTGGTTCCACAACTCGATAAATGTCATTTAAAAAACAAATTGATCTGGTCAGTATTAAAAAGTAAATTCTCAATTTTATGCAAAATCCAATATCCGCCATGTTATTCTGTCATCTTTTCTCCTTTTTTTCCCAAAACGCAATAAACGCCAATCCTCCTTCTCTGCAGAATGCAATACATCTGCTTAACAAATCAAGGCACACCATTCTACGCATTGACTAAAACTAAATAATGATTTGCTGGCATTGATAAACGTGTGTCAGGTAAGAAACGTAATCATCAAAATCTAACGATTTGTGACCCGTCACGGAAACCAGTGACACAAGTCGGCAGCACAAGTTTCGAGATAATGAGAAACAAAGTTTTTTTTTCAAAATTTGTGATTTTCGTTTTATTGCAGAATATGTTAGTTGAGATCACGAAGAAGCCTCTCCATGTTTGAGATAGCAGTTTTTGTATATTTAAAAGCGTACATTTTGCGGTTGAAATCGGCTTGTTTTTCCAGAGATTCTGGCGTGCAGCGGGGGGCGTCATTGTCTGTGTGTATATTTACATACTGTATAAGCTTGTGTTTTCGCCTCCGCCCCCAAAGGGAACAGCGTGACTACTAAATAAGAATAGTTTGCCCAAAAATGAAAATAATGTCATAAATGACTCACCCTTATGTCGTTCTGAACTCGGAAGACCTCCATTCATCTTTGGAACACAGTTTAAGATGTTTTAAGGTTAGATTTAGTCCGAGAGCTTTTGTCCCAACCATTGAAAATCTATGTACGGTTTCCATGTCCAGAAAGGTAATAAAAACATCATCAAAGTAGTCCATGTGACATCAGTGGGTCAGTAAGAATGTGTTGAAGCATTGAAAATACAGTTTGGTCCAAAAATAGCAAGAATTACGACTTTATTCAGCATTGTCTTCTCTTCCGGCACGAGTGTGAAGTCACGTGACTGTAGTGCCGCGACTGCCCTGTTCCTCAGACATGTTTGCTAAGTTTTTTTTTTCCAAACTTATAGTGTGCATCTCCCCCAGCTGTAAACTAAGCTTCGGCGCACAAAACAAAAGAAAAATAAAAGAAGCTGGGGCGGAATAAATAACAGTCAACCGCGTCCTACGTCAGCCGCGTCACTGACTTTATGCGGCGCCGCAATCGGATGACGTCAAAGTAATTTCGACTCGCTCTCGCGGTACTTTGACGTCATCATGTCAGTTCTTGCAGCTCAGCATGAGTCCAAACACACTTAAGTTACAGAGAGAATTTGTTATATAATTGGCTACGTGTTTTGTCTAATAAGATTTTCCATGTAGTCATTGGCTGATGGAGGAATGAGCGAGCGATTGGTTACATCCCTAAAGGACTTAATGTTTTCGACGGCGCTGTTTGGATAATCTATTATACTACCTCCCTATTTTAAATACAAACTTTGAAGGTGGGTTCATGTGTTTAACGGAACGTAAATTACCGGAGTGTAATCTCATATACCCTTACATGTTACGATGTAAATAATCCTCAGATTGTATATTTTATTGTATTTCCAGACGTTCATGCGAAATCTGATGTAAACAATAGACTATATATCTATATTTCACGGATTATACGGACAAAAATGGTAACTGGATAATTCACACATCTGAAACAGACTGGATTCGACTTGATCCCCACAAAGGTAAAAAGTTCTGTTTGTTTTTCATCCGGACTTCTGTCACAAAATACTACATATGCTGCTAGAACATCTGTATCTAAAAACGGCTTTACAAGGGGTATGGCTTAGCTAAATGAGATGTAAATGAGCCCTATTGTCTCCCCCAGCTGTAAAGAGGAGTCCCTTTCGTCTCCATTTTCTTGGTATGAGTTTTTCTGAGTTCCTATATTCAAATGGCCACAACATCTCCAAATCTTATCAGATTTCCATGTGTTACAGCTTTCGTTGGAAAGCTTAGAAACTGCACTTTCAGAATCTGTGAATATCTCAAAATGGCCCAGATCCGACTTGTGTCACTACTTTCCGTAACTGGTCACATTTACGTGAGAGGCACTCGGGAGACGGAAAAATGCTGGCTGTTGCTTGTTCCCACACGACAGCATCAAGCATCTGTCATGCTAACACACTGACTCCAGGGGATCTTATGAAAAACGTTCCATTATTTTACTCGAAGTCAACGAAAATCAAGCAAGACCAAAACATTTCACCGCTGATTGCTGGCAAAAAAAGTTCAGCGACGACATCCCGAAAAAATTAGAGCAGCAATGACAGCGTTCTTAATCTGACAAAGTGTTTTGATTAATGCCATTAATGTTCATTTTTTTAATCCGTGTATATCACTAGTCAACAAAATGAATATAACATGGCAAAGATGAATGCACATTTATATATGGTTTCAATAGTTTTATAGCATTTATTGCATTTGCTGAAAAAATAATTAAATTTTATAATAAATCTTTGAAAATCAAATTATGCATTTGAATTTTTAATGTTGTTATAACCTAAAGATGCTATGTGAAAGTTTGTAACAGAAAATAGTGGTTTTCATCTTGTCACTTTCTTGGTATGGAAAACACGCTTTTACCGAAATAGTCAAAATGGATTTATTGCGTTTTGGAACCAAACTCTTCATATATAACTTCCTGACTTGAGCGAGAGGGGGAGTTCTCAGAAGTAAACAAACAGAATAATCCAAGTTTGAACGTACAATTAATACATCCCATAAATGGATAAAACTCAAAGTGTCAAATGAAAATTAAATAAATTAAAGGGGAAAAGAAAAAGATGAGTCAACAAAAAGAGAGGTGTACAATACATGATGAATTTGTTCACGGCACTACTGCATGTTTGTTATGCTTTCTAAACAGCAATGAGGTAAAGTCTGGACTCTGCTTTTACAGACTTTGACTGATTGTGTCCTACAGTTTAAGGAATCACATGTGCTGTAAGAGAAAAATGTAAAATGCACGAGGCAAGCACAACAGCTAATCTTGGTGATTTGTTAGTCAAGGCGCATCCAAAGTTGTGAGCTTTACACAATGCACCATTTATGTTAACTCAGGATAAATGATGTATTATGCTGCAGACAAGGCAACAGAGGTGTTGTGAGTTTTGGCAACACGTCACTTAAAATTTGTACAGGTATGTGTGTCAGATCTTTTTACCTTGAGGAACCAGCTAAGCAATTTCACATTAACAGTATAAAAATTATCCAGATGGATTATTCCAAAAAATAGAGTTAATCTAGCCTAGAAATCTAGACGCACCCTAGCGGCCGCAAAATATATTTGCTGCCAGGGTTTAGTCTAGGCACTCACAATACACTTAACAGCTCCAAAAACCAAAATTTGGTCAGGCCAATCACATCGTGTGTAGCGTCTGTGGGGCGGGCTTAACATGATGACGACAGAGCTGCAACGGTTCCTACTTGAAAACAAGGAATGGCTGCTGCTGCTGCTGGCGAACAGCTTTCTTTTGAAGCGGCTTTGGCCGCGACTCTGGAGGACTTAGACTTGTGTTTTTCTTTGAGAGAAGAGCAAATAACCCTACTGAAGTCCTTTTTAAGCAAGAAAGATGTGTTTGGAGTTTTGCCGACTGGTTATGGTAACTACGTCACCTTCTTCGTTGCTCTGATTGGTCATAGCGCTATCCTATTGCGTGCAAAGTCATTTTGAGGGACAACCTTATATCCCGCCCCTTGCATTGAGCCGTTTGTGTGAAGAGTTGCCAGACCTTACATCTTGATGTAGGTCTGGCTAACCAGGCTAGAGTTCATCATCTAACTTGTCTAAATTATTTTGTGGGATCTTCCTTCATTGTAAAGCCTCACACTGTATTATCATAACAGGTAAGAAACTTCACTTTACAATCTGGTTTTATTTGTTTGTATGCATAACTTTGTTACTACTATGTACCAACTGTTATCTGAATTAAATTGCATTTGGAGAGGTCCCTGCCATAAAGCATAAAACTTTAAATTAATTTGACTTCTTCCGAGGAGTCGTATTTAACCCCCTAGGGAAGTTTTGACGCACTGACATTTGTGCTTTTTTCAGTTGCTTAAAAACATATTAATGGCAAAATTCTGATAACTCTGTGTTCAGCACAAACTCGGCTACAATATTATATGATCAACATGTATGTACATGTTTGTATTTTTGAGAGAGAAATGTTTATGCATGGTTTTTGAAAAAGCTAAATTTTTAAGTCACTGATATAAGTCCACAAAACTCATTCATAACATGTTTTCCCAAGACTTTTCAAAACAGGATCTAGTAGTCTAGAGTTTTTTCTTCAAAATGATGTGAAAATCATTCGGCCTGCTCATTCACATAAAACAATATATTGATTTACAATTTCTAAGACACTTTTGCTTGGGAAAGGCTGTATGCGTGGAGGCGGGAAAGCTCCTGAATAATCAGTGATTGACAGCTGAGAGACAAAAGAGTTGCATAATGAGCCACATAATGAGCATTGAAGGAATGTTCAACAGGAATGTAACTTTCTCTGTAGTAAAACCATGATAAGGTTTACTTGGGAATAACAAAAAAATTTAATAGAATGTAGACACACACACATTATTTATATACTTGTGAAATTAATAGAAATATATATATTATATATAAGTATACCTTTAAAAACCATAGTAATCATTGTAAAGGTACTGTTTGGCCATCGTAAAAATGAACACAGGGTTTGTGTTTGGTTGGCCAGCGAGAGGTTTACTTTTGTGCAGTAAAAAGCTCAAAATAAGAACTGCCTATCGTTGTCTGGATTTTTTTTGTGCCTTTCTAATCATTATAGTAGAAACACAACAAGGGACAAGCGTGATAAACTTATCAATGTTTGTTTACAGCCGCAGCCGCTGTCATGAAAGCAGAGAATGTGTGCACACGCGAGTGATCCTGTGTATAATAAACTTGCTGTGCGGAGATATAAGCTTAGACGCAACTAAATAAGGATTGTACTGTTTGCAATCGCGTATTTCATAAGAATCCCAAAAAGCGTGTCAAATTTCCTGACTCGTGTGTTTGTATACGGTTTGACGGAAGATAAAGAAAACACTCGCGTCTGGAGATACTGACACACATACACAAGTAAATAAGGATTTAGATGTCATGTTTGATGCACTCGGATAAAACAAGGAATGGAGAGACTGGATTGTGGATTGCGTATCCATTGACTGCAGGAGGCACGAGTTATGCATATGGATGTTTCTGCTCGTTCACTTCAATGGCGCGGGGGTGTGGCGATCTCATCTCATTACAGATAAACAGGTAGCAGGAGAAAGACGGTACCTCTCCTCCTTCTCATACAGTTTACACTGAATGACAATATCTGTTTTTGATCTCACAGCATTTAAAAGCAGACATTCCAAGCATTATGTAGACATTTATCTTTTGTTTCTATAACAAGTATTTGTGAAGTTACAGTTAATTTTTCTGACGCGTTTCTGAAAGAACTTCGATGAGGGAGAGAGAAAAAAACGTGCATCATGTTTATTTTCTTAATTTTGCGAAAAGCACAACATTCTGTTTTTATTTGGAAGTGGACATAGAAAAACTAGACACTTTAACGTTTTAAATGATTTATAAATCATATCTGTGTGTCCAAAATCAGCAGAGTAATCTAAGTCTCTTTGCGGAGTGATTGAAAAATAAAGAGTTTGCGGCGCCCGCGCCACAGTCGACCCCAGAGTGTTAACATGATGCGTGATGCACATTGGTTCACATGACGCGGCGAACACATACTTGACGAGACAAACACGTGACGGGCTACATACATGGTTTGATGAGTTTTGCATTCGTGCCACCCCAGATGATAAGTCACCGCATACCACTGATGTAGACTATCATGATATCTTTTTACATAGAGATGGCAATAGCAGTGGCGTGTTTACCCACCACGCAAACCACGCAATTGCGTGGGGCCTCTCAAGCTTTGGGGGCCCCCTAGTGGCCACAAGTGAGTATCTCATTTAATGAGTTAATGATAGAAAAAAATCAATCATGAAGCATTCGTATCCAAGCGGTGCTCAAAAACGAAAGAAAACGAAAGAAAAGAAATCAAACACTGAAAGTTTGCAAAAGCTTACAATGTTTTTTTCAACTAAAAATCAAAATGAAACATCTGAAGAGGAGGAAGACCCAGCAACGTTGCGCAGTGATCAGGCTGCTGCACCCGCACCTCTCCCTGCTGTTGCCGGTGGCAGCGGAGATGAGCGCCCTGAGGCGGTCCTCTGTGACCGTGATAGCGTGCTGCCTTCGCACGATCTAGTGGTAAGCGAAATTGTGCTTTCTGATGACCCAGCGCTTTGGCCTGAGAAAATAACAGACCATCAAAGATGCAGCATTGTCAAAAGGGGACCAGTTCAAATAAAGGATTTAGATTTTCCTCAAAATTCTGACAAAATTCCCCGTCGTTTCACTGTGGACTGTTATTACAAAAAAATGAAAAACGAGGAGAAAATTCAGAGAAACTGGTTAGTTTATTCAGTCAGTAGTGATTCTGTGTTCTGTTTCTGTTGTAAGCTCTTTGAAACGCAAAGCACTTATTCGCTTAATAGTGGTGGATTTCGCTCGTGGATCAATATCCACAACCACTTAAAAGAGCACGAGAAAAGCAAGACGCATCGCGCAAATATGCAAAACTGGCGTGAACTTGAAGAACGACTGAAATCCGGGAAAACTATTGACAGCAAAAGTCAGGAATTGCATGCTCTTGAAATACAGCATTGGAAGGCTGTTTTAAGCAGAATAATTGCTATTGTCTGTCATTTAGCAGAACGAAACCAGGCACTACGAGGTCATTCAGAAAAACTTTTTGAGCCACATAATGGCAACTTTCTTGGACAGGTAGAGCTCATGGCTCAGTTTGACCCTATAATGAGTGAACACCTCAGAAAAATTGAAAAAAAGGAGATCAAAGATCACTATTTAAGCAACATCATCCAAAATGAGCTCATTGCATTAGTTGGAGAGAAAACAAAGGATGCAATTCTTCAGAAAGTCAAAAATGCAAAGTATTTTTCTGTGATAATGGATTGCACACCAGATTTTAGCCACAATGAACAACTATCTATGGTGCTTCGCATTGTGAATTGTGAGTCATCAGTGGGAGCAAATATTGCAGAACACTTTGTTGGATTTGTCAGTGTGAATGATACCACAGGGAAAGGCCTGTTTGATACCCTAACTGAGCAGCTAGATAATTTCAAATTGAACATTTCAGATTGTCGTGGGCAGTCATATGATAATGGGAGTAATATGATGGGACACAAGCAGGGAGTGCAGAAAAGACTGCTTGAGATCAATAGTAAGGCTCTGTGTGTTCCCTGCAGTAGCCATACACTGAACTTGGTTGTTGCGGATGCTGCCAAGTCATCTGTGCTTTCTATGACATTTTTTGGCATTCTTCAGCGTCTGTATAACCTCTTCAGCTCATCAGTACAACGCTGGTCAATCTTGCAAAGCCATGTGCAGCTCACTGTCAAAAATCTGTCAACAACGAGATGGGAATGCCGCATAGACAGTGTAAAAGCACTATATCACCAGTTACCTGAGATGGTAGAGGCCCTAACAGCACTTGGTAAACATGCAGCAGAAAAAAAGGATGGAGAGACATTGTCTGTGGCAAAGAATCTGTGTAAGGATCTGACATCCTGGCGATTTGTTCTCTGCATTGTGATCTGGTACAATGTACTTTATCAGATTAATCGTGTAAGTAAACTTCTGCAGAGTCCAAAAATGTCAATTGATGTTCTCAAACGGGAAACAGACAATGTCAAACAATTTCTCCAGGTGTACAGAGAGGGTGGACTCTCATCAGCTCAAACAGATGCAAGAGAAATTGCTGAAAAGATGCAGATAGACATGACCTTTCCTGTTGCACGACAACGGAGAACAACACGCATGTTTCTCTATGAGGGAAAAGAGGAGGCTCAGTTCACACCAGAGGAGCAATTCAAGCAAGATTTTTTTCTTCCTCTGCTTGATACAGCACTTAATAGTGTTAGTGAGAGGTTCACACAAATTGACTACTTTTTCTCTCTGTTTGGATTTCTATATTCAGCTGATAACATGAGAAAGGCAGCTCAAGAAGGCACTCTTGAAGAATCATGTAAGAAACTGGAGAAGACACTGGGAGACATTGACAGTCAGGACATGATTCTTGAAGTGAGGGCAGCTGTTCATGTTTTTCCAGATCATGTCTCTACACCTGCAGAGATGTTAGATTACATCTATAAGGAAAATCTCTTGGAGCTTTATGGCAATTTAAGCATTGCCTTGCGTTTACTGTTGACATTGCCTATCACTGTTGCCTCAGGAGAGAGAAGCTTCTCCACATTGAAGCAAATTAAAACTTACCTGCGGTCCACAATCTCCCAGGAACGACTGAATGGCTTAGCAATGATTTCTATTGAACAAAGAGTCAGAAGATCCCTGAACATAGAGGATATAATTAAGGATTTTGCTGAAGCCAAAATCAGAAAGGTTCAGTTCATCTGAAAGAAGTAGATCTTCGAATATGCAAGGCATTAGACAACAAAAGATGTTTGCTAGGTAAAACCAAAACCTTTAATTTATTTAAGGTAAATGATTCTGTATCATTTTGAATAGACACTATTTTTGTTTTATTTTTTTAAACCAAAAACTTTTGTCATATAAAACAATTTTGTGTTATGCAGTTGAAATAAATCTGGTTTATCTCTCTAGTTTGCGAGGTAAAACCAAAACATTTAATTTATTAAACCTAAAGTATTGTGTATCATTTTGAACACTATTTTTGTTTTATTATTTAAAACAAAAAGTTTAAAACTATTTTGTGTTGTGTTATGCAGTTCAAAGTTAAATAAATCTCTCTTTCTTAATTCGTTATACTCAATTTTAATGATGTGCAAATTAAAGGGAAATCAGAGGCAATGTTGGGGCATGGGGGCCCCAGGTCATTGGACTTTGCTAAGGGCCCCCAAAATGGTAAACACGCCACTGGGCAATAGGTGTTGCATGAAGCTTTAAAAACATCTAGTTACCAGTATTTTGACAGGTAAATATACTGTTTGTAAAATATAAGTGCAAAAACTGTAAAATAAAATGCTATTCTGGTAGGAAAGATGAAAAATAAAGCAAAAGAATTAAAAGGGGTCACACAGAGTGTGTGAAATTTGCATAGTTTAAAGTACAGCATTAAAGCAGCATTTTTAATGTAGATTACAGTATATCAGCTACTTCTGGTGCTTGGACAGACACATTTTGCTCTTCTTAATCTAAAACCGCAGAACGGCTGTTTAGAGCCTGGAGGAGCTTGAAAGGGCTGCCGCGACATTTACAATAAGCCAGTCAAAGGAGGGATGTCTGCTGATCCATGGTCACACTGTTTAGGAGTGCAACAAATCTATGGCTCCATTGTGCACCTCTTGTTAAGTATCATCAAAGGTCTGCAGCAGGTATTTGTCAGTCGAAATCAACGATTTCATTATATGGTAGCCTATTTCAAATAGCAGATTCTAATAACTAAGTAATTGAGTCTGCATTCAGCCCTTATACTGTGTAGTGTCTTTAAACTGCCTCATTTATTTCAAGGTAATTGCAAAGAAACAACACTGAGCATCACAAGAAGGATACTTTATGGGTACATCAACACAGTTGAGAAATTAAGGAGTAACAGCCAATAGTGTATTTTACAGCCCTGATACCATGTAGTTTCTTTGAAATTACTTTTAAGGTAGTAACAGATACATTTTACCATGAAACTAAATAGAGGTGGGCCGAAATGATATTCGGTATCAATATTAGTCCAATATTGGCAAAAAATGGCCGGATCAAATATGGTAGAAGACGGGGAGTACAATCCGATCCAATACCAACACAGACCATGTCATGGCAAATTGGGGTAAAGCGTGCAACATGAATTTTCACCATGTTGCACTTTACATTTTCCAAAGTTACACCTTCAATTTCATTTTGAATTTTTGCGCTGACTAACTAAACATGTTGCTACTAGTCTGTTTGAAACATTTAAATAAAAATGAAGCAACAGTATTGCACAATGCTTCATTGAGTTTTGAATTTACAAAGTCATTTGTTGCACAGTAAAACGTTTAAGTTTTGTAGCTGTTTAAGCTTTTTGTACGGCTAACAAATGTGTTATTTGCAGCTTAATTGATTAAAAGGGCGATCGAGAGGGTATTGGATTGGTATTGGTATCGACAGATACTCAAGGTTGTGGTATCGACATCAGTATCAGACATGAAAAAGTGGTATTGACCCAGCCCTAAAACTAAACTTAAAAAGTTTTACCACATTTTTTCATTATTTTTATTCTTCATAGTCTAAATACACACTGCAAAGTTGTATGATTTCACATACTGTATTTGTGAATTAATAGGGTCTACTAATTGCAAGATTATGGTTGTATTCAGGTCAAGTACCCACAAGGTACCCAAGTTTAAATGTGGTCCACTGTCATTTTACATACGTCTTCCGTGCACTTTAAGGAACTGAAATAAAGCCTTTGGTGTGCTCATCGGAATCACCCAGTTATCATGAACAAAATGCAAAATAATTAAATTCAAAGGTTTTATTATAAATGGGCAAACAATTAAACAATTAGATATTAGTGCAATGATAAGTCCCTTAAAATGTGTTTGTCTCAATTTTGTCAAGTTTTACTACTACTTTTGACTGGATGTACATGATTTTGGCATGTCCCACAGATTGCTCCGCTAACATCAATCAGTGTAAAAAAGAAATGAAAGACATAAAAGTTAATTGATAAAACAAGTCATTTTGATCATTTATAGTTTATTTTCATAATAATATTGAACATTTTGCATGTGTCCCTGAAATCGATGTCCACTCTGTTGGAAAAAAAAGTTGCCCGCCAGCTTTTTTATGATTTTCATAAAAAGTTCACAAAATGCCTTCCAGAAAAATTTTCTTCTAAAAATATATAAACATACAAATATCAAATGAAAGAACAGACCCTCTGCTTTCCAACAAAAAAACAAACAAAATGGGGAAAAAATGTCATCCTATCTTTTTTTTAAGGGTATTTTTCTTTAAAAACAGATTTTTTTAGCAAAAAGCTAAATTTTTGTGAAGGAATTTTGTTAGAAATCAGATTCAGAACGATTATCAAAACATATACAGAGTTTAAAATTAATAAATAACGTTTTGGCTTCAGTTTTTTTTATAAATTGGGTAAATCCATCTAGTGGACAATCGCAGTATTGCAGATTAACACAAAAATCATCACCCACTAAACATTGGACATCGGATAGACGTGCAGATCGTGTCTTCATTGGGTTCGTCGGTCCATGACCAATTCTTGACATCTATTCAACGTCCAAACTAGGTCCACTATTTGGATGTCCAACCATGACCCTACTTGGGACGTCATATTTACGGGCAACATTTGACGTTTGAACTGGGTAATTTATTGGAAAGATATGGCTGTGTGGCAGAGTGGTTAGAGAGAGTTGTTTGTAATCCAGAGATCGATATTTTGAATCCCACAGCCGGCAGGGAGTGACTGAAGTGTTTTGGTGTTGCAGTGGATGGGTGAAATGCAGAGACAATCATGTCTTTTCATTGACGGATGTCAACATTAAGACGTGCAGAAGATGTAAAAAAAAAACGTCGCCTGGCGTTACAAAACAACCCCTTCAATGGACCGGATTTGGACGTCCAAAAATAACATGAAAAAGACGTCACTCCGACTTCGCATTGCGCAGTGGGCAGGAACACTTTTTTATGCAAATGAGATAACTCGTCAGTGGCGGGGAAAGAATTAAGCTAAACATGCCAACCCTGTCATAGTGGAATATTAATTAATATAAAATGATATTACTTAGCATTATATTAATCAGCATATTTTAATGGTCTAAAGCGCACGGCGCACAGTCTAAAACGGAAATATCCGAATCTACTTTTGCTAATTTACCGACAGGAAAAATGGTTGGTGCAGCTAGCGCATAGTCTAAAAGGGTTGTTTCCTATTCTTGTAATGAGTAATGTATGTGTTTTGGGCATAACGTGTAATAAACCAATGGGAGTTTTATCTCCTATCCCCTTTGAAAGACAGTTGGTGAAATCCTTATTTACATTGCGGAGTTTGTAAGTGGAAAATCGGAATGCTTCTGTCAGGATCCTCCTTGAATCTTGTTTCGTATTATATCTAGTCATGTTGGTAGGGTCCTGACAGTACAATACTTTCTGTGGGGAATGCATGGTCTCAGTATTGTTTACTGTATAATAGACATTTTCCCGTGTCTCGTCACTTTTATCCGCTCCCTTGCTTGTTATTATTTTCACCTTTTCCCCTCATTAGTTCTCTCTATTTAAAGTCCTTGTGCTCCTTGTTCTTTCTGTGATCGTCCTGTTTTTTTCCTGTCCTGTTCCAGTTGTTCATACCAAGTTAAGTCAAGTTTACTGGTTTTCAAGTTTAGTCTAGTTTTGTCCAGTTCATTGTTTAGTGTCAAATGTAGTTTAGTCTAGTCCTGTCAGTGTTTTTGCATATCTTGTTGCATGTTGGTTTTTGCCCTATCGTGGGTTTTTGTTTTTCTGTTTATAAAAAAAGTTCAGTGTTTTCTACATTCAGCTTCTCTAGCAAGGAATCTGATATGCTTGTGCGTGAGGTTAAAGCACCCGTGCAGACCATCTTCATGCAAGCCGAATTTTACCAAAGCTCCCTGAGTGTGAGGAGGTAGCAGTAATTGTGTCCTCGTCTTTTGGCATCACAAGAATGGTTGTACAATGCTAAAAAAGGTACAATGATGTCAGAAAAAGGGGAAAACTAAAGTTCGCCGCTAATAAAAAGCAGTGGCTACAGGTGGAGGGCCATCTACAGCCACTCCGGCCCTAACGTCAGGACGTTGCTGCCTTTAACCTTAGTGCTGAAAACATTGAGGGATTTGGGGGCTTAGAGGTGGGTGTCCAAGATAATGCAATGATCAGTCAATGTGCACAAAACATTCAAGCTTCTTATGAAAATATTTTAGTAAACAAGCAAAAGTCATAATTTAATTTGTCATAAATGTCATGCAGCTCCACTGCCTGAAGATTCAGAGGCTGGACCCAGTAGGCAGGAGGTACTTGTGGAGGGAGAAGAGACTGTGGAACAATCATCATCATCAGGGTTGTGAGGCGACCCAGAGCACGATGCAGGAACATCTACCAATAGGACCACCCATTCCTGGCACTCCAGCAGGCCGGCTTTAACATGCTAGAGAGGGAATTGAGAAGACACGATCACAGTGTGCGGCGCTTGAGCACCAGCTTGAGCCATTTGGAGTTGTTGCTACTGCTCCTCAGACGCATCGCAGACAGTGTTGGAAAGCTCGCTGAAGCAGATGAGCGCATAACATTTCCTGCAACAGCTCCATCAACCGGATCTTTCCATCCACACGATCGATGACCACACTGTGCTCTGCTGCTCCTGGACCCTCCCGTTGCCCATCCTGCCATGGTGATTCCTATGGGCTAAAATATGTGCCACCAGAAACTGAATTTCAATCATTTATATTTGAATTTGAATCGCTAAACTTGAATAATTGCATTGAAAAACTGAATTTGAATTGTATCATTTGAAATTGAATTTATTAGTTTGAAACTGAAGTCTAATAAAATTTGATCCTCATTAAAAATTAAACTCTCTATATATCTTTACATTCACTTCTCATAATTCAGATTCAGTTCTCAAATTCAATTTCAAGTTACTGAGACAGGCATCCGGGTAGTTGGAGAATGAAGGAAGAGCAATCGAGCACAGATCGATAGATAGCGTTCATTAGCACAGGACTCCTCTTGGGCCAATCAGCACCTACGTTTTGGAGCATAGCACGTACTCGTCATGAAAGAAGTGTTTGACTTGCAGACCCGGGTTCGATTCCCCTTTAAGGCAATTTTTTATATAAACTCACAATCTTGATTCATATATAAATGCGATCTTCTTTATAAATGACGGCAATTATCTTGCATATAGTTCCCTGTATTCAGATGCTGCATTCACGTGTTAACGTATTTACCTTTCTTTTACTGTCTATGGTATTTACATTACAATCCAGGATGCTATAGCAGTCAAACTTGCTCAAACTCACACAGTGTAAAACCAAACCCTATTCATTCGCCAATACCTATGTATTCACCAATCAGATCCGAGCGTTTCTCTCTTCCTCATTTGCTGCGTTCCGCTGTCACTCGTGTGACGTATTACAAAGCGGCAGACCTAAACACATCGGTTTACTTGGATTTGGAGCGACAATTTTCACACAAATGAGAGTAAAAACGAGCGCCATTGCGGAAAATCCTGGTGGCGAGGGAGAGAGGGACGATGCAACAATATTTGTTTTGAAAAAGGCAAGGAAATACTTCTGATCGTTTCTCAATTGGAAGGCTGCAGCCTCCGGAGGTCAAATATGCAGGCTGCATACGTCATCAAGCCTGGTTTATTAAGGTAAACTGAGCATTACATTCGCAAATCATAACCATACTGCAACAATTTATGATTAACTAAGTATAACAGTCAACTTTATAATCGTTAATATTCTGAAATAAGACAGTCGTGATGATGTATGCAGCTTAGAAATACGACATCCGGAGGCTGCAACCTTCAGATTGAGAAATGGCTTCTGCCACGAGTTTCTCATCAGAAAGTTGTAACATGACTGCGTTTCTCCCTGATGCCTCAAAATGTTGATCTTTTAGCGTTTCGTTTTTAGTTCAGTTTTAAGGTTGGCCAGTTCTTTTCCTTTGCGACACTGCTGCGGCGCTTGTGGCCTCCAGGGGCGCTAGGCGTGAAAAATACATGTCTAGCGCCCCCTAGTGGCCAAAAAGTTCTCGTGTGCCTTTAAACTTTGGTTCTCTTTAAAAATCATTTTTTTCAGACTCTATCAAATTTAATTACTTGATCAAATATGACAAGTTGCAATATTTGTATTTATCTTCTGCCAGCTGATTTCTCCTGGCTCTTGCTGCTGCTTGCGTATTTGGGTTAATTGGCATTGTCACATGCATTTCAGCCTCACACGAGTAAAATCCAGTATTCTGTCCTCATTTATTGCCAAGAGACATCCATGTTACATATACATGTTGTATATTGTTGTGTATGTTGTATATTAATGTACACAAAAATAAGTTTTTACATTTTACACTGAAACTTGCAAAAAAAAACACTGACACGTTGTGTTGCATTGCGTCAAGTGTATGATAGGGCCATAAGTCCATATAATGGATTCCAATACACAACCTCACCTATGGCATACTTTATTGGGCAATACATGTTTTGGCAGTGATTAAGACTTTTCCCATTAACTGAAATTTGTTGTTGAAAAAGGGACACAGCCCGAGTCTGCTTAATACAACACATATAAATTTAGATCCAAAATCTTTTTTTAAACTCCCAAAAGCAGTTTATAATGATATTGACCCTAGCGTTCATAGATTCTGCCAAACAAATGGCATTTCGGAAAGGCCTGAGGCCGGAATAAAAGCCAAAGTATTTGATGAATGTACTATATAATAAATCCCAAAAGCTTTCGGTAAATATCACTGGCTCAATCCGAAACCACATACTGTCATACTATATAGTAGGCAAAATGCAGTAGGCAAATTAATAGTATGTCTGAATCCTCAGTATAAAAGGGTAGGGAAGAATTACCGGGGTTTTGGACTATTTCTGGCAAGATTCAGAGGCACGTGTACTTAAGTAGCGTCAGAAACCGCCTACTTACCTACAATATAGTAGGAGAAACAGTATGTGAACAGAGTAGTATGTCTGAATCCTCAGTATTCATAAAATAAGTAGGCAAGAAATCCCCAGATGCACTACGGAGTCCGCCCAGATTTTGAAGCAAGCATCGACAGACACTTACCTATCCTAACTTTCCCAAGATGCCATGGGAAAGCAAAGCAATCATCATTTTGACCAGACACCAACTAATCCGGTGATTTCGATATACAGGGCTGTTCCTCATCAAAACCCTGACTTCATGCACAGACCCAGGATATCCCACAAAGTGCTCAGCTCATTCATGAAAATAAAGCTGCAGAACTTCCACAGCTGCGTTGAGATGGCAGTAAATATGTGATAGTTTGTCAGAAAAATACAATTGAATAAAGTTTTGTTATATTGTATTCACTTCTATATGTTTTCATTTATTGTGATGGTTTTATTTATTCATTTTTTTATACATGTTTCCTGTTGTTTTAAGTAAATAAAAGAACAACATTGCTTAAATTAAAATTAATATATTCACATGGCTTGCATTTTTCTAGTTTGTATTCAAGCACAGCTGCTATTTGACAATAAATTAAATTAAAATTAAATACATTTATTAATGAAATAAATAATTTAATAATAATAATTAATAGTAATAATAATAATAATAACAATAATAATACATTTTATAAATTTTAATACATTTAAATTTAATTAAATTACAGTCTGCTTGTTTTACTCATTTTTGAACACTATAAAATAAAGTGTAATATACTATTGTGCATAACTTTTGGGGTGGGCTAGCAATGTAATTCTGGGGTATGATATCTTAGAGAGTAAGTATTTTTCAGAGTAGTATAAAACCCACAGTTGTCTCCAAAGTCGAGATCTTTTAGCTGCTGCCCAACCTCTCCTTTGTCCAGGCCTTCCAACCATTGCAAACACTGACAGAGACTGTATAAAGTAGAGGTATCAAGTTACTGATGCAATCAGGTGTTAGTGCACCTGTCCTTCATACAAACACATTCGTTTTCATGCCTATTATTAGACTTGTTCGACTTCATGCAGCACCACAAGAATCGACTGCCGGATGACGTCAAAGAACCGCAAGAGTGATTCCAGAAATCATATGGAGAAGTGTGATTTAGAGTTGCTTTCGCGATATTGTGATGTCATCCTCCTTTCGGTTTGTGTGGTCCCGCATGAACTCATACGAGGTTACTACGTCATAGGTCACACGATAACGTCAACATGGCGATGTTGTCCATACTAACGTGAATGTACGTACCGTCTTAGCGCTCATTAAGTAGGTCCTCAGTAAATTCAGTATACCTACCCAGTAAGTATGTGATGTCGGACACAGATCTGATTTTTAATCGAGGTGTTGTTTAGTGGCTTTTGCATCTGACCTCTTAAAATGGCAGCCTATCTTATGCTTTAACCTAATCTACATCTATAACAATTCTATGTTCACAATGTTAATAAGAGGCTACAGGAAATGGAAATGATGGGTTTGTAAACCCCTGATGACTTCATTACACTGTAATTACTGTCACTTTCTAGTTAATGAAATAGGCTGACATATTTGACCCATTCATCTTGGTAAATGTTTTCCATCATAATTGCATTCCAAATATATCTCAATGTGAAAGGAGTGTGTGTGTTTTGGGATGGTAATTATAGACACAATTATTGAGCTTCCCTGATGTACAACAGCTCACACACACCTCCACACACAAACACCAGTGGCAGAAGATCCACAGGCTATATCATAGTAACTCTGGTAGAAGGATTCATAGCATTTGTTTAGACGAACACTGTGTTGTTTCCTATAATTTACTTATAGTACTTTTTAAAATTGTATTAAAGAAGCAGCTGAACATTGCTACCTGTTTAACAGCAGGATAAATACAAGAGGGCTATTTATATATGTCTCACATCAGATCTGAATTATATATTTTTTTAATCAAAACTTGTTTTCCAGACATGAATTAAAGGCAGGATCTAAGTGCAGATGAAAACTTTAATAAATCAAAACATGAGCAAATATTCAAGACATGAGGAAATCTGTGAACGAGAACATAAGCAGTAATCCATTAACAATAAAATGAGCATGACCATGAATATGAATATAAAACAACACATAACAATTACAATCAATAACTTTTAATTATTGAAATAAGTGAAATGTGGAAACAGCATGGTTGAAGTACTGAACAAAATAAATGCAATACTTTTGTTTTTGCCCCCATTTTTCATGAGCTAAACTCAAAGAACTAAGACTTTTTCTATCTACACAAAAGGCCTATTTCTCTCAAATATTGTTCACAAAT
Source organism: Paramisgurnus dabryanus (assembly GCF_030506205.2). NCBI lineage: Eukaryota > Metazoa > Chordata > Actinopteri > Cypriniformes > Cobitidae > Paramisgurnus > Paramisgurnus dabryanus. The sequence continues at coordinate 27,541,658 of NC_133348.1, forward strand.
CTGTCTAAATCTGTGTTAGTGAGCATTTCTCCTTTGGTGAGATAATCCATCCAACTCACAGGTGTGGCATATCAACATACTGATTAAAGAGCATGATTATTGCACAGGTGTGCCTTAGGCTGGCCACAATAAAAGGACACTCTAAAATGTGTAGTTTTACTGTTATGGTGTGACAACCATTTGCCTGCAACACATCTCTTTCACATAGAGTTGATCAGGAGTGCGTTTCCAGAACAACGACGTAACCCGCTGCTGAACCAACACGATGCATAGTTGGAGAAACTAACTACCTTGTTACGACTGTTTCCCAAAAGCATAGTAACTTTGTCCGCATTTGTCGTTTGAACCATGTTGGTTTACCATAATAGTTGATGATGTCACGTGGGAGGTGAAGTACTAATTAATCTGTGCAAATTGATTCAATGGCATATTATTGCTGTAAATAACTTATATTGCATCGGAAGACTGATTTTGTTATCATGAATTAGTTATCTGTTGTTTATGTTCAAGATATTTAATTCATGTGCAAGTTCCCTCTTACGTCACTTCTCCCAAAGATTCCTGCAGGGTCTTAAAGCTTGTAGGACTGCGCACATGCGCAGTTTTCAAATGCAGCGCTTTAATTCTGTTTACAAACTTGAAGACGTAAAATAAAATGTTTATATATTTGGAATGATGGATATAGAATGTACTACATGTTTTGCTTATTTCGTCAAAGGCATGATCAACTTAAGTCTACAAATTATAATAACAAGGAACTATGCTTCTAACTACAGGTGAAGAGCCGTCGTTCAAACCACACAAGTTTGCAATGCAGCTTGCGAATGTTCGTTTTAACTACGGTTTCAGGAAGCACCAAATCTTTGACCTTCGTCAGTAACGACGTTACTTGCGACAGTAGTTGGCTAACAATGCTTTTGGCTAAAAATGCTCAATGGGTGACATGTCCGGTAAGTATGCTGGCCATGCAAGAACTGGGATGTTTCAGCTTCCAGAAATTATGTACAGATCCTTGCAACATGGGGACGTGCATTATCATGCTGCAACATAATGTCATGGATGAATGGCACAACAGTGGGTTTCGGGATCTCGTCACGGTATCTATGTGCATTCATGTTGATTAACCTGTGCAGCGCCACATGCAGAAGTAGTAGCATCTAGCAAGCCACAAGCAAGTTGTTGTTTCTATTGAGCCAGTCTGGTGACTTACTTTATAATGTAAAACTATTTGAAATGTAAAACTTTAAAACCGCATTGTAGAAATGCAATATAATATACATAACTATATTATCAGTGGTGTATAAAGACCTTACACAATAAACTGTATTGTTTTATTATCTTAGAATGAGACGTTTTTATCTACATCTGAACACCACTTACATGGAAGTTGGCCTCATTTTTCTACAGTAGCACTAAACAGACAAACTGTTCTACAGAGCGCTTTTCATCACTATGTTGTCTCATATGATGACATGTTTGTTCTGTGGCAAGTACCATATGTGTTTTGAAATTAAGGGGTGAGCTGTTGGTGCAATTCTCAATCTCATGACTAGATGCCACTTAAATTTACACACACCACCTTTAATTCATTACGTCATCTACAGTATTGTGGCAAGACTCGCCACTTTCCAGAGGACGTGGTAAATGTATGTTTGTAAGTAAAAAAGGGTACAAAAAAAATATGCTGCACTCCACAACCGCACTATTGTGCATGGTGTAGTTTATTTGTGACAGATCACATGTGTAGTATTTACAAGTTCACACTTAATTAACAATAACCCAATATACCAAGAATACAAAAATATGAAATTAGAAAATATGAGACCCCAAATATATGAATATTTACAATATGTACACTTTATCCACAACACACTTATATAATCTAGTTTTTGTTCCTTGGTGTTAGGATCCAAACTTGCGCTCTGGGTCTTGTGATCATGTGGGTTAGTACATGGCTTTGGTTTGTGTTCTGTGTGCGTAACACAGTCTCACCCCATTTCGTCAATATTTGACGACACTTGACCATTCGTCATATGTTGACGTGAAGGGTATACCTTTCGCTTCATTTTTTGACGAACTGGGGACTTCAATACTATTACGTCCGTTGCATTCTCTTTCCTATTTTATTACCATTTGCGCGTCGGTTTAGGGTTAGATTACGCAAAATTAAACAGTGTACGCGAAATTAAACAGTGTACGCGAAATTAAACAGTTGTCACCTGGCGTTGGGGTTAGAAACAGTTGTCACCTGGCGTTGGGGTTAGAGTTAGGTTTGGGTAGGGATGTCATTATGTAAATCTAACCCTAAACCGACGCGCAAATGGTAATAAAATAGGAAAGAGAATGCAACGGACGTAATAGTATTGAAGTCCCCAGTTCGTCAAAAAATGACGCGAAAGGTATACCCTTCACGTCAACATATGACGAATGGTCAAGTGTCGTCAAATATTGACGAAATGGGGTGAGACTGGGTTGGTGTGCCATGTGCTCTCCAGTCTTATGTCTTGACCTTGCCCCCGTGTTTCCTTATTAATCACTCCAGTATAGACTAATCACTCACACTAGACCGGAAACGCAAGCTTGTGTCATAATATTTCACAGTTTGGTGCATACCAAATTTTGAATTTGGTGAACCGTGACCTGTGAATTCATGTCAAGTGAAGATATGTGACCATTATTTTGTGCTTTGATTTAAACTAGTTTGGATTTCTATCCTGTTTTTCTGCGCTGAAAGCTGGCGCTCAGTGTTGAATATTGGGTACTCAATGTCAGTTCTCACATGGCCGTCCAATCACAGTGCAGCAGGGGTGGGACAAATATCACAACAACCACTGGCGCATCATACAACGACTAATAAACAAAACAGAAGTATCACAGCAACCAAAGCGCTCAGCTGAAGAAAGCTAGCAGTCAGCTGAAATAAAGCTGCCAGTCGGCGTCCGCCGGGCGTTTTCAGCTGCTAAAAAAGCTTTGGTGTTTCCCTTGTTTAAAACTGTTAGAAAACAAAAGTCTGCCTGCTTTAGATTGTGCCTGCTAGGTGCAGTTATTCTGATTAATATGGTTGTTATTCTGGCCTTGGTGGGCTTCGGGCCGGGCTGTAAAATTCGGAGGCTTATTTAATGGTCACTTTGTAGTGCAGGAAATAACATTTGCTAAATAAAACTATACATGCACATTTATAGCAGGAAACAAATAGACGGCTTTAACTTTAAATTGCCTCTGAAAATGTATGAGTCCTCTGTTAAAGAATGGGACCCCCTTTGTGATACAATGATTACAATGTTATCACAAACACATTATTCAAGCTATTTTGTTGTCAGCACATAATAGCCCTATAAGGGGCCTATCTTCTATAATATTTTTAAAAGCATACATCTTGCAATAAGATGGAAAAGATACAACCCAGCGGGCATTTGATGTCAATTTAACATCAATTTGACATCAAACATCGACGTCAAAATTACGTCACAGAATAGGTCAAAAATGAAAGTCATTTTGACGTCAAAGTGTTGATGTCAATTTGATGTCAAGATTTTGACCCCTGCTGATGTCATTTTGATGTCAATTCTACATCTATTTGATATCAGGATGTTATGATGTTGATGTCATTTTAATGCTATTTTGATATCCCAGCCGGCATATGATTCACCTTTGAAATTTGTCTTTTAATAAAAACACATTCTTTCAAACAGTTTCCAGTTAGTAGTGCAAAAATGGAATATTCCACATATAGAATGAAATCATAAAAACAGAAAATCAGAAAACAAAATCAGGTTTAAAAGTCATTTTATTTATAACTGCAAATATGAATTTTGTTGTTGGTTTAGTTAGGGTGACCATACGTGCCATTCTTCCCGGACGCATCCCGTCCAGGATTTCGGTGCGTCTTCCGGAAGTCGTATTTGTTGACCGCATACGCCATTCAGTTAAAAACATAAGATATACAATCGTAGTTTCATTCTTCTTACCTTAAAATGTAACGGTTGCTTTTCTGTAATAATAATAATAATCCTCTGTGACGTATGCGGTCGACAAATACGAGTTCCAAAAGACTGGACAGGACGGGTCCGGGAAGAATGGCACGTATGGTCACCCTAGTTTAGTTGACAGTCTTCTTATGGCCACCACCACCCGTCCTTTCTGGCTCATGCACTTAAAAAATGATGACAGCATCTAAAGGGGAAAAACAAACCGCATGTTATTTCATTGTCAAAAATGCTATGTTTTTTAGGCCATGTATAAAAAAAGTTATTGCACATGAAGGCAAGATGTGTGTTCTTTAATGGTCTGACTAGAAACATAGCATAGCTGATGAAGGAAGAAAGCTGTTGTGTTTACAAATGTGACAATGAGCTTCATTTAAGATCATCTACAGTGCATTCAGAAAGTATTAAGACCCTCTTCACTTTTCAATTTTGTTATGTTCTTTCATGATACTGCAATTGTTTACATTTTTCCTCATACATTTTTTTACATTTGCAAACGTTTTTTGAAACGTTTGCAAATGTAGATTTTTTTACATTATACATATTCAGACCCTTTCCAACAATACCTGGAATTTAGCTCAGGTGTCTCCTATTGGTCTTGATGTTTCTACACCTTAAAGGGTTCTGATGAACACAAAGATATTTTGAGGAATGTCTGTAACCAAACTGACCAGAAGCACCACTGACTTCCATAGCAGGATAAAAGAATAAAATGGAAGTGAATGGTGCTTCTAACTGTTTTTTTAAAAACAAATCCAGGTGTTGCAAGGTTTGCTGCATCCTTCCCAAAAAGACCTGAGGCTGTAACTGCTGCTTCAAAAGGTGCGTTAACTAAATACAGAGTAAAGGGTCTGAATACTTGGGTGATATTGACTCTATATCCCCCCCCAAATTGAGATGCTAAACAAAGCAAACATTGACTGTTTACCTTACGTGTGGGTCAAACAGCCTCTTGTGCAGTCACTTACCAATGAAAGCTAAGATGGACTCCAGACCTTCTGGACTGTCTGTAAGAGACTTCAAACTCAAACCAGACCAGCAAGGCATCACGTTGGCAGACACCCCAACCTGATCAAAAAATTTTGATTAGGAGATATTCTTGTCCTATTTTTAATATAGATTTTACAAACTTACCACAAATAATCTGGCAAAGCAAAGACTTATGAAACAGCATCTTCCCAAATCTCCTCTTAAGGCTCATCTTGTCTATCATGGCATTTAATAAAGTTCTGAAAAAAAAAACATATTTCATTTGTACAAAAACATAAAAAAACTGTGGCCCAAGCACAACTATTAAAAAAAATTAAGAATGTTTCAATTTTTTGTCATGGGACACTATTATTTCCTTACTTTTTGAGGGGTACAGATTTGGCCATCTGGAAAGACACATGACTTCACCAAGTTGCACGGTGATCTGCCTACAATATAAAACACATAACAAAATAAAAAACAAGTCTTAGCCCATTTTAAAAAGAAAACATAAATTGTGAAATACAAAACACTGCATCTTAATTATTAGGATTACTAGAATTTGATCGGAATACAATCCAAAACAAGTAAAAAATCTATTGTAAGGTTCCATTACTACATGGTAGCTTGGTGGTGGATTACAATGGTTGGTGATAACTTGAATTTTATAACTCATGGGCATAGCCATACATTTACATTTACATTTACATTTAGTCATTTAGCAGACGCTTTTGTCCAAAGCGACTTACAAGTGAGGTAAACAATAGAAGCAATTATGGCAACATAAGACAGCAATACATAAGTGCACTGGAAATAGTCTCATCAAGTCCAACACAATATACATAGCCAAGGGTATGTTAGTAGTTTTTTTTTTTTTATTTTTTATTTTTTAGATAAAGAGGAAGGTAGATAGAGAAAGAGATAAAGAGAAGGGTAATTAAATAAAGATAGTAAATCTGTAATTAGGAAGTTAGGTAATGTGGAAGAGATGGGTTTTTAGCAGAGTCTTAAAGACAGCTACAGTGTCAGCTGATCGTGTCACGACCGGCAGATCATTCCACAGTTGTGGGACAGTTCCTGAGAAGGTACGCGTTAGTGTTTTCTTCCCTTTTTGAGATGGTACCACAAGTCGTCGCTCGGTGGCAGAGCGCAGTGATCGAGAGGGTACATAAGGCTCTATAAGCAAGCGAAGGTAAGGGGGTGCCATAATTTTAAAAGTGATGATTAGAGCCATAATACATAAAGATTAGGGCTGTGACAGTTCTCATAACCACCGTGGTGGTAAAGTGCGGCCTGCGGTTGCGTGCACGTCACAAACTATGAAAAAATATAAAGTACAATCTCCCCCAGCGAGATATCTTCAAGTTTGTGTGAACGCAAACAGCCAGCAGATTCAGAGTTAGAGCGCTATTTGCAACTGATATCAGTGATGACACGGTGGCTTGGGAGCAGAACAGAGGCAAAATATTCTTTCTTGGTCACTCAAGGTTGCGAAAAAGTATCAATCTGCGCTACCCGTACACCATCAGAACATGTTTTTAGTGCTGCTGGAAACATTGTAACCCCAATAAGGTTTCTCACTTTTTGTTTCATGGATTGAAGTGCTACAATAAACACACATAGGCGCCAATCCCGTGGGTGCTCAGAAGCTCGGCTCAAGCACCCAGCGAAATGGCAAAGCACATATGTTCAGTTTATTCACATTAAAGGTACTGTTTTTCCTGATCGCAAATTTAGTTCGTGTGTAATGTGTGTAATGTTGCTGTTTGAGCTAAGGTATTATTTATGCTCTAAGTTCACTGCCAAGTAGGGTTGTTGCGGTGACAGAATTTTCCCACCGGTAAATCAGCGCGTGACAAACCCGGTGATACCGGTTTAACCGGGTGGAAGGGGCTTATAAATGCATTATATAGGGGCATTTTACTTTCACTTTTGAATTAGATGCAACTGTTGTTTAAATCCAGCGCTTGCGCACGCTGCGTTAAATTGCGTATGAATTTGCGTGCAAATGCGAGTACAACAGCTGGTTTAAGTGCTTGAGTCAATGTGCGCAGGTACTTCTGACAGAACCCGCCAGTCCCAAGCAGAGCAACCGGCTATTCCTTCATAAAGCGCTGCTTGAATGGTGGGTTTATTATTATTCCTAATGAAAAACACAACAACAAAACGATCTGACCTATATTAACTCTTTCACCGCCAGCATTTTTAAAAAAAGTTGCCAGCCAGCACCAGCGTTTTTCATGATTTTCACCAAAGTTTAATGCCTTCCAGAAAATGTTCTTCTTTAAATATATAAACATACAATATACCAAATGAAAGAACAGACCCTCTGCTTTCAAAAAAAAAAAAAAAAACGTTTCATCCTACCTTTAGTGGTTCTTTTGCAATCAGCTTTTGAATATGGGTAGGTTTTTGCAAAAACACCATATTTTGAGCAAAAAGCAGAAATAATTCCATTTTTATGACGGACTTTTCATAGAGATCCCATTCAGAGCGATCTTTAAAACAGACACGGACATGCAGCCGCTTGCCATAGGGCAATACTTCCGGTTTTAAAAAGTTGCGGAAGGGCGCCACCTGGTGGATAATAGCGGTATTGCGGAAAGACGGAAAATCTCGTCATTGACGGGGAAGCGTTTTCTCTTAATTGACGAGATATCTCGTCAATGGTGGGGAAAGAGTTAAACATCATATATGTATATTATAACAAAAACGAGTAAGCACGCGGCTTCTGCCATCATCTGCTCGCCGCAGTCTGACAGGAATAAATTAAATCTGACATCCGCAGCCGCTGCTCTGTGATGATGCGCGTTCAGCTCCGCTGAATTCAAACAGCAGACACATTCAGTTGTAAGCGTTTGCTCTCTCTAACGAAACTAAATGATTTTATTACAAGAAAATATCAAAACGATGGTGAAAGACGGTGTCGCGGTGGTGATCTAAACGGTGAGAGGCTGAAGCACCGGTAATCACCGTTTCACCGACTATCGCAACAAGCCTACTGCCAAGCGATATATTCCCCTTTCAAACCATACAGTGAACGGCCAGTTTGTACTATAGCCCTCTAATTCCTGGTTGAATGACGAGCATTGACTAACCTCCGCCCACAGGAACACGTCAGTCGCCAGCTAAGCTCAAATGGCTCTGGCTGCACAATTAATCACACACGATTGTCACGGACATCTCGTCAGTAAAGCTGGTTCCTTGATTAGTAATAAATAGTGATGTTACGTTCGTGAACGAATCGTTCTTTTTGAACGAATCTTTTATGTGAACGAATCGTTCTCGTTCACGCCATCCATTGACTCATATTTCTCGTTCACTGAAATTTCCCTCTCTTCTTGAGGAGCACGGACAAATGATGCGCGGCTTTCTTTCCGCCTTCAAAGAGTGACAAAACTACGAGCCAATGGCAATCGAGTATAAGCTGTGGCCGAGCATATGATTTGCTCAACGTACTGAATGAATACGCCCTTCACTGACCGAGCCGCTGTTTTGAGTCTGAACGAACGAGAGAGAGATAGAGATCGCGTTCTTAAACAAACTGAATGACTGGTACAGGTTACAACCTAATGAATGAGAGAGATCGTATAGATAGCGAGTGCAACGTAAACAATCTTGTGAAAGAATCATGTGGTTTTATTTTAATAAAGTTATTGTAACCATGTTTAGGCGGACTATTTACCTTAATACAAATGATAAGCAAGGTAATTACTGTTGAAAAAATTGGTATTTCTGTTTAATATAGTTTTATATGTCTATATAGTTTAATCCACCCTTTCACCGAACTTAAATCAGTCATCTGCGTCTGAACGAAGTCTTGAACGACATGACCGAAATTATATGATTCGTGAACGAGGATGTGATGACTGACTGAACCAGAGGCATGCACGGGAGTCTTTATTTACAACAAATCCAGATTAGATGTACTATGAATGTACGTGTGTCTTAATATATTCGGTAACTTGATAAAATTATGCTTAGTATTTCACAATTTGAGCTTTATTAAAAACTAATGAGTTTTTGCAAAAAGTCATTCATTGTCTTATAACACATAATGACACACATCTTCGCCACCTATTGGCGTATTTTTGTAAAATTAAGAAATGGTCACTGAACGAATCAGTGAACGAGTCTGAACGAATCATTTTGGTGAACGAACTGAAAATGAACGAGTCACCTAAATGAACGAAAATTTCCATCACTAGTAATAAATCACCATCAGCTGCTTTCAGATGGAGCGCCATTTACTACACAGAGCCGTAGTTCACTGACAAAAGGGAAAATATCGCATTCATAATCGGCAATGATTTCTCCTTTTGTCGGGTCTGTGTAGTAAATGGTGCTCCATCTGAAAGCAGCTGATGGTGATTTATTACTTATCAAGGAACCAGCTTTACTGACGAGATGTGTGTGACAATCGTGTTTGATTAATCGTGCAGCCCTAGCTCTGACTAAGCTAAGCTGCTGTTGAATCACAACACACTAAACAAACTACACAATCAGAACTCGTTACATATTTCTGAAGGAGGGACTTCATAGAACAAGGAAGACATCAGCCCGTTTTGAGGACAGTGAAAACAGCACTATACAGTAAATTGTGTGAAAAATACTGTTTTTTCACACAAAACATGAACAAAATCAAAAACACAGGAAAAACATTACCTTTAACTTCACAATTCACACGAAAACGTGACTGCGCCACTTTCCACCTCTTCAAAGCCTTTGAGCGCTCCAGACTCTAGAGCACCTGGCATTGCGAAGTAAAGCTTGAGGTTGTGATGAGCACCCACCGGCGGAAAAAGAAATTGCCGCCTATGAACACACACATTTGTTAAGAAACATCATATCTGATCTTTGTTTACATTTTTATATTTCAAAATATATGTATGCATTATATATATATTTATATATATAAAAGATATATACCTCCCCCCTCACACAAACACATTCTATAACCACCGCACCACAGTGGTGAATTGGTGCATTACCATCGCAGTGGTAAAATACTGTCACTGTCACAGCCCTAATAAAGATAAGAAGGAAAGAAAGCTGTTATGTACACAACCACAAAGATCCATTTTGTCTGTCAATATGAACCCTTTTCAAAACTTCCATCAACATCTGCTCTGAACTATGAATTAAATTCTGGCTCTGTCTATTGAAAACAAAGGGTGTGAAACATGTACATAATATAGAGGGAATAGTGACATACAGAAGAAATTAAGTGCTGTGCTGAACAGAGACCATTGCATCCTGAATTATTTTCTTATATTTTCCTAATGACAATGATAATCCAGTACTAAGAAACAAGTAGTAGGTGGTTTTAAAAAGCTTACCTGTGAAGTTTCTTATGTTTGTGTTATTACGTTTCTGATCTGACAACCCTTGCTGTCTGATTCTTCTTAAATCCTGACAACATATAAAAAAGTACAATTAGTGCAATAGTAAAAGAGAATTCTATAAATGATGACCTTCATCAGAATGTAATGCATACACTTGCATTAATGCATTTAAGTATATACTGTGAAATATCAGGGTTAACATGTCACAACATTACCTGATCCAGACAGATGTAATGGCTGTTGATGCATTAAAATCTCAGCATTGACAAGATCACCATCACTATTTTTAATTTGAAGGGCTCTGATAACAAAGACATTACAAAAGAGTTATAAAAATACACTGAAAACAAGAGCACATTTGTCTGGATAAATAATATTTTCAAGTTCCATTAAACTTGCTAATTATTCATCAAGAGAAGTAAGCAAAATAATACCATTACACTTCATTTCAATTCAAATAGCACATGCCAACAACTTACACTGTTTGACTTTTTCCTTACAAAGGAGTTAAGAGTTTTATTCCGCTTTAAATCATGGATACAGCGCGAGGGACCGCAGATACAAGCATAAGCGTGTGACGTAACGTGTGATGCCTGATAAATGCAGTTATTGCAAATTCGCGAGCAATAAAACACCAACATCTCATCTAACGTTAAGTATAAACACTTAATCAGTAACATGAAATTAAGCAAGCAGCATTAATTAACTGACCGCACTCATCCAGCTGCCGTGGTGCTCCTCTTTACAAATGACTGACAGAGGTGTCTGTGGCGCCTGTAAGACCTATCAGATATTCACTGACTTAACTACGATATCAACGCTTTTCTACCGAACAGTTGTCCAAAAAGCCCTTACATTTAAGTGCTTTTCTGAAGCAATAAACAACAAGTGGTTAAGTTGATAAGACCAGATATCATATTAATTTATTAATATTCATATTACAATCATATTAATGTAACCGTAGTCCAATTTCGGTGGGAACATGCCGTGGAATAGCGAATCAACCATTATAACGGACACGTTCACAAATAACAGAAAAAGCACGATGCATATTAAACATAAAACATTTTATGTGTGAATAAAATAATGTTACGCGTTTTAAACATTGACTTATTGACTTGATATTTCCTTACCTCAATGCACTTTCTCGATGATCACGCAGACAGCCGTTAAACTCTCCAGTCTCGTGTAATCTCTATATGGGGAGGCTGTAATCTCGCGAGATTACCTCCCTACTTTTTTAGTCAGGATCAAACATTCCAAACTGACTTGTATGAATTAAACCGATAAAAGTCTTGATGTATTTTATTATTAATGGTATTCTTAAAATGTATATTTAACATGTTATATTTAAGACACTGTGATTCACAAATTACAATGTCATTAAACATTTATTTTATTGACCCTTTGCAACTGTTTACCATTCACTGTTGTTTCAACGTTGTGTCAACGTTGAACAAACAACTAAGCTTTTTCAACCAAATTTCAACGTTGAAGGTCGGTCATATGACTGCTTGGATCATTCAATATCAAGCTTCGATATCAGATTAAATTGACATTTTATAGTATATGCAATTATAGTGTCATTTTAAATGTGAACTACTTGTAAACATGCTAGGATTTAAATAAATAAAAAAACACATGCAAAATACATAGACCTACAACTTTCAAGATGTTAAAAATGAGTCTCATTGATTTACAATGAGTAATAAATATACTTTTACAGACATTGTTTTGACATAAATTTAACATCAATTTGACATCTTATTTCCTGACATCAAATCAACATCGATTTAATGTCAATGATATTGACCTGAGATATAGGGACCAGAAAAAACATGTCAGATCGATACCTTTGTTGGGCCTCTTTACAACCACAAGGAAATAATTACAAAATATAATGAAAATATGCATATTCATGCACGTTATACATGGTGGTCAAAATCTTGACTATTTGTTGATGTCAAATTGACGTCAAGGTGCCCGCTGGGAAGTAACATAACGTGTATACTATTGTAAATATATAGAATTTAATGAATGGTTTATAAATGCAACTAAAGAGAAATTAAAGAGCAGAATAAATCATATTGTCATACATATGGTATTAATTCACTAATTTTACCTCTTTTCCGTGTAGTTTGTGGTTTGCCGTGCAAGGTTCTGCCAAACAAGCTTTTTTTTAGATCCAACAGCCTTAGAACTGCACGCAATGTTGCATTCTACAAACATATAGCATTTCATGGGAAGATTTTTTTTAATGGACAACGGACATGAAAAGGATTATTTGACATCCATAACTTGCAATGATAACAATCAATGATATTTTTTCACAGTTATAAAACGGCAATTACAGACTTGTTAAATTTTCTCTAGTGCATTTCAGCATCTGACTTTATAGTGTGTGATGTATATAAACAGAGCTGTTTCTTATAGAAATATGTAATATAAAGCCTTTTTTACGTAGTAATTTCGGTAAATTACCATGAATTTACCAGAATGACTTTACCAGTAAATACTAAACACCACCGCGGTGGTGTGCACGTCACAAACTATGAAAAATGTAGAGAACAATTTCACCCATAGGATGTCTTTAAGTTCGTGTGAATGCAAACGGCCAGCAAACTCAGAGATATCAGTGATGACCCGCTGGCTTGGGGGTGGAAGATATTCTCTCTTGCAAAAAAGTATCAATATGCGCTACCAGTACACAATCAGAAAGCGTTTTCAGTGTGGCTGAAAACATTACCCCAAAAAGGTTTCTCACATGAACCATGTGTTGTTTCATGGATGGAAGTGCTACAATAAACACTCACACTGGCGCCGATCCCGTGGGTGCTCTGATGCTCGACTCGACCCGAAAAGGCCAAGCTCATAGTCTCAATTGCTTAACATTTTAGCGCCCACCAGTGGAAAAGAAATCGGCGCCTATGAACACGCACGTTTGTAAGAAACGTATATCCGATAAGTATGCATTATATATAAGCCTATATGCATCAATGCGCGCATGCACATACAAAAATTATATCTTGCAAAGGCTGCTGTACAAGTAATATGACAAAATACCTGCTCCAGCATCTACTGCTCCTAACATGTCCACTTAACCAGGTAGGAAACCTTACGAGAACTACTTCAACAGGAATAAATTATATAGTGACTGAAAATATAAATTTACCTTACATTAAAAATAGTTTGACTGTGTTTGTATTTTGCATTATTTTTCATATTTCTTTTATTATATGGAACCGGGAATCATTAGGCAGAACTAGAATCGGAACCGGATAATTTCTTATGATACCCAACCCTAGTGGCAAACAGTGTTTCCCACAGGATTTTGAGAGACTTGTGGCGGTGATGACGTCACACTCTAATTAGCATATATGTTACGTCATCACGTGTTTGCGTTTGATCCGGTTTGATCGAGTGTTGGCACCTGAAATATGTTTCACTTCTACTCTTTGATCTGTCACGTTATATTGCATTTTAAAACAACTGATTGCTATTATTTACATATTATCAGTTCTGTTGTCAGACATAAAATGAGCAGACTATAGCCCTATTCGGATGGGATAAGTTTTACGGTTGTAGATGGCGTAATGTAATTTTACCACAGGACGTCTGTAATATTGATGGTCAATTCGGACGGGATTAGAAATCTCAGTTAAACATTCAGAAGTGGGAGGGGTAACTCGATTGCGCAGCAGGTCACCTCTCTCGTCGTCATGTGCACGTTGCTTCTTGATATCAACATGACACAGACGAGAAAAACTCGAAACACTGTGTTTAATTTCAGTTTGGGGAGAACGTCAGTTTCAGGAACAGTTCTGTGCCTCTGAGAAGTGAATTTGACTTTTTAAAGTTTGTGTCGTGTTATTCAGGAACTGACTTGCCACTGACTTGTTTTTTTCTCCTAGAATACAAGTAAATGCTTAAGCGCTTTTATATTTGAAAGAAACCCGCAAAATAACAGGAAATTACGAAACGTACATGTATGTTTACAGCTGCATAAATCACCATACATTTACATTGAAGTCTTACTGCTGTTGCTCTTCTCATCAATGTCTTTATGAGCCTCTTTTTATTTAAATGCGAGTTTTATTGTCGCGTATAGCGCAGACAATTGGGTGCAAATTCAGAAATATGAGAGAATACACACTAACTGTTACACAAAGTTACTACAAAACACGTGCGCAGGCATATCGCATTATAGAGAGGGAGAGAACGGGTGTGTGTGTGTATGTGTGTGTGTGTGTGTGTGTGTGTGTGTGTGTGTGTGTGAAACACTAATGCTAACCTTTCATCAAGTCATCGCCGTCTTCTCTGTCAGTAAAATCTGTGACTGTTGACGTTTACGCGAAAAAGAAAGTATACGGAGGAACGGACATTGAAACACCGCCACCTTTTCACGCTCATGTGAGAGAGAGAGAGAGAGAGAGAGAGAGAGAGAGGGGGGCGCGCGCTGCATGCAACATAGAAAGGGAGGGCGCGCTGGGTGCTTGCAACAATGAATTAAGACGTTTTTAACAGTAAAATATAAATGTAAATGGGGATCATGAAAAATCTATTTGTGGCGGCCAGCGCTGATTCTGTGGCGGTGCGCCACGAATAAATCAACGTATGGGAAACACTGTGGCAAATGCTGACATTCACGCACTGCTTGTGCCCAAACATTGCCTAAGGTGACTTAAAACGGAACTGAACTGGGTAAGAGTCGCAACCTGCGGCTGTTTACACATGCTTCACAAAGGGTGTGCTAAAGACTTAGAAAATAGATGGTAAGTTGTTTTAAACAATTCTGAAACCACTTTACAAAACTGAAATGCTTGCTGATAAATTAAATGCACTCAGCACCATTCAGGGAACTTCCAAGAATTATGCAGTCTCGTAAACAAATTTGTATACAGGTAAGCAATTCTGTAACCACTTTACATAACTGAAATGCTTGCAAATAAATTGCATAAAAGCTCAAATAAATGGATTTAGCACCATTTTGTGTGTGGCCAGCAACTGTGGATAAATACAATGGAACAATATTGTAACCACATTTCAAAGTTGCAGAAACAAGAAACTGCATTAAATGTTAAACTATTGACATTTTTTTAAATATGGCATTTAAATGTAACAAAAACAACAGTCAGGCTTCATTTACACTAGTGCATTTTTGTTTAAAAACGCATAGCTTTTGGCACAGTTATGGTGTCCACGGTACTCTTGACCCTCAAAAAAAAAGGGTTTTGAAAATGCTGTAGATCCTGTTTTAGTTTGAAAACACTGGGTTTGCAGTCTAGATGGACCAAAATGGAGACTTATGTAAATAAAGGTACACCGCCCACATTCGCATCCTTATAGGATCTTCTGGATCTTTGCCTATACTTCCCTGATTCATCAAGTTCCTTTCACAAAACATTATGCTACCGAAAGATGACATCGACCAGCCACAAAGACCTTGTAAACAATAATTTGGAAATGGACGGAATTTCTGTTGACATTGTTGTTACATTAAGTAATAGTTTCACTATTTTATCAGCCCACATAAATATCTTCATGCATTTTTGTGCAATTATACTCATTGTTGTAGCCACTGATCTATTAGTCAACTGCAGAGTGAACCATATATGAACCAACTTTGAACAATCAAATTTGAAAACACTGTTTAAAAAAAATCACTAGTGTAAACGTATAGACAACCCCTCATATATAGCCAATCCATCTTATATGATAAATGTTAAATGTATGCATACATTATGTATAATTTATAACACCATTTACCTTTAATGTACTATAGCTTTGACCTTAAAAACATATTGCATAAATTAGGCTTTACTATGAAGAACTGCACATCACCTGGGGAGGTTGTGTCTAGTTCAGCTCAACTAACTGTATATGTATCACAAAGTCACTGAAGCAGGCAATTTTTTCTTATATAATGCATATGGTAATATTTAAAACTTTCTTTTTCTAGAGTTTAAGGTTTGGCTCCGTGTCTCTAGAACAGCTGCACTTTGCTATAGAATTACAGACCTTTAACTAAAGTTTATGTGCTGTGCATTTCCGTGGTTCCTGACCAGGTCATCATTTGATAGAAACCATACAGTATATACTTTACAATCACACACAATATATATAAATATAAGTATGACTAAAATGTAAGTCATTACATATTATCATAGTTGTTTTGGCAACACATCTATTGTCTTTTATGATGTCTGATTTAACCACTGACCTCCTCTGTCCTCTTCTAAAACCACAGTATACACTTCGAATATAAAGAATATAGTAAAATGCTTTGGGTAGTTGTATCTCATTTTATCAAAATAATCATCTTCTTGTGGGGGGTCTGGTCTTTCAAATAAGTCAGCTTTGCATTACAAATAAATTGTCCAAGAAAACTAATACATGTGCATGAAATTTTACCTTGTTTAAAATAAGAGTGAATACACAACCCGAGAAAATGCGTACTTTTAATGCACGTCACTCTGCCAGATGCATACGTCAATGTGAAATGTAATAAATACATTTGTTGTCTTGATCCTTGACCCAGTGTATTACAGTTAGTTGTGAAGGTCGGACAGCTTTTAACCTCTTACTATGCACAAAAGCATGTCATCATGGATGTTTTAATTAAGCCAGCAGTTAAAGCTAATCGGCAGGAAGACAGACGTTCGCTGTGAAACATCCAATTTTATTATGCAGCCTTCGTAAGATGCAGTCTCTGAATTGGGAGCAGCTCCTGTGACAGAAACAGTTCACCATTTAAGTACACTGAATCATTCATCTGTTTCTAATGGAAAAATCTGATGAATTGAGAACCAATAAACTGTTGATACTGAGTATGCGAGTACAGAACAGTACACACATTTCGACATGAGTGAGCTGCTGTGCCGATACTGTGAACATGCAACAACCAAAGAGTTGATTGATGAGGTGAAATGTAAGTTTACCGTAGTATCCCAAATATAAGATGACTCTAATTATAAGACAACCTCCCCTTTTCAAAGTGTTCCTTTTTGGGAAAATGCTTTTTTAAGACTAACTCTTTTTTTATTGATTTGATTTGTTGACTTTTCAGCAGCATCATTACATGTACCCAAGGAAGTTTGACATTAGGGGACACAGAATTATTTTGCTGTTACAATCATATGCCAATACAAGTTTACCTAAATATAAATGACTCAATTTTTAAAAAAGAAGACAAAAACAACAACAAAAAAAGTAAAAATAAAATACATTATATAGATGACCAAAGTTCTTTTAAAATCCGTACTAATTTAAAAATCTACACATATAGGGAATGGGTGATTTCCTAAGTAGTTTTGCATCTAGGGGTTGTCAGTTTAGCCAAGTTCCTCCTCTGGCGTCCATTCAGCTGCTTCCTGAGTGGTGGAAGACAGTCTCTAAAGCTAAACTTATATAGCTTCCTGACAAAATAGTAGATAAATTGTAGAAGTCTGCCTTACTATAAACGTTAATCAGGTTGCTAAGGTGAACTTGTTTATGTGTATTTCATGCCTCCTACCTAATTTTTGCAGGTGTACAGTATGATTTACCTGTAATCGTCTAAACCATGAATATAAGGGCCTGTTTACACTTGGTATTATGATGTGTTTTTGTCTCTCGGATCATAAGTGGATAGACACATCACATTTACACCTGGTATTTAAATCCGTCTCTTTTGTCCACTTTCGACCGCTACTGTCCTCTATACTGTGAGGGGGCGGTCTGTGAGACGGTGGGCGAGTCTCTCTGCTGTCATTCAAACGCGAGCGGGAGTAATTATGAGTTTATATGGACGCGAACTAATATTATGTCAGAGTCCACTGCTTTTGTTGTAAGTAAACATGTTGCACAGTGTTTTGTACATGTACATGTTAGAGCTTTCTCTGAATTTTCAGCGCAATTGATGAAATAGGATCGCGCAACTTTCGCACACTTGCAAAATTAAACTACACAGAAATCAGCCACTTTAGTTTTATCAATGAAAGGCTAAAAATATCGCTGTACACCGTGTGTTTGTAAAGACGTAAAACATTGTGTTCATTACCTCAGATTAGATAAATGGGCAAAGAGAAGGCGGTCGCGTGTGGCTGTTTGAACACATTCAACAACATGTGCGTTTACACTACAAAAGCAATCCGATCAATGAAAACGCATGTTAATGCCAAGTGTAAACAGCCTTTAAGATGACATGCAATGTTTATCATCAGAAGAGTACAAGCACAATGTACGCATACCGCCTGCAGGTTGCCCATGCACGTGCTGTACAAGAGTATGCAATGTGTAGGCAATAAGAGGTATTGCAGTTTGTATGAGTCAAATGAACTATGCTTTGCAAGGCTGTTCATTCACTTGTGACTGTACACACACGTATGCATAAAAAACAGACGCGCGGCCATGGATACGTGCGTGCACGCGTCAATGCGAATGCTTCGTCGCTTTTACAAGCCTAAATTGAATAACTACTTTGCATAAAGATCCGTTTTTGCCGTGATTGTCTTTGTAAATGATTGCACTAGTTAACTGCTAAAATTTAAACTTGAGATTTACACCGGGGCACAAAAGATTTACACTGGGGCACGTGCCCCAGTAAAAGGGGTCTAGCGATGCCCCTGCTAAACACCCTCTTTTGCAATTATTATAACAATTACAAATCACATTCTTAAGCTTGCTCTCCTCCACAAAGCTACAGACTGCAGCTGTAACATGTTGATAATAACTGGCCCTCATGGCTTACAAAGGTTTTTTCAATAAGTGAGTATTATTCAACCCCTTGACCACTGTTGCTTGGTTGGCTTGCTTACTTGGAGACTGCTGACATTACAGTAGCTTTGCTTATGGCTTTTTTGCACATTATGTTAATGCTGCTTTTAATATTATTGTCCAATTTCATTCTGAAAGGTGCCGAAGAATGCAGGGTCGTGCACAGGGGGGTGGCCTGGTGGCTAGAGCAACTGCCCCTCTGCCCTAATCAGCTGAGGTGCCCCTCTCACCAACCGCCAACCCGGGTCAAAGTGTTCTGTTACCGCTCGTCTAAAGATCCACCTTTTCTGGTAATCCACTTCGTGATTTCCCGCCCGCAGCATCTCTCACAATGTGTCCACTCTTTGAAGGGCGGAGACGACAGTTTGTTGTATTAACAGGTAGATTCATTACATTACCTCAGTTGTTAAGCTGCTCAATTAGTAATTTGGTAGTTTGAAGCCGAGAGAAGTCGTGTACTATATTTATTTTTGGTTGGTTGTTTTCTCGTGATCACGACTTAATTTTCTCCTTATCTCGAGATAACAGTTGTATTCTTGTGATGTGATTAAAGCTTACAAAAGAACATAATTTTTAGACAGCAAAAGCATATTTAGCTAAATCAGCATGAATGAACAAATTAGATTTTACTTGGATCAGGGATTCGCTCAAGATGAAACAGATTTGCCAATAATTGACCATTTGATAGCGCGGTGAATTTAGGGACCGTCTATAAAGTATCTCCATATACGTTTCTACTTAAACAGCATTAAAATGGAGTTACTTAAAGTCAACAAACAGTCACAAAACCAACTGTAAAGTGTTCATGTGGTTGTCAACTATGCACACTTTTTTTAGATTTTTCATTTTTATTCAAATAAACTGTTAAATACTATTGAAGATAGAAACGTGTACATTGTTCCTTTAGAGATGGTCCCTAAATTCACAAACAGCAAACTTTATTTATTTATTAAGTCTATTGACAATGAGCTACGCGTGGTAACCCAACTCATATATGCATCAGCAGTCCACTTCAAAATAAACAAATATTATGGACAGGAAATTACATTATGGCATTTGGATTATCATGTCAGGATAACATGAAAACAACTTTTGTTATCTCGAGATCATGAGAAAACAAGCGGCAAAAATAAAAATGTGGATGACCTCTCTTGGCTTTCGTATGTTTTTGTATTTCTGTGGGTAATGATTTGCTCTTGGTCTTCTAAAAGTGCTAACAACTTAGCAAGTAAACATTCTTAGAATTACAGTGATTGTCTAATATAAATAACACCAAATTTGCTGTTGTTGGCACACTTTGTAGACAAAAAAATTAAAAACAATGTTTTCACAAAAAAAGAAGACTGCAAAGGAAGGCTGCAAAAGCTCTTCAAAATTGTAAACATGGATTCAAAGCTTCAGCACGTAAATCATATAGAATATTAAGCAGTTTTGTCACACTTTAATTCTTGTTATTAAGTATATTTTCCATTATAATCACTTCTCTTTTTCTGATACTAATCTATAACACATCATATTGTTAAAACCATATAAATTGTGCCCTCCCCCACTGCCCCCTTTTTGGTTTGGGCCACTGCCCCTCAAAATGTCTGTGCACGGCTCTGGAAGAATGCATTGAAATAATCTTTTAAATCGTTCTCTGATATCTACATATAAATTATGTTGATTTATTAAGTGCCAAAAATGATCCAGAGATGGTTTTACATGTTAATTTACAACCCTAGGATTTGCCTTTAGAATGAAATAAAACTAATTTGAACTTGAAATGGTCTATTATTATCTTATTGGAAAGGTTCATGAATAATAATGTTGAGCTCTGCTCTGATTGGCTGTTTTACAGAGCAGCTCCTCACAATCTAAGCAGTTTCTGACTGGTATGTTTGTATTTTTTTTTCAGTATGGACCTGCAAAATGTACAGTAGCTGTAAGGTCAATAGTAGAACTTCAGCCTAAACGCTAGTGCTAAATCAGAAGTTAAAACTTTCTTTTTAGCATTGTTACAACACCGTACCTAAATTAATATGTAATTTAATGTTGGGGTGTACATCTCGACTGTGACGTCACATTTGGTGTTATGTAGAGATTATATACATAAATATGCAGACTTAAGCTGATTATGCATTAAATCATGCGATCGCATAATCGTGTTTTTCTGAAGGGACTTGTTCTTGACATACATCAGCCAAACACAATCAATCCTGACAGTAACAACATCAGATGTTTATCCCCCACAGTCACACAAGATGTTTCCAGATATGTTTGGCCTTGGCAGCCTTTAGGTTTTTTTTCACATACAGGTAGGGGCATACTGTCTTTCAATGCAAGCTTAAATATGTTTAAGAGTTTCAATTTGTGCTCAAGGTTATGAGCTTCTTTCTTTAGATTGAGAAAAACTGTTGTACCATGGTCCAGTGCTTTCCTCTTTAGCCTTTTTTATGTCATGAGTGCAACAGTTATGTAACATACTAGAGAAGATAGTTCCCATACCGTAGTCATTCTTAAAGTAAATTTGTGGTTATGGGTTCACTAAGCAGGAGAGACAGATCAGGCAGGTTATCTTTAAATCTGTCTAAAGTGGTTAGATTATTGTTCTGCCCTATGCAAAATGACCATTATCAGCAATATGCATTATGCCCAATACAAAATAGAGATCAGTGACATTACTTTGAGATAAAATATCTACAGTGTATCAGTAAGATTCGTTACATGTGATATGTGAAGAAGTTTATTGAAGAGTCGCACCAAGTATATGAACCAATTTGAATTCATCATAGTTAAAGTGAACCAAACTATCCATATTAATCCATATTGGTTAGGGGATCCAATAGTTTTTTCATAGGTCTCTCCACCGCTTTTATACTGCACTGTAAGTATGTATAAGACTGTTATGATTGATAAAAATCTTTGCTTTATCAACATTAAGGGCCCTATTTTAACGATCTGAAACGCAAGTGCGAAGCGCAACGCGCAAGTGAGTTTGTGGGCGGATCTTGGGCGCTGTTGCTATTTTCCCGGCGTGAGAAATAACTCTTGCGCCGGGCGCAAATCAATAAGGGGTTGGTCTGAAGTAGGTTCATTATTCATAGGTGTGGTTTGGGCGTAACGTCAAATAAACCAATCAGAACGCTATCCAACATTCCCTTTAAACGCAAGGGCGCAAGTTCCATGGCGGGTTGCTATTATTATGACGGATTTACCAGGCGCACGCCAGAAGCGGTTTACAGCCGAGGAGACCCACGTTCTTGTAAGAGCAGTCAAAGAAAGAGAAGTTGTTTTGTATGGGGATAGGAGAAACCCGCCCAAATCAGCGTCGGTTAAACAGGCGTGAGAGGAAATAGCAACAGTCTCATCAGCTGGCATCACAAGGACTTGCGCCAAGCGCTACAATGATGTCAGGAGACGGGGGAATCCCAAGCTTGCCAGCATAAATCGGGCACGCCGTGTAACGGGAGGTGGATCTGCCTCTACACATGACCTGACGCCAGCAGAGGACATCGCTGCGTCCACCCTCACCGCTGAAAGGGTTTGGGGGCTTTGAAATCGGACCCAAGAAACGCAAGCAAGGTCCAACCCCAAAGTACTCTTACAAATCAAGTTCATATACATTACGGTTTCTTATGAAAACATTTTAATTATTATTTACATAAAATAAACGTAATACTTATGAAAATATTTTAATCGTTATTTGCATGAGAATTTTTTTACGCAGCCACACAATAAATAAAAACTATCACCACAATGCTCACCACTATGATTCCCCTCATCTCAAGTATTAATATTTTTTAGTGTAACAATTTATGATTTGCAAAAATAACTGTTGCATCTGTGTAGATTAGAAAAGCAAAGTGTGTGCGCGTTGTGCACGCTATACATTATGGTCAAGCATGCGCCCTTAAAATAGCATAATGAACCACGTGCAACGCGCCACTGACTTTAAACTTTTTTTTTCTGGTCAGTGGCGCAATTGTTTTTTGAAACTGCAAAATAGCATCAGGGATGGTTTGCGCCGGAACACGCCTCTTTTTTTGCACCGAACCGCCCAGGGAGCGCAAGTTCATTCCCTAGTTTGCCGACGTGCGTCTGTGGAGGGAAAAACCCGCTGTGCGCCGGTGCAAAATACGAATGATACATGCGTCACTGACAAAGTCAATTGCCCTGGGTGCAAGATAGGGCCCTATTTAGTTTTATCATTTGTAAATATAAGTTTGTGGAAAAGGTTGGCAAGTGGACATTTTTAGGTTATTTCTATAATAATTCTGAATAAGAATGTGACACATTTGGAACATCTTACAGAAAAAATATTAATTTGAAGTTGTAAAAAACATTTATTCATCTTCACCCATCCAATGGGTCATGTTAAGCAAAAATTTGCAGATGTTAGATTAAAACAAGATTAAATAACTAATCTCATTTGGGTCAATAATTTTTTTTTGGTCCATAATTGTTTCTAATAATTCTAAATGATCAGTTTATAAAATGCACACACTGATACTAAAAACTGGATCCTCTGATGTACTTCTGAGAACATGGACTATACACATTCCTGTGCTCTTTTCATTTATCAAACTGATGTAAAAATGTCTTCTGTAGAGCCTACTCCACTAGGTGCGTGGGCAGTGCCTATGTATGTGTCTTTACGTGATGTCAAGATCTCAAGTCAAATAAGTTTTATTATTTAATCCTGTCTGCACTCAGTCATCATCTCTGCTAAAGTGTTCAACGTCCTTGTTGGTAAGGCATACTGTACCCCCTCAATGTCTTGTTCCCATCTTAGGGAACCAGGTTACATTCATCTCAAATTTGAACACATACTCTTCATATTAGTGTTGGCAAGAGATCTGTGTCGACATAGCAGTAGAGGGTTTTTCATGTGGTTGCATGTTTGTGATTATTGGCTGAACTTTAACACTCTGTGGTCCTCCATCAAGATATACATAGAAATCCAATGACAACCGTGGAATAGAAACTGCAATCTTATCTGTCTATGTGTTGGTGGGGACACTTTGCACACTTAGGATAATGGCCAGATCTGCACATATTAATTTATTTGAGTCTACCAGTCAGTAAAAGGCTTCATTCAAAATAGCATTGCCTCTTGCATAAAATAGGTGGATGATTCACTACATTTGCCATAATTTGTGTAAATGCACTCTGCGAAGAATGATATCCCACAATGCAATGCATTCAACCTCGTTGTACCTTTCCTGTGTGATGAATAAATCAGAAACCATATCAACATTTTTAATATGTCTTTCTTGAAACAGGACTGCAGGAAAGTTAAGGCATTTTTTAACCAAATAAAAACCTTTGTATACATAATGAAAATCTGACTCAATTTATTGATTTAAACATACAACCAATTATGTTATTATTACAACAATGTGGTATAATTCTGCATGAATGTAGCAAACGTATACATGTAGGATTTTACGAGACTATTTCAAATAATGTAATATGGTTTACACCTCCTTCTTCTCACTGAAGGTTTTAATTTTCAAATAGTAAAAACTTTTTAGACTCGCAATAACTACCAAAGCTTACCTTTTCTACAAAGCTCTTGTTTCTAAATGTTTACACACTGCATGGGACCTTTCCAATCTGATTTTAGCAGCTGTGCTGTTTCAGATTGCAAAAAAATGTCTGCTTGTGCGACTCACAGTATGAAATGATATATGGTTCAGAGTGCTCTGTGTTCAAGGTTCAAGAAGCAACACTGAGATGTTTCTATTATCAAAACATTACTTTCAAACTCTTCTGTTCTGCTACATCAAGCTTGTAACCTCATACCTAAATACTGAACCAGAGGTCAGCATGTTTCTGTGCACTTGATTTTTTTTATTTGAGTGGTTTGAATCCAGAGGCGCAGGAAGATGATTTTTGGCGGATATGACATCACAGAGGTCCGGACCACTGTAATTTTTTAAATTCCTTTCTGAATTAATAATAATTAGTTTAAATGATTTCTTCAAGTGTCTGCATGTATAATTCACTTCAGACAGTTTGCTAAATGGTTTAGCTTCTGTGGTGTACTTTGAGATAGCTTGAGGGGTTGATAGAGAGTTGAAACAGTAACACTTTACTTGAAGGGGTGTTCATAAGACTGACATGACACCTGTCATGAACATTAAGGAGATTTTATGCAAATTTATGACAACTGTCATTAAGTGTCATTCGTTTAATTATTTCATTTTAATGCTAAGATGAAATTATTTGAATTGTCTTTGTTATGACAACATAAACCAATACATCATAACTTATCATAAATATGTCATAAACGTGACATACTGTAGCAGAATAATGATCACACTTAAGAAACTACCTATCTTTATAGGTTAACATTACATTAAACTGTCATTTAAATGTCATTAAGTGTTAATAGTATGTCAAATAATTTTAATTACCTTAACAACATGCAACAGACCTGTCAAAATATTATACTTAACTTTATGTTTGTGCACAATACATAAAACAACTGACAACTAACAGAACTTGTTCTTCCTCACTGCAAAATTTTAAAGTTATAAAATCACCAGTCCTCTCCTACATTCCTTTGACTTATCTGCTCATCAAAAAATATGCCTGTTTGGTTGAAATACTATGTCGATGAATCTGGTATCCCGTAATAGCTACAACATAGTAGGTCACACATAATATAAAATATATTAAAATTGGTACCCTGTAATTATAATATACTTAAAATATAAAAATATATGCTTACCTTACAGTATCAATAATTATGTCATTTATTTGATGAAATACATATAATTTAATTAATTTGAATAATGTTTCATTTACATTGACCTTTCCAGAACGGAATAAATTGAGATGATGTCACAGCTCTCATCTTGCTCAACAGATGTTATGAGAAACTATAGCTGTATAGCTATAAACTATAGTTTCCTAAAGCTGTCAGCAGGAAGCATGACTAATGCAGCTATGAAATCCTTTGCAATACCTGAGTATAGTGAAGAACTGAAAATTTACAGAGGTGGAAGGATCATTAACTTTCTATATAGTTTATCTCTAAGATTAGAACCTCATGACAACCTGGGATATTTGATCTGGTGCTGATGGGCCCAACAGCAGAAACGGTGGTCCATCTGGTGGAAAGATGGCTCCAGAGAGCAGTCCAAACCCAGCAGGTGTTAATATGGAGCCCCGATGGAATGCTGTAAAACTCTGCAGAAGAACACAGTCTTTTTGTTTAAAGTTAAACCAACCGAAATTGATCCCAGCGAACTGTTAGATTTACTGTATAGATTTTTTATTATATTAGCAGAATGTCTGCAGGAAAAACTGACCTCAATGTATTATTACTAATTCACAACCCTGATGAAACAAGCACCTCTGTGTGAAAGGACGTGAGGAATTTCCTGGTAACATCTTATTGCTTCAATATGTTTTGAAGGTGAAGAGAATTAAACACTACTCTCAGTTATTTAGTGTAATGTATGCATTTCATGGTTTCATAAACAAAACAGGAGTCAGTTTGAGTAAAGATCAAAGTTTAACAGAGATTTATTTATAAATAGAATGGTGCATGCAAACATCAACATTGACAGCTTGTATATTTTTGGTAACGTTAACATATTTCACATCAGCTGTTGCTACACAGAAAAACATCTCACACACAGACCTGCCTGGATGTGTAATTTATTATATTAACATCAAATTAACTGCTGTAACAGAACATATCAGGGCTATGCTTAAAAAGGTTCAATCTGATCTTTCAGCTAGAATGCCAAGTACTGTTTCTGATAATAAAGTAGTTTGAATTGTATTCAGTGATTTAGTTATGACAATTTGTATAGTGATATAAATACACGTTTTACTTGAGAATAGAAAGTATATTTTCCCATGATAATGGCTGGTTAATATTTAAATAATCTGCAGCATGTAAACACTGAGCAGCACAATATACAATCTTTATACCGTATTATGATTTTAGGCTCTGTGCATTTAGCTGTGTAAAATGAATTTAGCTTTTTATTTATTTTCTTCCTTTCTGACATGGCCGATTGTGGCTGTTGGAAAGTTTCTTAGACCAAACAGACAAAATCCACTGCCTCCACACATGTATACGCATACAGTATGAAAAGCTCCAGATGCCACTTTTGCTGGGGAACAAGAGGGCAAGTACAGTATTTATAATATTTAGCTTGGCAAAGCAATGGCCAAGAACATCAGGGTTCCTCTATGTAACCTTATACTTATCAAAAGACTAAAATCTCCATGGAAACTGATGTGGCCCAGACTACAAACACAGCATAATATTTAACAGCTACTCAGCTCATACAGTGGTAATGGAGCAGCTTCAAAAGTCTTTAAGCCAGCATGGGTCATGAACAAGCAATTTCTTCTTTAAAAGCACTATTTTTGTTACTGTAAAGCTTCTATTTTTTATTTCATAACTCTTAAATTTGCTGTAGGCTTTGGCTTCTCACCTAGGGTGAGCAGACGTCCAGAAAAATTCAGGACAGTCACGAAATCTAAGGTGCTGTCCTGAATCCCGAATCCTGCTCTAATTGTCCCGAAAATTATACTGAAGCTAAATCTTAATCCCGAATCCAGCTTTAATTGCCCTGAAAATTATACTTAAGCAAAGTCTGAGAAAACATGAGCGAGGAGGTTGAGTCATCCTGCAGCCAGCCCCCGCCGGCTGCTCATTGGCTGCAGGATCTTGTTTTTTTGTACTGTAGGCGCACATTAAGATATGCACTGATAAGGCACGGGAGTTCTGGCAGCAGTTTAAACCTCAGTTAAATACTCTGACGTTGCGATGTTTCTATTAATTTATCTAATTCATCTATATGCACAAAGATAATAGGACCTTTTTGTTTTATAGAGTAGAATTAAGCCCACCGGCAACTATAGTTGCCACAGTGCATAGTTGTCATTTTCCTTTTTTTAAGAATTTCTTAGATGTTATCCATGTTTTATTTCTCAATGACATGCAAGCTAACAACCAAATAAAGGATTTAAAAAGAAAAGAAAACGTATTTATCTCCTTCCTGTCACATGAGGCTGTCAACTTCTTACCTCTTCTTCCAAGAAACATGGCGAAGGCAAATCCTCCCAAAGAAAGGTAATTTTCATTTTACTAACAAACATTATTGGTTGATATTTATGTATCTACATAATCATGAAGGTCTCTAGAGTCATCCAAACAAAACAAATCTTACAAGAGATCTATAGTTTTTTATATACTTAGTCAAAAGTCCAAGCGGCAACTATAGTTGCCGGTGGGCAAATGCCTTGTAAGTACATATATCATGGGGAAATGGTGTATACTGTGTCAATAGGTTAATAATCAAGGTTATTGGTACTTTTTAGTGCTTTTTTCTTTCATAATATCATATCTAAAACCCTTTAACTAACATCTCTACTGTCCATTAGACCTTAATTTGATAGGGAATAAAATCCATTCATACAGGTCATTTAAAGAGGGAGACAGAGATCTCCTCTTCTTCCAAAGAATGGTTGCCCATTTTATTGGTTTATTTTCATATTATTTTCATTAAAGGACAACTCCGGTGAAAAATGAACCTAGGGGTAATTAACACATGGTTACAGAGTAGATCGTTCTCTGGGATGCGTTTTCATGATAATCGAATGTAAAGAGTTTTTTTATCAATAAAAACAGATTAGCGTATAGCGCTATATATGGGGCAAAGAGTAAGTACAAGTAAATCGCTAGTTAATACCAATAACAAGGCTCAAAATAGCCTCACACTACCACAGTAGCATAATGAGGGTCCTTACATGCAAACCGAAGCATTGAGAACTGTTTAATTGTACAAACAGTTTAATAAGAAGCTACTTTATAAAGACAGCACATTACGCGTATTCAGACAGCAGACATCTTGAAAAAAAAAAAACTCGACAAGTCGAGCCACGAACGATGTGCTAAGTGATATAAACTAAGTGATATGAACTGATTTGGAGCTGACATATGGTCCGTTGTTTCTGGAAGAAAGCACTGAATGCAACAGAGAAAATAAATAAATAAAAATAATAATAAAAAACCTGAACAAGTCACAGTTTATATCACTTAGCACGCGTTCGTAAATCTAAACTTAAGACATTATTCTTTAGCAAAGCATTCACATAAAATGTCCAGTAATTGTACTTGTTCCGCAATAGTTATTTTGTCTAGAACAAAGCACTCACATACCTCATATGGGTAATATACTATTGCTGCAATAGGTAGCCTGTCTGGAACCGAGCGTTTTTAAACCACAATACTGCATGACACTTGCGTTACATGCGACCGGCCCCTACGCTAATAGATTTCTGTTTCTCTCTCCCTGTCTCGTCCTCGACCCCGAGGACAATGGGTCAAACAGACCCATTTCCTGTTGCTGTGAAGGTCATCACACCACTGATCTACTGGCTGTCCTTCAACGTGATGCCCAGCCGATGCACGACCACCGGCTGAACCAGTTAAATCCACTTACCCGCTTCCTATACCTACCCTGTTCATATATATAAATATATATATATATTAATTTCTACTAAGGGTTTTTGTCCTTCTAGGATGTTTTCCCACAGGGTTTTCTCCTAGGGGGGTTTTCGTCCCCGGGAGAGTCAGCCAACTTTGGCTTAACTTAGCACTTTACTGTATACTTTACATTATTAATACGCTCGCTTGTACGGTTTATCCTTAGCTGCTAAATTCTACTTCTTATATTATCTATTGATTTTCTGTGTTTTCCCCTACATCTACTCATGTAAAGCTGCTTTGCAACAATTAACAATTGTGAAAAGCGTTATATAAATAAAATTGAATTGAACAAGAGATTATAAGATAGATGCATTTTTTTTGGGGGGGGGAGGTTCAATGTTCTTTGACTGTTATACATAATAAATGTGTTTATGAATAAAGGTTGATCTGTTGAAAGCCGTTATTTTGAGTAAGATGCCAAATTAATTAAAATTTGACATTAAAGGGGTGCATACAACCTTTTTGCCCACCGGCAACTATAGTTGCCGCACATTCAAATATGATTTTCAAAAAAATAAAAATTCAAATGGGGAAAATAAATGCAGAACATGTTTACAGAGGACACTATTAACACAATTATGTGCATGAAACCATTCAGAAAAATTTGGGCACAAATGGGTTAAAAGAGTGGAGTTGCAGCAGCTGCGAGGACAGTTGAAAGTGCAGGCGGTGACAGACAGTCGCGTGAAGGAGTCTAGTCGAGGGCGAGGCACTTTGTTAAAAAAATACTTCTATACATATTATATACATTTATACGCATATGCAGGGTGCGATTTGCCGGGGGGGATGCGTGGGATTTCCCCCTTTCTGGTCAATGTATCCCTGCCTCTGCCCCTGGTGGGGATAAATTTATCCCCCCCCTCAAAGTGATCAGTGCTACTACACTAGTGGTGAGACGGATCACAAAACTTATCACGGATCCGTGGTTTGATTAAAGTCAATTTTGTTTTAAAATACGCTACTTTGGCTGGCTCTGATACAGCTGCCGCGCAGCCTCTCTGTATTCACCACTCTGCAGACTTGCTCAATGTCCCACCCACGGCGCTATCTGATTGGTTACAGACCCAGTTACAACTCATGAGTAATAGCCTATCAACACTTGCGAGATGGTTGTGGAGCTGTGTGTCGAAACGATGGAAGGCAGCATATTCAGCCGCATATTAATAAAGCGGGAATAAACATAACAATCTGATTATCTGTTTATGATGACAAGCAAAGTTAGTGTCCCAGTCACACCACTGAGAATGGCCGAAGACATGATAAATGCCGATGAGGCATTTAGCGAGGCGCGAGCGCGTCCAGTTTGCGCAAATGAGGCTAAGTGACTAACACATAATGCATCTGACTTTTCTATCATTTCACTGTAGCTCAGCATCGCGGTGTAAAGTTAATGTTATTACTTTAAAAGCAGCAGTAAAGCTGTTTTTACTGTAATGGTTTAACTTTGCAATCAATACATTGTTATTATATTTATGTTTAAGTTGACACTACGTTGTGCCATATAGTTTTGCCATTCAAGATTTAATTCTTGCGTGTATTTTCGTTGTGCATGATCACAGTTCATATGTGTGGGGAAAGATAAGCTATTAGAGTAAAAATATTGCGTTAGGCTGCTTCATGAGTTAATAAGAAAAAAGATTTTACAATTCCTGCAAATGCAGTGATGAGTTCATGTTCTCATGATTTATTTTTATGAATCAAAATGTTTTGAAATGTGCTGTGGACAGAGACGCATTATGTCAAGAATTATAAAAAAAATCGTCAATAAGCTCATAATTTGTGCTAAAATAGTCTAAATGTTTAGTTTAAATTCATTTTAAAAAGCTGGTTATATTTTGATGTTTCTTCGCAAGTTCAGCAGACAGTGAGATTCGGGTTTGTTCCGATCAGAGCTCGTGAGCGGAGAGCACATTTCTGAATATTAGAAATATTTTAATTAGAAATATATAAAAAAAATAATAATAATATTATAATGGATTTTTGTTAGGTCGGACAATGATTACCAAATTTCTCTTTCATATTGCTCTTCATAACCACTAAAAACAGTCAAAAAAGTTAAAACTAGTGGTGGGTACAAAATGATCATGACGAAATATGGTGGGTACCCACCGTTGCCGAAATCGACGCCTATGGAAACATCCCCCCCTCTGTTTTTTTTACAAATCGCACCCTGCGCATATGTACTTATATGAATAAAATTATGATTAGTTCAGTAACTTCAGTTTGAAATTCATTAGTTTTTATTATTAAGTAAAATAAAGAAAACTATTATTGGATGATCTAACTGTCTATACATGTTATATCAATTTATTTATATGCATATGTACTTATATTAATATGACTGGTTCAGTTTGAAATTCATTGTCTTTTATTATTAAATAAAATTAATAAATTAAACTATTATTGGATGAACACCCCCCCCACCTGTTATGTCTACCCCCCAAGACCCCCCGTCCCGAATTTCAGACAATCTCATCTGGTCACCCTATTGTCACCTGTTGTGGATGTCACCTGTAGATGGTTGCTGTATAACAGACCTGTCTTTTTTTACAGCCCATGCAATGTTTACATTATTTCAAAATCACTTCAGCATTCTTTCCATTTTTTCGTTCTCGCAAATGTTATAAACCACATTAGCTGATGTTTTATTGATGACGGTTTAATTTTCAATTTTGTTATCAATATGGAGCTGGGTATGGCATGATTAAAAATAATAATAATAACTACAAGCATTTGTAGAAAAAATATACCCTCTTCTGGATCAGGATTTCCTCCACTGTCCCTGCTTTTTAGCAAACAGAAAAATGCCTCCCTTTTATCCTTTGCCAAACCCATGAATGAATGAGATGCATGAATCCCTTAATACAAGAATACCCTGCTTATGGGCACAAATAAAAAATATCCTATAAACAAAACAGAACAGTATGTTTGCATATATGATCCCATAACACACGCTGTTTCTGCGTATCTGATTAATCTGGAGTACCTATAGAGTAGTATTACATCCTTCATATCCCTGAAGAGTCTTTAGTTTGATCAGATTTATAAAAGACTGAAAAAAAATGGAAGGAGGAGTTACGAGCTGCGGGAGGAGCGAGTCACTAGTCATGCAACATACAACACTGGATAACTTATGATTCACTTCATGTTTGTGTCGTTTATATAATATGCACTTACGCGGTGATTTCCAACATAACACAAAAGTCTTACCGCATGCAACTCATGACCCGGTTGGGACCCCGCAAAAACAATGTTTTCATAATGCTGGCTTTCTTCTTCTTGCATCCAAAAACACATTTCTTCTTTTGTGCCATTGTTGAGTTTTGATATAAAACAAAGCTGTTGCATGAAGTGATGCCTGTGACTTTCCTCGGTTCTCGCTCTCCCGCTGATTGGCGTGTTTTTTCGTGGGAAGTGCCCATAAAAAGAAGTGTAACATATGACTTACACCTGAAAGTCAGCTGGACCTGTATTCGAAAAAAAAACTTTCCGAAACTTGTACGAACCCTGGCGAAGTGCATTCGGCACAGAAATACTCGTCCAACTGCTTTTTTTCTTAAAATTAACTCCCAGCAATCTATTATAAAAATACAGTTTAACAAAGAAGGGCAACTTTGTGCAAGTTGCATGTAAGCTATTCAGAATATTTGCCAGGAATTGTGTTAAGTGTACCAAGTATATCTGTCACACAGTTGATTGATTTGGGCTTTTCATTGAACTCAGTTCTGTGACTCATATGCCGCTTTGCTGAAGTAATCTGTCCAGTCTAATGACACATTCTCAGATTCAACTGCTGAACTTTTCACTGCTTTTCCAGGAAGCTGACCCTGTCATAGCATCCATCCTAGAAAAATTGCATGAGGCAACAGGCGGTCCTGGGTGGGACACAAATACAAATTTAGTCTTCTGCTCTGTAAGGTTTGTGGCTTGTCGAGAATAGGGAATCAGTGAGACACATTCCTTGTGCCCTGCTTTTTACCACAGTTTTTGTTTTCTTTTTCATTGTTATCATTTAAATGCATGTGGCACATTTGCTGTAAAAAATCCATTATTGTTTTTTTTTAATTTTGTGTTAAGTTTTTTTCTTAAATAACATTATTTGGTGGTGGTTGAAAAGATCCCCTTTTCATATGTAAAGCGCTTTGAGTGCTGCAGAAAAGCGCTATATAAATGAAGCAAATTATTATTTAATTATTATTAATTATGTGCTGATTCATATTTGCATTCAGGCTATTCAGCACTAGATTTGTTTTGCTTTTATCATATACTTTCAAATATTTTATTTTAATATAGATGAATGCCCAATAAAGCTGTTGACATGAACATGTAAACAGAAATATGAAAACTTTAAAACAGCGCACAGCAAAAACGTTCAGGTACAACAATCACAACAAAAGGCCCCGGAAAACACAGTGGTATAAATACAGTACACAGACTAAACACTTGAAGACAGTTAGGTTGCTGAAACACTACTCAATTCAGTTAAATTCAATAAAAATTTATACAGCACTTTTCACAGTTGATTGTTTCAAGCTTTACATTAAATAGAAACAAATAGACTGTGGATAGAGTCTATTGCTATCTGGGCACAAGAGTGACGCACTATAAACATAATTTCGGTTTATTTTCTGCTTGCCTCAGAAAACGTCGGTGGACAGCAGACAGCAGACTTTGGCAGCAAACAGATGCAAGTGGGTTTCTGTATTTATTCTTTGATAACAAAACCAAAGGTTCAAATAAAGAACATAGTGGATGCAAACACAACTCTGTCCATTTTGGTGCTTTCTTGTAAATAGCCGCTGCCTAACAACATCAGTACACGGCTGCAGTTTGATGACGCAAGTGTCCCGAAGCTCAGAAATAAATAATGTGATGTGAACAGAGACCAGCAAGAGAACGAAGAAGTGTGAGCAATCAAACTTGAGTTAGGAAGTAAGTATCAAAGCCCCTTAATACATTTACATTTATTCATTGAGCTGATGCTTTTATCCAAAGCGACTTACAATTGCTATATATGTCAGAGGTTGCACGCTCTGGCACACAATGGTGTGTCACAGTGGATTCAAACCCGGGTCTCTCACACCAAAGGCGTGTGTCTTATCCACTACATCATCACCACCCCACTAAATATTAATAGAATAATGTAGTAAATAAAACAAGCACAATCTAAGAAATTATTATTTTCAACCCAGTGTTGGGTAAAAAAGGGACTTAAGCAAACCTATGCTGGTTTGTTTCAACCCAAAATGCTGGGTTATTTTAACCAATTGTGTAAAATATAAAAATTTTCAGGGTTAATTTAAACCAATGGCTGGGCTCGCCCTTTTTGACCCATTGATGGGAAGAAAATATCCCATCATTTCTTAGATTGTGCTTATTTTATTTACTACATTACTCTATTAGGGGGCTTTGATACTTGGGACTTTGGTCTCTTTTCGACCCAATGCTGGGTTGAAAATAAGTGTAAGCCAACAGGGGTCAAGAGGTGGAAAAAACTTCTTTGTGAAGACAAAAAACCATGACAAAACCAGGCTTAAAACGTTACAGCTGCAATCAGTAGCACGGTAGGATGAACATCACACCAAACTGGAACTGAGCCTGTCTGTCTCAGATTTCCTTAGGGAACCAAGGACAAGAAAGGGAAATAGAGACAAGGTGCTATTAGCATAGAGGCCACTCACATGTAATGTTAAAGGCATACAGTCATACTAGGGCTGTAACGATTAATTGTGTGTCCCATTAAAAATGTCTGTCTGAAATCGATTCTGAATCGCAAGGCTGCGATTCTGTGTTTCATGCACAGCTTGTGCGTGTACTACGGCATTTGGTCAGTAGGAACTCCTTATCAATCTAAAATCATTATGAGTTGGAGTCGTTTATAATGTGCATTTAAAAAAGCAACACTCGTTAAACAAAATCATTCAAAATATTCTTTATCATCATGAAAATACCTTAAACAATCTGAAGAACGGCAATATAACTATTCCTGTAGACATTTCCTGGAATAGCGTTCGTAATGCTACTTCTTCTGTGGCACAAAGGGAGTTTCTGCACGAGAGCGCCCCCTGGCTTTGGGATGTGCCGGGATTTCACTGTAATTCATTATAATTAATTCATTGAGAAAACACGCATTTGCACGATTAATCGTTATAGCCCTAAGTCATACAGTCATACAGTATAATGGATACGTGTGTGTGTGTGTGTGTGTGTGTGTGTGTGTGTGTGTGTTTCTGCTTCTTTCGACACTATTGCTATAGTCACTCCACCTTCTATTAAATACTTATAGAGATTTTTCATTTCATTTTCAGGCTACAATGGAGCACAGTATTCTCTTCCAAGGGTCTTTGACTGACTGCGTTTAACTCTGCCAGTAAACAATTCCGCTTATTACACCCTGCATCCATAACACCCTGTCTCCTGCCTAAATGATCACCCACCCCATAATATTCTCTTTTCAATCAGATTCCCTAGACTGGTCATTTGCAATTTTCCCTCTCTGACCTTTGATGTTGAATGCGGTTATACTCGAACTGTGTGATTTGTGGTTAATTACACTGAAGCGTTTTACAAGGGGCAGAGCTGCAAAATCAAGCCTGGCCAAAAGCATCATTCAAAGGGTTGAGTTCTGCCAAGCACAGCTGGATCAAGTTCACTCTAAATTCTCTTATCCAGCTGCTAGCAGACCAGTGTCCAGAGGTGCCAGGAGTCTCTAACACATGCTGCTTTTCATCGAGTGCAAAATCAAAAATGTATGAGCATTCAAAGCCAATAACCAATAACTGACCTTGCCAAAGGCGTGAAGAGTGGGAGAAAAAAATGAGATTACCAAATAATTCCATGCCTGATCCCAAAAGAGTGTCTGTACATTTTGTGAATGCATACCCTTTAACTAAACACTTAAAAGAAAAGATACATAACCTGTCACTGGGATGGTACCCTTTACAAAGGTCTAAATATGTTCCATTTATATACAGATATTCAGGGTTCTAAATTAACACCCGCCAACCCGCAAAATGCGGGTTAAAATTCATTTTTGCGGGTGTTAATAAAAACTTACTAGCCAGTTTGGCCGGTGATATGAGGCATTGCATGCAAGATACATAAAGCTTCGTTCTCGGACATTTATCCCTCTGGCAGTACTTCCTACATTTCCCAGGAACACTGTGCCGTAATGCTATGTGATGTTTATACGCCAATTGGCTGCGCGCAGTTTGCAGCGAAACCAGCGCGAGAAACCATGGAAACGAACTGAGCGCGTCCGTCCATCAGAAAACACAAGGAAGAAGGAGAACGAAGGGGCAGAGCAGGGAGGATAGACTAAAAGACAGCGGTGTCGCCACACCCCTTTACTGGGGCATGTGATCCAGTGTAAATCTTTTGTGCCCAGGTGTAAATCTCAAGTTTAAATTTTAGCAGTTAACTAGTGTATTCCTTAAAGATAATAGCGGCAAAAACAGATCTATATGCAATGTAGTTACCCAGTTTACGCTTGTAAAGCGGCGAAGCAGTCGCACTGACACGTGCACGCATGTATGCATGTCCACGCGCGTCTTTGCGGTCCTCCACGCGCGCAACTGCATCCAAAAGGGGACGCCACGCGAATGAGTAATTATGAAAACATGACGAGAAGTAAGTTTCTAAATCATAATGCTAATCTTATTTTTACTCGATCAGTATTGGCTTCTGTAGATGTACATCAGAAATGTTTTGTGCAAAGCAGGGAAAGGGAAGCAGAAAGGAGAGATGATGAGTTTAAGGGAGGTTAGACAAACTACATCCTCACTCTGTCAGGTCTCAAACATTAGAGGAAAAATCTCAGGAAAACCTTTTGTCAAGTCTATAGGATTGCATTGTTGCTGAGAAAATCCACAGATGTATGTGTTATACTGTTCTATATTTGCAGATATGAAATTAATATTTCGTTTACTAATATTTAACTCTAGGACACTAACTTGCATAACAGTTAGCAGTATCATTGTATAATGTAGAAAATTAATTCGCTGCTGTCATTATTACCAAACATGTTATGCCATGTATGCCTCCAAACATGTTAATAATGCTAGGTATGTAAATATTTTTAAATACATATTTATCTTTCGCAGTACCTGTTGCACTGTAGAATAGTGGGTTAAGCAAAGGACATTGTATCGAAGTGTTGCACACTTATTGCACACAGCAGGCTTTCAAGAAAAGTCAGCAAAAAATGGGGGGCCTGTGCCCCAGTAAAGCTTTATGTCTATCGACAGAGAAATGAAGAAAGCTTATGTTTCATCACAAAAATGTTGTCATGTTTTGTCAGGATTGTCGCATGCACGCGAAAGAAAAAAAGAATCATTGTTGCATTTAGTGGCACTCATAATTTCTCTTATTTTCACCAGAAAAAATTTGGCTAGTGGAAATGCTGATTGGCTGGTAACTTTAGAAAGTTACCAGCCACTTTGGCTGATGGTCAAAAAAGTTAATTTAGAACCCTGCAGATATTTATATATATACAGGTATTAATATGCACTTTTAGATAGAAATGTGTACTTTAAAAAGGTACCGCCCCAGAGACCGCTTTTGTACCTTTAATTCTGAGAGGGTTGGTAGTAAAATGGCTTTACCATTGTAGGATCGAGTACCCTTTTGTGCACTGTAAAAAATTTCTGTTGAAATTACAGTATTACTGGGTATTACTGGCAACTAGCTGCCAGTAAATTACTGTAGATTTACATTTATGTTATTTATTGTCAACAGTTTGTTCAAAGTTAAATAAACATGAAACATTTTCAGTCTTTTTCTTCTACAGTTAGTTACTGGCAACCAGCTGCATAATTGCAGCAAAATTGTTACAGTGTGGATTTAGAGAGAAATTATACAACTGTATTTTTTTAAACAATAAAATGGTCTTTAATAACACGGTTATAGTGCAAATTATTATTTTTACCTACTTGACTCATATGCTAACATTGCAAGGTCATTCAATTATAATTATTATGTAGAGTGATATATTACTATATTACATTTTAATACTATTTTGATTTAGTACTACTTTTTAATTGTAAACAGATTTTATCAGAGATATTAAACAGAAAGTTTGTGGCTGACAGCCTCAGTCATTTTTTACTTCCATTGGGTCTCATTCATGAAACACGAGCAGAACGAATTTTTGTGTAAATCGCTCGTAAAGTCCTTTTGGCGTACATTTTCGGATTCATGAAAATGTTCGTATTTTCCAAATGTTAGTTGGTACGAAAGAAATCTACACCTGCTCCCAGCCACGCGTAAATTGTGTGTTTAACATCCGAACGTTTTGCTCATCAATAAGGCTGTATTTTAATTCACCATAATCATATTACACAGCATTTTGTAAAAAATATTATACAGTAATTATATACGTTTTTTCTTTTAACTTTTATGATAAGCTCCAGTAATAGCATTTGCAAACGGAACACTTTAATCAAATAAATTATTGATTTCAATAGAGCTGGGCAAACGAAATTGTTAAGGAAATTGTTTCCTATAAAATGGACAAAATCAGGCATAGCACATTTACAATGGCTAATATATACATTTGGCAGAGCGCTGCGCAAAAGGCGTATTTTTAGAGACCGCGCAGACTTACTTGTGGAGAATGAAGACTCGTTAATTAGTCGTTTCAGGCTACCCAGACCAGTTCTTTTGTGAAAAGTTAAATCTGCTGAAATGTAAACTGCTTGTGTATTTTCCTCTTTAAAACTTTACTAATTCGTTTTTTGCAGTCAAGCTTCATGTCAAACCATTTTCTTTTCACTTGTGGGACTGTTCGATTAACAGATGAAATTTCATTAAAAGCATCTGTAATGTGCTGCCAAGCTTCCTTTTTTAGGACCTGAGACGCCACTATATGCTTGAAAATAAAATTTGCCTTTTTGAATTAACTTCTGATAATAAACTTACATTTCTGCATCTGATAAATGTTTCTTTTTCATTTGCTTTTAAGAAGACATATGTTGAAATCCTTCGTTTGGTGTCATAATATGATGTCCATATAGTTTTCAGTCGGATTTAATGGGTGGGATTTATGGTAATTGAGAATAAGCGTGCACGCGCGTCCCATGTACGATTGATAGGAATTCATTAACACATACACACATTTAACTATCAAATCTGACGTTTACAAAGTATTTGTGAATCAGGAGGAGAGTTTTCGGGAAGGTCTGTTTACGTGCAAATCACTCACAGATTTACTCATATATTTACGAATGTTTCATGAATGAGACCCAATGCATATAACAAAAAGTAATGTCGGATTATTTTCCCACGGTAAACCTTCTCTTAAAGGGGACATTTACAAGACTTTTTTAAGATGTCAAATAAATCTTTGGTGTCCCCAGTGTATATGTGAAGATCTAGCTCAAAATATCATATAGATAATTTATTATAGCATTTTAAAATTGGCACTTTGTAGGTGTGTTTTTGTGCC
Source organism: Paramisgurnus dabryanus (assembly GCF_030506205.2). Taxonomy (NCBI): domain Eukaryota; kingdom Metazoa; phylum Chordata; class Actinopteri; order Cypriniformes; family Cobitidae; genus Paramisgurnus; species Paramisgurnus dabryanus. The sequence goes on from NC_133348.1 coordinate 27,581,660, forward strand.
GTTTTTGGGTGTGTCCTTTTAAATGCAATTGAGTTGATCTCTGCACTAAATGGCAGTGCTTTTTTGGATAGTGGAGATTAGTCGGTGGTATTATTATAGTAAGAACCCCTTTCTGACATCACAAGCGGCAACCCAGTACCACGAAATTATGTACCTATAGGCATGTATGGACCAGTGTGACAATGTCACGCTTTGTCAGGCGACAATTGGTTAAAGTTTAGAAAATATAAATATAAAAGAAAAAGTCTTGTACCTTTTTAAAAAAAATAAAGTATAAATCAATACCTAAAGTGACATACTAACGCAAGCACCAAATTTAACCCTAAACCGAAGCGAAAATGGTTTGAAAATAGGAAAAAAAAAGTTGAGTAAACAATACGTGACAGTGACACAAAGAGAAAAGTGTGAAATGCTCACGCACAAATACAGCAAAGCGTGACATTGTCACGCTGGTCCATATGTGCCTATAGGTACATAATTTCATGATACAGGGTTGCAAGGGGAGCAAAAATTCAATGACACATTTTTTCAGATCCTTGCAGATAATGGTTTACCAAAACTAAGTTACTTGGTTGATCTTTTTCAGAAACAGTGTGTGTGTGTTATGTGAGCTTTAATACTTTAATTGCTTTACAAAAATGTTTGAGATCAAACAATTAGTTGAAGACTGTTAGCATTATGTTGATTCCCAGTTAAGTGACCCTAAACTCTTTAAAGAAACCGTGGAATATACTGTAGGTGATGTCAATGACACACGTGTTTGAGAGTTTGCAGTTGGTTTAGTAGACTAGGATGAGATTTCTAATGGCACCTTCCAATCAGCAAGTCTATTTCATGAGAGATCCATAATCTGTATTGTTATTTCACAGCTGCCTATTCACAAATCAAAAGAAATTCACTTCCTCCAAAGGCAAAGTAGAAAGAATGATTTTTCATAATTCAGCATGAATTGTTTATCATATTTTGAATTAATCAGTGTAAAGTGGCTGCATTCTGCATTGTGATGGATTTTGGAAATTGATAGCTGTAATGAGATCATAGCCAGACATAATTACGATTTAGTGAGTTTTTAAGACACTTCAAATTGCTTTGCTGATTCATAGCTGCCTACTCAAGTATCATAAGATCTGTGAAAATTAAACCAGAAATAGTAGAAGCCCATGACATTTTAACAGGAGGAAGAGACACTTCAAAACCAAAATTTGAGATTAAACTTAAAAAAATTGACTCCTGCTGTTAACACACTTCTTTAATCAAAATTAGTTTAGATAAGAAATGTAACGTTTAAAGGAATTTTTGACACAAAATTTATTTAAAAATAAATCTGAGGCACTAATCATGATCAAGTTACCCCAAATGTGTCTTATTGACTAAATGATTTGGTGTCAGTTGAGACTCTGGAGATGAAAAATACAGTATTAGTCAATATAAGGTCAGTTTCTAGGACAGGGTTTAGATTAATCCAGGACTAGGCCTTATTTTAGGATATCTAATTTCGGTATTTTACACTTAAAGCCCTGTTTTCAGATTGTTTATGATGAAGTAGAACGGTTTTGACTGAAATTTGGACATATGATGCTGGCCCGAGAAATGTTGGGTGTTTCTTGTACCTCTACAATAGGTGCACTGGAACAATCCTTCCTAAAATGCATTAAACTTTCGTTTACAAAGACGTGAAACTCACCGAGTGGTCAGAGGTGTTCACTGATATGCTCACACAAAAATCGCTGCAAAAGATGCTTTCCAACAGGTTTTATCATAGATTTGTCCAACTCCATTGACTTGTATTAGATGTGCTGTGAGGTACGGCAATTGGCAAAGGTGGATTATCGCCACCAACTGGCCTGGAGTGTCTATTATTCAAGCTCTCAACGGAAGAATATACGGGTGTGAGGCGTTTGGAAAAATAGGTCCTCAAGTTTACAACGAATGCTAAAACACCTGTTGGAAAGCATCTTTTGCAGCGATTTTTGTGTGAGCATATCAGTGAACACCCCTGACCACTCGGTGAGTTTCACGTCTTTGTAAACGAAAGTTTAATGCATTTTAGGAAGGATTGTTCCAGTGCACCTACAGACCCATTGTAGAGGTGGGAGTGAAACAACAAACACCCGAAAATTCTCGGGCCAGCATCATATGTCAAAATTACAGTCAAAACCGTTCTATTTCATCATAAACAATCCGAACTATGTAAAATACCGAACTTGTCCTTTTAAGTAGTTTTTACAAATAAACCTTACAAAATATGCTGGTGTGAATCTTGAGGCAAAAAATGGCAAGAATATATGTTAAAGGGGACATTTCACAAGACTTTTATAACAAAGTAAAATAAATATTTTGTGTCCCCAGAGTACGTACGTGATGTTTTATCTTAAAATATCATATAGATAATTAATTACAACATGTTAAAATCTGCACTTTGTAGGTGTGAGCAAAAATGTGCCATTTTGGGTGTGTCCTTTTAAATGCAAATGAGCTGATCTCTGCACTAAATGGCAGTGCTGTGGTTGGATAGTGCAGATTAAGGGGTGGTAGTATCCCCTTTTGACATCACAAGGGAGACGGATTCCAATGACATATTTTTTAACGTGCTTGCAGAGAATGGTTTACCAAAACTAAGTTATGGGTTGTTCTTATACACATTTTCTAGGTTGATATAAGCACTGGGGACCCAATTATAGCCCTTAAACATGGAAAAAGTCAGATTTTCATGAAATGTCCACTTTATATGTCAGTGCAAGGTGTTTTGAAATTAAAGCAGATCCTTAGTGGGTAGCACTGTTGCCTCACAGCAGGAAGGCCCCCAGTTCAAGCCCCGGCTAGGTCAGGTGGCCTTCTGTTTCGAGTTTGAATGTTCTCCCTGTGTCAGCGTGGATTTACTCCGGGTACTCCGGTTTCCTCCCACAGGCCAAAAACATGCAAGTTAGGCAGATTGGAGATGCCAAATTGTCTCTCCCCCAACCTGTTTATGGATCAACTTGTTCTCGCCATGAATATAGCCGTAGATGCTGGAATGGCGTAAAGAAATAAAGGAAGAAGAAAAAGAAGAAATTAAAGCACCTCAAACATGCATTTTATTCTGAGACTAGGATAAGCCCTGTCAGAGAAACTTCCCCATAATGACTGATGATTTGAATACGTACTGTAGGCCGTTCCTCAGTCCGAAGGCTGTGTCATCAAGTTTTAATATGCTTATGACTTGATAATGTAATGCTCAGTTAACTCAAATAAACCAGGCTTGATGATGTATGCAGTTCAAAAATTATAGGAAACATCTCGGTTACGGATGTAACCCTCGTTCCCTGAAGAAGGGAACGGAGACGTCACGTCGTGACGACGAATTGGGAACTCGCTTAGAGAGACCAATCTGCTTCGTATACTACTAAAACGCCAATGAACTTGGCATTGAGATATTTGCATAATGCTGGCGCCGCCCCGCCAGGTGCCTTTATAAGCAGCAGGTGCAAATAGGGAAATTAGCTTCTTTTCGCTGAGAAAGCCGGGAGAAAGTGACCGGTCGATAAACAGCAGGGAGCAGCCCTGTGGCGACGGGACGTGACGTCTCCGTTCCCTCCTTCAGGGAACGAGGGTTACATCCATAACCGAGACGTTCCCTTTCAGTCGGTCACTATGACGTCACGTCGTGACCAACGAATTGGGAATCCCTACCAAAACGCCACTAGGGGCTGACCTCTTCCAGTGTCTGCGTAAAGCCCTCCGGTTCCACTTAAGGAGGAGGAGATAGGTTTTAAGGCAGAAGGCCGGGCACTAGATGTTCCTTTAACCCCACAGAAGTGCCAGCGACTGGGAAGCGCCCTACCTGAGCGGGATAGGAACGCTGCGGAAGCCACCGCCCATCTTAAGGGCTAATGGTGGGCGAAGTCAACCGTAGTTGAGGAATAAAGACAGCCGTGGCTGTGTAAGCAAAGCAGTGCTCTGCTAAGGGAAACGTGGGCTGGTAGGATTAACCCCACGGAAAAATACTCACAAAGGAACCCGGTGGGACACAATGTGGAGCCCGAGCCAGACACGTAGGTTCGCGAGGATACAGCTAGTGAAAGGCTGACAGCCAATGCTCCGCAACAAAGGCTGCCAAGGCAGCGGAGGAAGAACAATTCAAACCATTACGCATTTTTGTTCTGAAGGCCTTCCATACTGACACAGTTATGAAGCATCAGTTGGAGGCTGCAAGCCGACCTGCGAGACTGCTCTCCGTGCTCCCCCTGGTGAGGAAAGAACACGAGAGGATACAGGCTCGATACGAACACTGTAAAATCTAGTGAACGTATTAGGTGTCGCCCAACCAGCAGCTCTACAGATGTCTGTTAGCGAGGAACCACGAGCTAAAGCCCAAGATGAGGCAACACTCCGTGTGGAGTGCGCTCTCAAATTAAAGGGGCAAGGAATACCCTGAAGATTATAAGCCAGGGCGATAGTATCAACTATCCAAAGAGACATCCTCTGCTTAGTGACAGCTTTCCCTTTCTGCTGGCCACCATAACAAACAAAGAGCTGGTCTGAGGTCCTGAGGCTTTGCGTGCGAACCACGTAGAGTCGCAGTGCGCGTACGGGGCACAACAAAGCCATGGTTGGGTCTGCGTCCTCCGGGGGCAGCGCTTGCAAGCTCACCACCTTACCTCTGAAGGGAGTGGTGGGAACTTTGGGCACGTAGCCTGGTCTGGGTCTCAGTGAGACAGCAGGACCAAACTAAAAGCACGAATCGTCTACAGAGAATGCATGTAAATCCCCTACTCTCTTCATGGAGGCCAATGCTATCAGGGTCAGAGTTTTCATTGATAAAACATCAGACTCGTAGACTGCAAAGGCTCAAAAGGGAGACCTGAAGGCTTCAGCACCATGGACAGGTCTCAGGAGGAAAGAGGGAGGGCGCGAGGGGTTTAGCCTGCGAGCGCCTCTTAAAATGTAATAATTAAATCATGCTGGCCAACTGATCTGCCGTTGATAAGAGAGTGATGAGCAGAAATAGCGGCGATATCAACTTTAATGGCGGAGGGACAGCCTACCATCTAACCTATGTTAAAGATATAAAAGCACAATGTTAATGGGCATTCTCTGGGGTCCTCGCGTTGCGAAGAGCACCGGGTGACGAAAAAGGTTTCTTTAAGCGCGTAAGCCCGTCTTGTGGACGGTGCTCGAACCGCGTCGATGGTGTTAGATACCGCTTGCGATAAATCACCTAAACCTTGCGCGCGCTCAACGACCATACATGGAAATCCCACAGGTCGGGGCGCGGGTGCCATAATGTGCCCCTTCCTTGAGAAAGAAAGTCTTTCCTCAGGGGAAATCGTCAGGGAGGGGCTGTCGCGAGGAGCATTAACTCTGAAAACCAATTCCTGGTAGTCCAGTACGGGGCGACTAATAAAAGGCTCTCCTCGTCCTGCCTGACTTTGCACAGTGTCTGCGCAATAAAGCTCACTGGAAGGAATGCGTATTTACGCACCCCCCGCGGCCAGCTGTGTGCCAACGCATCCACGCCGAGGCTGCCCTCGGTTAGTGAATAAAATAGGCGACAGTGGGTATCGTCCGGCGACGCAAACAGAACTATCTACGCACAACCGAACTTCTTCCAAATTAGCTGGACCGTCTGGAGGTGGAGTCGCCATTCGCCGGGGGCGCAGCTCCGGAAGCGCGTCTGCCGCTGTATTGAGCGAACCCGGGATGTAAATGGCACGAAGGGACCTCAGAAGCTTCTGACTCCAAAGGAGGAGATGACGAGCGAGATGCGACAGGTGACGAGAGCGCAAAACCGCCTTAACGGTAAATAACGCAACAGTCGCAATGTTATTGGTGTCGGCTAATACATCCTTCCCTCGCATCTCCATAGCGGAGCGTACAAGTCCCAGATATACAGCGCACCGCTCGCGGCAGTTGGGGTGCTATGCACACCCCTGAGACTGCAAGCCCGTCATACGTGGCTGATCATCCCGTGCTGAGGGCATTGCAATATACAGAATGCCAGGAGACCCCTCAGGGGCATATCTTCTATCGGAAATGCCGGGTCTACCACAGGAAAAATTTAAATGACACGCAGGTGCAATGTTTACACGGTGTATGTCGGTGTGCCACGCTCTCCTCGAGACTCGATCGTAAGCCAATGCTGAAGCGGTCTCATATGAAGCAGCTCGGGCGACGTCACAGCCGCAGCATGCTGTCATATGTCCAGGAGCTTCTGAAATTGTTTCAGAGGGACCGCGTACTTCCCTCGAATTAAACCGAGGCAAGTCAGAACTGACTGGTTGCGCGCTCTTGTTAAACACGCCAATTAGTCGATCGAGTCTTATTTCCATACTGAGAAAAAGGATCCTCTGCACGGGGCAAAGTTGCTCTTTCCCAGTCGACCTGAAGACTTAAACGAGCGAGATGCCGAAGCATTAACTCTCTGTGTTCGCGCACGTCTGCCAAGAACGGGCTATTATAAGTCGACGTAGAAAAAAGCAGAATGCGAACAACGCTCTCTCTCTGACATTTTAATGCCGTGACTAGCACATGGAGACACGGAGAGAGAGAGACAGCTCGAATGGTGTACTTAGTATTAATATGCCCACCCCACGACGCAGAGCGAAAAACGGTCTAAAGCGAGGGGAGAGGGACACATAAAGCACATGTCTTACAGGTCTAAGGCTGCAAACCGATCTGAATATTAAAATACGAGCCTCGGCGTTATCATCCAAAAAGAACACCTTCGTAGAGCCGGTGCGTAAATCAAATCGATCGTAACCCGCCGCGTATTTTGGGTACTATGAGATAAAGGCTGGAAAAACCCTATCATCATCATCTCGGTAAGAGGGACCGGCTCGAACATCCTTCGCCAACAGGATATCGACTTTTGCACGCAGTACATGTGCATCGGACGCTTTCACTACAGTGAAACGAAAGCCCGAATTTTGGGGTGTGCCGGATTCGTAACCGAGGCGGATAGTGCGTAAAACCCAACGAAACGGGCTGGGAACTGAAGCCAAGCACCCAGGCACCGTACGAGGAGAAATAACGACACTATCGAAGTACCCGCGGTGGGGCAGCGAAGCGAGACAGGTGGGACTGCCGGTGCGTCTGCTGTGACAGCATAAACATCTACAGTATGTGTGTGTGACACTGACCTGAGCCCGCTGAGGGTAACGGTCGTCTGGTCTCCTCTATGGAGAGGGCAGACTCCGATGAGGGTGCTGGTGGTCCGGTCTCCTCAGCGGAGAGCTCGGACTCCTCAGGTCACCCGCTGGCGATAGAGGAGAGGTAGGGGAGCTGGTGTGTACCCGCTCACGGCTCTTTCGATCCTCCGGAGACCTAGAGAGGGAAGAGGAATGCACTCTTATGTGTGGTTAAGTGGGTACCGGCTGAACAGCCGGTGGAACATATGCAAACCAAGGATTTTCCACCCGACCCTCTATCGGGGGAAGGAGCTCCATCTCCTGAAGAGTGATCCTCTGCCAATCCGGGTCGCCCTTCACTGGCCACTTAAACTCCCGAATTTCACGGGAAGCGGCTAAGCGGGCGGGGCGAGCTGCTGACGACCGGTTCCCCTGCGCTGCCGAGATGGGGTCCGAGGAGGGGAACGGAGGTGGTCGCCGCAGGACGCCGACGGCGAGAGGCAGACTGAGGAGCCGGCGTGGTGGACCAAGGGCAGCTCTCTTCCGCCGGGGCATGACCTAGGAGATCGCCTCAGTCTGCGCAGCGGAGCTGTACGACTCCCCTGGCTCGCCGAAGAGGCCGGTCTGTGAGACAGGAGCATTCAAGTTGTTCTGCGTCCGTCATGTCAGCCAGACACAGCCAAAGGTGGCGATCTTGAACCACTGTGGTGGACATCGCACGACTGAAGGTCGCGGCCTCCCTCGTAAATCCTTGGTGAGCCTGCAGCAACGTTATTGCGTGCAGGGCCGAAGCCGCCTCTCCGGCATGCCTGATGGGCAGCGTCCGTAACCGGACGACTGTCTACAAACACGGGAGGGAAGGGTTGGGTGGTCCCTCCAGGAACACATCCCGCTCCACTGAAGGGGTCCCCGCCTTTAGCGGCTCCGTTGGTGAGGAAGGTGAGGGGTGAAAGCTGAACGGCCGGATGGCCGCAAATCACGTCAGCTCTTCGTGCCGTCGGGAAAGAAAGGCACAGGAGGAGAGGACCGAGAGGCCCGAGCAGCTCCGAAGTACCAATCCTGTGGGCGGGACGGTTCGGGCGGAGAGGGGTTAACCTTTCCAACTCTACTGTCTCCGCCGCTCGAGCGGGCACGGCCGCCATCTCCGGAACGACTCTGCCTCGGAGGAAAAATGGACACCCCTCTGATGCTGCAGAAGTGACGGGACCAGAAGGAGGTCCAATGGATTCGGCAGACATCGTAGAACACGACTCTGCAGTCTCCACCGGAGCCTCAACCGGCTGAGGATGAGAAGGCCGGTAGGTGGAGGACGCATCCTCCGTCCTACTCAGCGTAGTGACGCGAAGGGCGCCCTGCGAGCGCTTGACAGCCGCACCATGGCGGCGTCAGCACTGCAAAGGCGCGGACAGCGTTCCCGTAGAAACGACAGTCGTCTCCGCAATCCAAGAGGGTTATGCTCTCACAGAGAGAACAGAAACTCTCCACGAACGCAGCCCCGGAGTGCTCGATGCCTGAGCACGAAGACAGCGCTCGTGACCGTCACTGGAACCCTTATACTTCTCGCATCCAAGATCGCACGGGCGAAAAGCTATCCTGAAAAGGACGCTGATCTCCGCATATACGAGAGAGTGGCTGCCTTTAACAAGGCACAAAGCTCTCTCGTATCACTCTTTTAGGGAAATTCACTCAGATGCTTAGTTGATGAGCGCACAGGAAGGCAACGCACACACTAAACTCAAAACAATAAACAGATGTAGAGCCGTGGAATAAGCGAAGCGTCCGCTGTGATACTGCTAGTTCAACCAACTTCAGCAATCAAATCCCAACAGAGTAAAGTAGCTTCTCAGTAGCAGATAAAGCCGGCTTTCGAAGCGAAAAAGCTAATTTCCCTATTTGCACCTGCTGCTTATAAAGGCACCTGGCGGGGCGGTGCCAGCATTATGCAAATATCTCAATGCCAAGTTCATTGGCGTTTTAGTAGTATACGAAGCAGATTGGTCTCTCTAAGCGAGTTCCCAATTCGTCGGTCACGACGTGACGTCGTAGTGACCGACTGAAAGGGAACAAGATGTGTTTTAGCACGGCCATTCCCAAACTGTGGTCCGCGGACCACTAGTGGTCCGTGAGGGTACTGCAGGTGGTCCGTGAAAAGGCAAAATAAGAATATGTATATTTTAATATACAAACTCGTTCATATTTTGGGCGAACGTGTACTGCTGCCTAATAAACGTTACTGTGAACACATTCATTCTGGTGCCTGAGAACGGCACGCTCTCTCAGTTTAACGTCGTTCAATAGGGTGCCAGATTTGTATATTCTTCCAGGCGAAAACCCGACTAATACACACTGTAAACAGGCCTTAATGTGTAGCGGAAAAAAACACCCAATCTGGCAACACCGCCACCACTCGGTGTTCACCAGTCACGCTGCATGCGTCATCACAACAACACAGACGCTGGTGAAATTCCTGCCGCGCAACTCAAATAGTTTAACATTAAATAACATCATATTTGTCCTAAATCGTTAACGATTAACATAGGCTGCTAGCGCATATTCCGGATCTTGAAATTGACTTTGAATAAGCTCACGCTATTTAACGTGCACGTGTGGTGTGCAATACCTGCGAGTTGTCATACACGCAATGCCTCGCAGCGCTTCTCGCCCGGGGTGCGACCCCCACCCGGCTAGCCTTTCAAGGTATGTGTAAGCAAATACAAAAATTAAAAGACAGTCAATGCTAATGTAAACCCTGGTTGGATAAGGATTTAAAGTTGGACATGAAGATGAAATCTGACGCATTTAGCTTCAGTGTTAAAACTGATCAAATAATTGCTGTCTGTGGTTCTATATGGGCTATAATGGCAATCATTAAAAAAAATAATATGGGAAAAATAACTATAAATTAGTTAATTTTTGGAACTGTGACCTAGTTTAACATTTTCAAATATGAATTGAACTAGTTCATTTTAAAATTTGTGAACTGTGAACTAAACTTGTTCATGTAGAAAGTGAACTTTCCCAACACTAAGAATATGTATATAAATAATTATGATATAAGGTTAAGAAACCTGTTGTACTGATGTGATGACCAGTTATAGTTTTAGTTTAGTGCTAGTAAGACTATTTAGATATGCAGATTAATTCAGGACTTTGTGTAGACATATTTTATAATAAGTATTACGAGGTGGTCCGCGAAAATTCTTGATTACAAATAGTGGTCCACACACACAAAAAGTTTGAAAACCCCTGTTTTAGCATACACATACGTTATCAAAGTATTACATGCTGTATCTTGTTATATTTCTGCCAGAGGAATAGAAACAGATGTCTGTGATTGATACTTGGAACAACTGAGCTTTCAACACTAGAAGACAGACAGACCCTTATAAAACCACATTTAATAATGGAAGAAAGATTCAGATATTTATGTCAGAATTTTATTTGAGAAAAACACATGAAAACTTTTGCATAAAGTGTTTTGTTGTCAAAAATTGTCAATGCCATTGCCTGGGTAACAGTTTCTTTATCTGAAGATTATGAGGTCTGTCTCACACGGCTTTGCAGAACAGGATTTGACATTTTTATTGCAAAGAGTGCTTTTGCTTTTTGTTAATTCTGCCTTACTTAACAAAGCGCCATCTTTATTGGGTTTGACAAACCTTGGTTCAAAATAACCTCAACATTCCAATTCAGCCCTCGTGGAAACTCCATTTTCTATATTATAAATATATATATTTTTCCAGTGACATTAGAAATGTAATCGTTGGTTCAGACATGTGTATGGTTAAGTGGTTTGCATGTGTTTATTGTGCCATAAGATGGTGTATGTGTTGTGTAATCCCACAGTCTACAAATCTTCCTAATGATTACCATGCACAGACCACTAATGCAAAACTTCTCACTGGGAATTCTTGCAGCACATTGCCTATGTAACCACAAACACAGGGCTCATTACTTAATATAAAAGCCAGAGATGATGCCACACTTTCCAGATCTGAATACGGCTTGCTGTTGCTTCCAACATGTGAAACAGAAACCTAGGAGACCCAAGGTTAAACTTATTTCAGTTCGTAGGAATTTCAAGTTTAAAATGTGAGCATTGCCTCACTGAAAACAATAAAGAGTCTTATGCTGTGTCTCTTCTGACGGTTAAGTGAAATATTCAGAGCATGCCAGTGGGCAAGGGACACCCTTACATGCAGGACATGATCTGTGTTGTTTTGAAGGTGGAGGTATACTGACACATTTCCATTTATCTGTCTACTCTACAAAGTCTTTCTAAAGTTTGTACTCTAGGTCATGTTTTTTTCCGGTTAAACAAATTTACGGCTGCTTGCAAACAGCAGAGTTGTCTTTAGGGAGTTGATTATCTTTTTATTCATCTGTGTTTAACTGAGTGTACATGCTTTGCATGTAATCGGGTGTTTTAGAGAGGAATATTTTGAGGATGATGAGAAACATTTGGATTATTGTGCATATGTAATCATGTTCAATGAGCCAGGATGTGAATGTGTAATGACATTACCATTCTTGCTGTCTAAGCTGCTGAGAAAGGTTTTCAGATGAGATTTTAGAGGATTTGTTGAGGTTCAGAGCACATCTGCTCCCACTAGATTTTCAGATTTAAATGATAGTTTAACAAGATTGAGCTTTGCGTGCCAATAAATGTGAAATGGTCCTGCACAAGTGAAAAAACAAACAGAAAGAGCCTTAATGTATGTGAAAAATCTACACTACAAAACACAGAAGGTACCATCTGTATTTTATCATTTGGGTTCTATATGTCATGGCCCGAGCGGACCACGGACTACGTGTGTCACGCTCTTACCAAAGTTCCGCCTCGAGGAGGTCCCCAAAGCACCCCAACGACCAGACAAACGAAAGATAAGTAAAATAATGAACAATTTTATTTAATTTAATTAAAAGAATCAAGGGAATGGGGAAGGGAATCTAAAATAGCCTCTCGCCCTCAGGGGGAATACTATGGGCCTGGGACGTTGGAGGGGAGAGGTCAACACTGTAGGGCCAAGGGATCACAGGGCAAGGGTCGGGCGGAGCTCCTTCGTCCTCGACCCACCTCCTATGTGGACAGTCTCCTCACGGCCCGCTTCGTCCTCCTGAGGGCAGAAACAAACACAAGGTGAGTGTTATATTACACTGGCTAACTCGCTTCGTCGTTTCTGAATCCTTTCTCCCCGTTTCTCCGTTTCAGATTCCTTGGGCCGAGCTGGGAATGTGTCCCTTCCCCTCACCACACGGTAAGTATTCTTTCACAGGTAACTCTGGGCCTTCAAGACGTGCGGGGTAAGTTTAACTTTCACTCGTTGTACGGTAAGTATGTTTCCTCTATGGGGCATGCAAGATGTGCTGGGTAAGTATAGCTTTAGCTCGTGGTGCGGTAGATATGTTCTTTCTACAGGCGTTCAAGACGTGCGGGGTGACAACATGTCATGATAGAGTGGTTCCTCCCCAATGCGGACTTGCATTTTAATATTTTAAGCTAATAATTTTTTTTAATACAAATAAATCAAAGCCCTGTAAATATGAAGTTTTATTTTAAGAAAAGCAAAACCACTAGTACATAATTAATACTGACGAGACTGATGGAGTGGGAGGGGGGGCACTTGGGGTGGCCAATCAAATTGTGGGGGTGGCCCGTGCCCCCCCCTGGCCCCGCCCCTGACCATAACTAAGATTTACCAAATTAGATGTTTTCTACCATGCAAAGCTTTTATAAAGCAATAAAAACTACACATTTTAACTTAATCCTTATTTTATATCTATAGTCACAGAAAATATATTTTATGCAAGTGTGTCCCAGATAATATGACTTTTATTACCATGAAGCCCGTAAATTGTACCGAGAAGCTCATGTATCACACTGTAATCATTTACTCTGTCATAGCACTCTGCTAATACATGCTTGTATGAACTACAGTGAAAACCTGAAGAATTTTTCTATGATTTTATTCATAATGGGGACAAAATCTAGAATGTAGGCTTTTAATCTACTTGTTGAGACAGTAGATTAAATTGAGACCAGATTCCTGGGTTCTCTGGGTAAGCAGAACAACTTGCTATTCTCATCTAACACTTGCTTTTCTTGTAGATTATTCTGCCCTATGTGTGCTCTACATTCTAAGTATTTGTTTGTGTGGGATAACTGTGACGATGTACAAAAAATGTCCAAAAGAAATGTAATTCTCAGGCAATGCATATAGAGATGTCAAATGTGTCATTTCCTACAGTGGGGGATCGATAAATGTTGATGTTTATGTCAGTGTGAAGTAGGGATGCTCATATCAATTAATTTTCCCGACCGACAACCGTAGCTTCTAAACCGAACATTAACCGTTAACTTATAAGATTTTAACCCTCTGGGGTCTAAGGGGTTTTTAGGGCCCTGGGGAAGTTTTGACATGCACTGACATTTGTGCTTTTTTCAGTTGCTTAAAAACATATTAATGGCAAAAGTCTCATAACACTGTGTTCATCACAAACTGGGCTACAATATCATATAATCAACATGTATGTACAGTACATGTTTGTATTTTTGAGAGAAAAATGTTTATGCGTGGTTTTTGAAAAAGCTAAATTTTTAACTCACTGATATAACTCCACAAAACTCATTCTTAACATGTTTTCCCAAGACTTTTCAAAAAAACATCTAGTAGTCTAGAGGTTTTTTTTCAAAATGATGTGAAAATCATATGGCCTACTTATTCACATAAAGCAAGATATTGATTTACAATTTCTAAGACACTTTTGCTTGGGTAAGGCTGTATGCGTGGAGGCGGGAAAGCTCCTGAATAATCAGTGATTGACAGCTGAGAGACAAAAGAGTTGAATAATGAGCCACTAATGAGCCTTGTGGGGATGTTCAACAGGAATGTAACCCTCAGTAAAACCATGATAAGGTTTACTTTTCAATACAATGTAAACACACACACACACACACACACACACATTATATATATATATAGAGAGAGAGAGAGAGAGAGAGAGAGAGAGAGAGAGAGAGAGAGAGAGAGAGAGAGAGAGAGAGAGAGAGAAATATTTTCTATTAATATCACAAGTATAAGTTAACTTTTTAAAAACCATAGTAGCCTAATCATGGTAAAGGTACTGTTTGGCCATCATAAAGTGAACACAGGGTTTGTGTTTGGTTGGCCAGCGAGAGGTTTACTTTTGTGCAGTAAAAAGCTCAAAAGAACAACTGCCTATCGTTGTCTGGACTCCTATTTGTGTTTTTCTAATCATTATAGTAGAAACACAACCAGGGACACGCGTGATAAACTTATCAATGTTTGTTTACAGCCGCCGCCATTACCTCACGTGTTGATCATGAATGCAAACGTGTGCACATGCGAGTGATCCTGTGTTTAATAAACTTGCTGTGCGGAGATATGCGCTTAGACACAACTAAATAAGGATTGTACTGTATGCAATCGCGTATTTTATAAGAATACCAAAAAGCGCGTCGAGTTTCCTGACTCGCGTGTTTGTGTTTGTGTGTTCCGGTCGCGTCAACTGACGGAAGACAAAAGCTGTGTCTGAAACCGCTCCCTATCCACTATATAGTGCACTATATCGGGTGTCGGCCATTTTGTAGTGGTGTCCGAAACCTGAGTGAACAACTTCATTCCCTACATTCATTCACTACTTTTTACCCACAATGCACTCTGATTTTGAGGGTACATTCGATGTACACTCGTTCACTCATATTTCCCATGATGCAACGGGAGACGAACGCGTAACTTGAATCAGCTGAAGGATACTGACAGTAAACACCAAACATTTTCTTGTTGTCAGTTATTTTCTACTTTTTGAAAATAAACAAATGAAAAATAATTGCGTTATCTTTTATTTTAAATCTAATACACATTTTTATTAAACAATAAACAAACAGCAGTAAATAAATATTATAAGCAGTTGTTTTGTTCTCTTTATTATCAACTAATAGCCTACAATAAACATGACAAATGTGAAAAACAGTAAGAAAGTAAACTTTACCATTTCACAGCACAATCAATAAAGCCACACAGGTGTTTTTGATTAATCTCTGCGACAGCTCTCTGACGCATGATATTTACGTCAGTGTCCGAAATCGCTCACTCATTTTCATTTGCTTCATCCCCATATAGTGGACTCAACTGTCATTCCCCATATAGGGAATAGTGAATGAGTGAACGAGGGAACGGTTTCAGACACAGCTAAAGAAAACACTCACGTCTGGAGATACTGACACACATCCGCAAGTAAATAAGGATTTATATGTCGGACATCGATCCCGTCACACTGACGAAGCACACACACTCGCGTCTGTCTGGAGATTTAGGCGCGAGTAAACAAGTATGTGATGTGTGCAATCGCATCTTTTATAATGATACCACAAAGCGCTTCAAATATGAGGCATTGTGTGTTTGTGTGTGCGTTTGGACGTCGATCGAGTCACACTCGCGTCTGGAGATAACTTTAGTTACAGTCACGAGTAAACAAGTAGATGTCATGTTTCCAGCACTCGGATTAAAACTCATTCACAGCAATGAATGGCTGCAGAGATGGAATGTCCATTGACTGTGGGGTTGACTAATGAATATGGATGATCTCTGCTCTTTTCTTCAATGGAGCGGGGCGTGGCTCATTATAGATAATGAAGCAACAGAAGAAAGACGGTACATCTCTCTTTTCTAATACAGTTAACAACGAATTACAATATTTGTTTTCGATTTCACTTAAATCTTCCAAAAGCAGACATTCCAAGGATTATGTAGACATTTATATTTTGTTTCTATGAAAAATATTCGTTAAGTTAGAGTTAATTTTTCTGACGTGTTTCTGAAAGGACTTCACTGAGGGAGAGAGAACAAAACGCGCATCATGTTTATTTTCTTAATTTTGCGAAAAGCACAACATGCTGTTTTTATTGGGAGTGGACAGAAAAAAACAAGACAATTTAACGTTTTAAATGATGTATAAATCATATCTGTATGTCCAAAATCAGCAGAGTTATCAAAGTCTCTTTGGGTAGTGATTTAAAAATAAAGAGTTTGCGGCGCCCGCGCCGCAGCCGACCCCAGAGTGTTAATATGAAATTGCCATTGAGTAAAAATACAGTTGACGGTGGTCTGTGAACTAGTAAAAAAACAAAACATTTAATTTGAACGTACAAACAGCAGCGACAGATCAACAACAGAACCAGGATTCATACATTATCAGATATTCACGCAACATTACCTTATTAAAAAGCACGCGATCGGTCCAGATGATTAATATCCAAAGGGCAGATTGTCTCCGTTTCATCTACCACAGTGGTCATTTCTAAACCAGGACGCTTTTCAGAAAGTTTTGCTTTTGCGTCGTCTTTCTCCGTTTGTGCAAAAAGAGAGATGTTTATGGTCAGGGTCAGAGGCTATCAGCGAACGTCTGTCCGGATGTGCGCGAGACGGACCACGTCATCTTGCGCGTTCAGCTTCCAAACACGCATACAAATGATTTCTCATACAAATTATTACTTAATCAGACCGTCAGGGCAGCAATAATTTGTGTCATTTACAGGACATTCACAAATTAAAGATAGAAAAGTGGCGAAATGTCAGTCGGCTCATTAAGACACGCACCATGTATTAACAAATATTTTTTTTATTTTAACTGATAATGTTAATCGGTCATAAATTCTTAACTTCGGTTAACGGTTAAACGGTCAATGTGAGCATCCCTAGTGTGAAGTGTTGCTATTGACCTTTTAGATGTAACTGATTATTTTTAATTATTTCTTGTGCATAGGCATCACTGCTGGTGACAGCTGATTTTTTTTTAAACAGTTGCCATTTAAAATGCATGCATTTGGCAGACACTTTTATCTAAAGTAACTTTGCTTTCATCACCTTTGTATTTTCTGGGAATCATACATGTGACCCTGAAGTTTCGTGTGTGTGTGTGTGTGTGTGTGTGTGTGTGTGTACCTGGTAATTATCACGTTGTGGGGACCAATTGTCCCCACAAAGATAGGAATACCAGTGTTTTTGTGACCTTGTGGGGACATTTTGATGTCCCCATGAGGAAACAAGCTTATAAATCTAACAAGATGATGTTTATTGAAAATCTAAGGTACAAGAAAGGTTTTTGTGATGGTTGGGGTTAGGGAATGGGGCAGGTAAGGGGAATAGAATATACAGTTTGTATGGTATAAAATGCATTACGTCTATGGAATGTCCCCACAAAACATGGAAACCAGAATGTGTGTGCGTGTGTGTGTGCATGTGCGTGTGTGTGTGTGCGTGTGTGTGTGTGTGTGCGTGTGCATGCATGTGTGACTTAATTTCTTGAGATGATAATGATAATATCCTGGCACTTCCTTGTAATGGTAGTGAATAGTGGCCGCTTGCTAAAAAGCCCATCCATCATCATAAAAGGAATTCAATCCATTCAATTTTGGTTTGTTAATATATGTCTTCTGAAGTGAAATTATATGTTTGCTTATTGATATGAGTTGTGCAATCATATCTTACATTTTGTGGACATTTGTCTTAATATTATTTACATTTTTGATAAAACCCCCAGTTCATTTTCAACCCAACAGTAACAAAGAGTAACAAGCAGTCTTATTAAGGATGTTAACAAATTAATAAGACAATGCACAAGCAATTTTGTAATATCGCTGCAGTTTAACTAGTCTTGAACAGGCGTTCCACGCGCATCCAGAAAAGTAAAGTCAAAATATTTGGATCGCCCCTGGTGGCTGGTTGAAACAAATGGGACGTGGCCGATCCTAAGAATCAAATTACACATCAAAAAAAAAAAACAATACCAAAGATGCTTTGTCTTATTTTAACTTAGGAGGATGTACGTTTAAGTTTTCGAATTTAAGTTTTGTTTAAGTTAGTTATACTATGCTATTAAAAACTAGCGTAACAACATGATTTGTGTGTTCGGGGAATATAGGTGGGACCTTGATACCGTAACTCCACTTCATGATCACTTCTGCACAGACTCCTGTTCCAAATGATGGCATCTGCACAAGACGTTAGCAGCTGTTTATGGTAGATTTTGGCTTCGTTTTTGTTTACAATGGAAGTCCATAGAGACACATTGTCTATTTTTTTACAGTCTATGCTCCTGAAATAAATAACTTCAATTAAAAAGTTATCTTAGTTTCAAACCAAGAAATTTTAAAATGCTTAGGTCTTATGACCAGTTTACTATTCAAGTGTTCACTGCTGCCTATGTACTGCCCTACGTGAGACTTCCAAAACAAACAAGTCTTCTTTGGCGAGCTGAACAATGGCAAGCAAGCACAAGGTGGCCGCAAAAAGCACTACAAGGACACCCTTAAAGCCTCCATGAAGAGCTTTGCACTAGACCTGAAAAGCTGGGAATCCCTAGCACAGGATTGACCTGCCTAGAGAAGAAAAGTCCAGGACAGTGCCATTTTGAATAGGCAGCGCAAATCTACCAAGAAAGTATACTTGGCTGCACCTCAAACCTCAACATCCTCCCTGACCTGTCCAGTGTGCCATAGGGAATTCCAGGCCCGAATTGGCCGCTTCTGCCATCTGCGCACTCATCAAAACCCAATATAATAACAAATGTGCCATGGTCATCATCAACTTTGATGGATGAACAAAGAAAAAGAAGCAGGGGTTTCACTTTGGATTTCAACATTATAAACAAGACATCTGTGAAGTCTATCTTATACTGATGTAAGGTTAAAATGATAAGTGCAATTTCTTTGTATTGTGTGTGTACATTACAATAATATAAACCTTTCTAACAGTGTTCATTTTAATACTTACATGTAACTTTGTGCAGCAGTGAAGATGGGTTAGTTTTCCTCTTCACCCTCTGGAATCTCACTTTGAGATGGCTCAATAAACTGTGAAGGTCACGAATGAAACATATCTTATACTTTAGATAGCTTTTAATAATGTTCAACGTCCAAGCGCACCTGTTATCATTCACAGTGATTAATTAAAGCTGACAGAAAATAAATAGGTGTATTGCTGCCCTCCTTAATAACAGGCTGCTAATCAGATAAGTAAACAAATCCATCATTGCTGAGCCTGTTCAGTCAACCTCTGCTGAGCTCAGTGGCTTCACTGTGTGGCTTTGTTTGATCGCTGTGACGGATGAAGAGCTCCAACACACAGTCACTGGGGTAGAAAGAGTAAATGACAGAGTGCTCACCTATGCTTATCACTGCCAGCTCTTTCCACACCCATGGGTCTGAGTGTGACATTATAAATACATCTAGAATCTGCTCTGGATGCAAGAGTTGTTCTATCACACAGACCTCACTTCTGACACAGTCGGAGAACAGTTCATTGGTCGATACCCCACTGGTTTATCAGGAAAAAAAAAACCTTGACAAAATTAAATTTGTAACTTAAACAATAGATCTGAAAATAGGGGCGTGCACAGTGTATTAACCAACCTAAGTGAGATTTACCCATCAGTCATTGCACACTAACTAACTAACTACTACACAAATTTAATTGCATACACTACACGGAGGTCAATGCCTGGTGGACTTTTTTCAACTTTAACCACAGGGACGACATTCCAAATGTCATATTTTGTCAACGTGTAGTTAACCTCTTTATAACCTGTTAAGTAGTGTAGGAAGCTCTCAAGATTGCACAGGGACCCTATAAATCACAACATAGCTCATTTAACCTCTTAAGACCCGAGCTTTGGTTTGGCTTGCATTTCAGATTTCTTCCAGCTATTTGAGGTTAGGAAAAACCAATAAATATAATAACCAAATATTTTTCTTTGAACATAAAGCAGTGTAATTGTCCATGTTTGTGTACAACAGGCTCCAGTTACACAGAATTAAGTATATTAAGTAAGCTTGCATTTGAATACTATCCAAGGATTATGACTGCCTCAGAAGTGCTCTTTTGTCTTGAGTGTTTTTGAGCTCTCTGTTATTCTGGAAAGCCACTCATTTATAAAATTGCAGTTTTTACTGGTATGGATCTTATTACTCTTACGAAAATAAACAATGCTTTTATGTTTTGGGATATTGATTACCGTTGGCTAAAACGTGGTTTTACCACATTAACAATGGTTCAACCATAGTTTTTGTTGTAAGACCATAATTAATTTGTGATAACCATTCAACTGCAGTTAAACCATGGTTAATTTTTGTAAGGGTAATCTATTTTCATAATGGGTAAAGACATTACAGCTCAGGCAGAGTTATAACAATAAGGTTTTGTTGAAGATTTTGCATGTGGACAAATACATTAAAAACCTATACAAATATAAAAAAATTCTTAAATCAAGATGCATTTTCTTGATGAGCAAAAATATAAAATGTAAGCTTATTTGTGCTTAAAACAAGCACAAAAAAACTGCCAATGGGGTAAGATCCTGTAATAAGTTTATTAAAAGTATTACCTTTTTAGTAATACTTAATTCAAGAAAAATGAATGTAACATTTGCATACCCCATTGGCAGATTTTTTTTACTTGCTTAATTACAAATTCACTTAACTCTGAAATTTTTGTATAAACACTAAACTTATTTTCTTAGTTCATTTTGCTCATCAAGAAAATGCATCTTGATTTAAGAATTTTTAGATATTTGTACTGAAAACAAGACGAAAATAATTACTAAAGTCATTTCTCAGTGTCCTCGATCCTGATGACACTTTGACTAACAGATCCAGTTCCTGCTGCGTGAAGGTCTTCACACCATTGATCTACTGGCCTTTCCTTCAACGTGATGCCCAGTCGATGTCTGCCCAGCGACCACCGACCGCTCCCATTTATATACATTGTTTTTGTTATAAATGTTTTAATTCACTTTTTTATAAAATAGTATCTGATATATAGTATATCCAATATAGGATCAGCTATGTTTGGCGGTCTCAAGGGTTTGCAAGTTACTTGTTAAACGCAAGTTACATCGTACAGACGTTGCATTTCTGAACACCTTCTAAGTTAAGCAGTAAAGCACAAACAGCAGTGTTTCCCTACGTGCAAAGTAAAAATGCACACCCCACCACACCAACCCGCTCATCTAAAAGTGCGAGTTTATTTAGTAGTACGCTGGCGGGCGGAAATGCGTGCTAACGGGCGTGTCGGTTGTAGCTTTGCACACGGCTCGCCATCCTCCACCCATCCTCGGGAAGCTTTTCTTTTTCTTGTTTCATTGGTGGGTGTCATTCAAATTATATGATACAGAGATACTACCGCCCGCTTTACCGGAGGTGAATTTAGCAAACATCAAATACGGCCAGTGGGTTTTTTTTATAGAAAGACAAAAATACGGAAGAAATACGGGAAATTATTTAAATGTGATAATGGCGGAAAAGAATGGTAAAATACATGATAATCCCAGAAAAACAGGAGGGTTGACAGGTATGCATGTTTATGTTTTTTATTTTGATATTGTTCATTGTCACGGTTGTCTCTGGTTCCTTGTCTGTATATATAGCCCATGTTGCCATTAGGCTATGGAGAATCGATCACCGGTGATTGCCGCAAAATGCATGCCGGTTAGAAAAGTGTCTAAATAACGTTCGGCTTGCTCTAAAGTCACACTGACGTGTGCCATAAAACTCTTGCGATGGTCGTGCTTGCGTGCTCGTCGAATTTTGCAGGCGGAACTATGGTTTTTATATTTTTAACTTGTTATGGACTTAACATTTATATTTGAATAACTTTTGTATTGTTGCTGAATTATGTAGATTATACTGTGAGCTGTTTATATTTCACACAACAACAAAAAAAATTGTATTATGTGGAATATGTGGAATCCATTTCATGAACCTAAACTTAAGAACCTGATAAAAAGTGTTAATACACAAGAAAAACGTCAGAAGCCTTTAGAAGATTTTGCATCAAAACTCTTTATTTACAGTTAAGCATTTGCAGCAAAAAGATTATAGTGCATTTAATAGATACATGTCTGCTCCCTATGGTGTTTTATTTTAAATTACTAGAACTATATTGTATCTTTTAAGTTGTGTCTCTGCTTACCCTGAAGCCTGTGCTTAGTTTTGAGTTTAATTATGGATGTGTTGTTGGTTCATTTTGGTAAAGCTTGATGTAAAAACTGTTGTCTGCGACTGGATTCTGCCTCCATAAACCTGACACTGTGTAGCTGCACTTTCATGCTGCCCTAGGGTGACATCAGCTCTGGCAGTCCTTACTGTCAAGATAAAGAGGTTGTTCTTTCTGAACATGTGCTCTGTATGCCATAATCCTCAGCAGACAAGCTGATCTGTGTGTTTTATCCAAGGCTCATCGCTGTGTGATGGTGCAAGACAGTCAGATGTGTCCTGCTGACCTCAGCCTTACATGGATGGTTGAAATCACATTTCTGTCACCAAGGAATGTCCATCTGAGACAACAGTGACATGAAATGAGTGCTCTATCCTCATCCTTTCACATAGATAGACTTTTGAATTCTGGTTAATACAATTAAATTTTATTTATTTAAAATAATACATTTACTTGTGTTTGGTGCATATAAAATTGATCTCTTAGCTGAAAGATATAACAAATAAAAAAGTAAAAAAATAATTGTGGCCACAGAGTTCTGATTAATGTTCTGCTTGTCATTCAATTTGCATGTTCACATTGCCAAAGTCCATAAATAGGAAACAGGAAGCTTAGAATTTTGTTTTTTTACCTTTTTCGACCTTTTCCTTTACACTTTTCCTGACACTCCACTTAGTTACATTGTGTACTAAGACTGATGGAGAACTTGGTACCTTTAAAAGCAGGGGACTATTTTTGGACACTTAATATCATTGAGCCTGCTGCAGCCATGTTACAGCAGCAAAGTCCTTGACAATTACACCAGTTTGGGAGTATAGTTCCTAGCAAATATCTGCCTAGAAAATCGCAACTTTTAATTTTCCCTCAGTCTTAGAACACGATGTAACTACAGAAGAGTCAAGTTTTAAGTAGGAAAAATATTGAAACTCTTTGGTAATTTTTTTAGCGCAATGCTAATGGTCTAATCAGATTCAATGGATTATGCTAAGCTATGCTAAAACTGGTACTGCCAGACCCAGAGATTGGCTGAATGGATTCCAAAACGGTAAAAAGCAAATGTTTAACTTTAGAGGAGCTGAAAAATGAGCATATTTTCAAAAAACGTGGAGTGTCCCTTTAAAGTTCTTTGAGTTTGCTGATATCAAGCTGTATGATAATTAAGGTGAATTAAGGTGACATTCTGCAAAAATCTGCTTATGGAGACCAATAAGGATAAAACTATTCAACAATTTTTCGGGACTATTACATTTTAGTGATCTGCTTTTGGCATCTTCAATCAAGTACATTCTCTGTATTTGACATAAAAGCAGGGGGACTTGCATTTAAAGTGCTACATCAGTGTTTCGGCAGAATAGTTTTCTTTCTGTGAAGCTCCCACATCTCGTTGGGTCCCCAGACAGAGTCGTAAACTATCACAGGGGCCTGCAGCTCCAGGTGTTCAAAGATATAGGTAATCAATCTCAGCCTTTTCTAGGAACCATTTCCCCTGATTTCACTGCAAAACTCGCGGGGTCACTTTGAGACAAAGGGGTTAAATCCCTGCCAGCGGTTTTTTGATCATTTTACAATTTGTCAACTACAAGCCGGGCTTGTGTGTGGAAAACGCTGGTGTGCGGATACAGCTGGGGATCATTAGGAGAGAAACGGAGACCCACAAAGGAGACTGCAATTCATCTTCTCACAGACCTGCTGCTGTATCCTGTTCAAATACAGGACAGAAACTCCAGGGTACAGCTCAGCCTGAGACAAACTGACAAAAGACCATCACCTCACAACTCAGGAGGAACCTTATGCTGTTCATAAGAACAAAACCTCATCTTTTTTATCACTGTCACAATCTTTCAGTATTCTTCAAATCACAGCCATCAATGGGGATTGTATAGCGGTGTGGTTCTGGTAGGGGTCCAGAACAAAAAATATTCTGCTTCACTGAGCGTTAAAGAAATTTCTCATCTATTTTTAACTGCAAAGAGAGAAGCTGTAATGATGGAAATTGATTTCATATGTGCTACAAAGGTAAAATTCTGATTTTGACTATAGTTAACAATAATTTATTGGGCATGGTGTTCAGCTTTATTGCAAAACAAGTTGCAAATTCAAAATTGTGTATTGGGATGGCACAATGTTTAAGATATAAATAACAGACACCTTCATTAAAACTCTTTTTAAAGCACTTAGTTCTTTAATGTATTAGAAGCATTATAATACATTGGCAAGCTTCTCCAAAGACTGCTCAGCCAAATTCAGATAATCTAACAACTTGTACTTTCTATTTTATGTGTTAATGTTAATGTGCCACAAGGAAATAAAATCATTGCAAATGCGCAACAGTAAATACAATAAAGTCTTGATCGGAAGCCCAGTTGAAATCCAAAACTAAACTCATGCCAGAATGAAATCCATTAAGTTTTCACCTAAGCAGAAACTAAAGCGACTTTTTTTTGGTGTAACCAATTGAAGTAATATTTTAAGTTGATTCAAGTTTTCATTTTACTGTCATTTAATGTATAATACACAATTTCCTCTGAACAAGCAGAAAAATAAACACATCATTGCTTTTCTGCAAATGCTGATTGCTTGGGATTTCATTTTAGCAAAGCAGAAAGTTTAAAAGAAGCACGACACAGCTGACTAATGGATGCTTGCCGATTTAAATGACTCAAAATGTTTCATTATTCCATTTGCCCAGAATGTTACATTTTACGGTGAACACTTTGATGTCTAAATGGAATCTGGGAAGGTCCATTACACCAAGGGTATTTACTGTAATTTCAGCAGGTTTAGGCTCTGTTACTTTTATTCAAAGTGACATACAGTGCATTCTATCTATAATTTTTTTTTTTTTAATCAGTATGTGTTTTCTTTTAGGATTTAACCCATGACCTTTGTGTTGCCAATGCAATATGATAGATTTCAATTTTGGGTAAACTAGAGGCTTACAAGTTTAAAAAGTAAGCCCAAAGTCAAAAAGTACAACAACATTAGATATTTTTGAAGGCTGGACAAATGGAGTTTAGAATCAGGGTGGAAAAACTGTCTCTTTGATATGGCGATAACACACTTCTAAAGCGGCTTTGCCTCCTTTATGCATATGCTTTGGACTGGAATTATTTAAATAAGGGAAGCTGTGATGTTTGACCTAAAAAAAGACATTTATTGTCCTTTTAAAAAGTATTTTGTTCTGGAAATGTATTTTCTGATGGAGAGAATATCTTCATTTGCAGTGAACTTTTAGTTTGATAACTTTGCCGAGCATTTGTGTGCTCAAAAAGCAACATTTCACTAAATAGAGTGTCAAATATACCTGACAGCTCAACTTACTGCATAGATCATATGATTATCCTTTCAGTTCAAACTGAGGTAATATGAGAATTGAACACTTTTTATGTACTTGCTTTACTTTTTTTACTTTGTAACAAAACAAGTTACCGGTTACAGCTTTAAGAATTGTTTCCACTTTTCTTGCTTACTTTATCTCGCTTAATCTTAAATTAAATTTTAAAATAAATTTTGCGTCTTGAAGGGAAAAATCATAGAAATGCATGTGCAAGAATAGCTAGACCACACCTTTTCAGCATTAATTATACACTGCACGCCTTAAGTTAATCCTGACAGTCGTTATTTAACACCAAAATGATGGTTTGCGATGTGTAAACTATGTGAACGCACATAAAGCCTTTACTGCGTGTATTTTGTGCGTAGTTGAATGTTTGAACAAGCGTTAACTCGCGTCTTTTTTGAGTGAAATTCACGTCATTTGCACGTGAAACTTGCGTCACTCAATTTGCCAGCATCAGTTAGCTTGTATATACCTTAAATTTCTTAAAGAGCGTTTTTTACAACTTACCAGATTGTCCGACCTCCTCACTCACTTTCTTTAAAGCAAGTTCCTTTTTATTTATTATTTTATAAAAGTACGAAGATGTGTCATACAGCTCTGGGTGTCCACATACAGAGACAATGATTTTGTCCTCCATTGTTGTTTCGTATTTCTGCCTCAGCTCGATTCATCGAAATCACATCACTACTACAGCAAGCTCCTGATTGGTTAACGTGATGCGTCATTTGCGCGAATAACACAGCAGGATGTCTATCGCATCTTTGCACTGACAAATCACTCGCGCTTAACCCTTCATTCGCGTCTGGTGTTAACGCACCATTAAACAGTGGTTAGATATGTTAACTAATCTTTGCCATCCTGCATTACCCAAAGTGTCTCACTAAACCTTACAGCATGATCCAGATTAGATTTATAACCTAAGAACTCATGGTTTGCTTAGAATGTAATCTTGTTGAACTCTTTCAATATAGAGATGAGGTGCGCTGTGATAGCCACCGAGATCACTGCAGGGCAAAGTCTATTTAACAGCTTAATGATCATCAGGTAATTGTGAAAAGTGCTTTCTCATTATCACCACAGGGATGATGAATGCTGGCCTGTGCTCACGAGAAAGAGCTCTGTATTCATCAACCAGGCAAAGAGGATAATATATTACATCCTTACTATGATTGTATGCTTGACATGAAATGTGTGACTTGAAACAAATGTATAAGTGCATCTACAGTAATGATTTAAAGACTTGTAATGTCTTTATTCGCATGACCTTCATATAAAAACTCATTTGAAATATTAAACTGTCCCTAATACGTGAAAGAAACTAGGTCAGCTAAGATATCAGAAATGAAAGCGTCAGCTAAGTTCTACCAGGAAGACTCTAATACCACGTCATTCATTCATAAAATCGGCTTGCCAATCACAGCTCAATGCCGACTATTTAAACGCTGAACTAACACTCTCTCCTGCTGCCCGTAGGTGTCGTAGCTGAAGTTCGATTGCTCGATGCTTAGTGCAAACCAAACGTTTTCGAAGCGATTGTTACTCGTACGTACCACGCAGAATCGGATGTCAAACCGCTCGCCCTTCCTCTGCTTATTTGTGAATTCGCTATGTTTACTCGGCCCGCAATGTTTTCGTGCCAATTTAACCTTTTCCCAGGATCTTTCATTCACGAAATGCTACTCGGTTTCATCTGCCACTCGTTCTCACAGACTGCAACACAAGGTTACGGTAGGCGTTGTTTGACCAGCCCCTTCGAACGCAACTCATCTTTGCCAAAGTCCCTTATTTAGGGAAGCTCGCAAATTTGGCACAAAAACGCAATGAATGAGGCCGTTTCATTTCAATGAACAGATTAATACAATGCAGTCCTGTTTAACGTAAACTGTAATCGACCAAAGCAACTCACTGGACGCTTGCACAGGTGTCACTGATGATTGCCTGAGCTTCGGCCGCAACAGGTGTCACTGATCATATTGATTGCCTGAGGAGTTACGGTTCATGGTAAACACCGAAGGGTGATGTCTTCCTAACTAAAATATCTCTGTCTTCTCAACTAAACGAGACTCACCACGCGAAGGCTCCGTAAAGCAAACATGTATATATATATATTATTTTTTTTTAATGGCATTATTCATCCTGAAAGGCGATCGCGTTTTAACAGCACGGCATTAACGCGTGAGTAAGTTAACGTCAAAGACCCGAACGCAACGGTCTAAGTGAATTACGTGTTTGTTGTAAACAAATTGTGTAAAATGCGTAAACGACAAAATGGTGTAAATTTTTCATATGTGTCTGCCAAAAAACCAAGGTAAGGTCACTGCTTTACATAATTTTCCTGCATATGTCTAATTTATACAACCTTCCCGATATGTGCCTACCTGTTCCGACCAATTTAAGGGACTTAAATGTTACCTATTGTATTTGTCAGTTATTGCAGTCTTTGACCAAATATACGGGATGTCTTATTTTAGTTGTGAATGTCATTGTTAATGTCACTGTTAACATCTCTATGCAGGCTGCTCAACACTGACGATAGGCCACATTGGCATACTAACAGAGGAATAAGCACGCAGTCGTAACGCTCAACTTGCATTTCTTGCGCAAATCGCGAGTGTTTGTCTGGTTATGTTGGTCAAATGTACAATTATCACTGTTTCATCCGACGGCCGTTCGAAACGCCATTGTCACTTATACAGTTGAAATCAATTTATTGCATTTCATAAGAATTGTGGCATTAAATGCACTGTCATTTTAATTTGGTGTGAGGTAAGTTACATCATTAAAATTATTTTTCTGATCTAGTGTTGGGCGATATTATCCAGAGATCTCATCATAACGCAGCCCGTGAGATTGCCGACACGATAGTACTGGGAATGTGACAATTTATTTCCTCTTATTTAATATAGCAATGCTGACATCGCGGGCACGCGCGTAAAATCTGCTTCTGCCCGCGCGGCAGAATGCGTCTCACTTTTACAATGCGTCTCATGCAATATTCAGTCCTCGTCGCAAGGTTGTATGTTTTCACTAAATACGACAATAAATACGTCAAGTCCGACCACCGGAAGCGTTTGATATGTTTAGTTTTCAACTCGGAGGTGTTTTTAGTTCACAGCAACGGTTTATAAATGAGTGTCACTTTCAACCGGTCGGTATGCTTCCACTAAACTCTGGACACTAATGAAACGTTGATGGACCACAATATATCTTTTATCTTGGTGCTGAAACATGGTAATATGGAGGAGATTGTATTTAAATAAATCGGGAAAATTTGCATATTACGTTTCTTGTAATAGACTACAGTGAATGTCTTGTCAGAATGTCCACTGTAGGCATCGTTCTAAAAAATAATGGTTACCACGGGTCCGATGCCCATTCAAACTAAAGTCTGATGCTCATTCTGACTAAAACAGTAAATGTTTATAATTTAATTTGAAAGTACTAACAAAGTTCTACCTTCTGTTAAAATTTCATGAAAATGTCTGATAAAATGAGAAAGTTATAAGCAAAAACATGTGAATAAGCAGCATTTTGGTCACACATCATATAACTTTCCTCTGATTTCTAATATTAAAAATACCATAACTTTCTCAATCTTCAACGGACTTTTACAATGGTATCTTTGTAAATTGCTCTGTCTAGTCATGTGATAGATTTTGAGCTTTGGGGTTTTTGAAAATTTTCATCATATCTATTTAATATATTTAAATACAAGTCACCAGACCGACCAGCTTAAGCAGCTGGCAACACCTTCGTTTGCAAACCTCTTAAACTTTGTTGCACATCACTGATGCCTTAGCGGTTTGAAAATTACCTTGTTACAGGGAATGGAACTCGCTCTCATTGATTTTAAACCCAGTGTGCATTTTAACCACCCTAGTGCGAGGAGAAGTCCACGCTACATGCATTACAAGTTCAGGTGCAGCGAAGTCAAAGCATTACTCGTGTATTGAAAAGGTAGTTTCTCATAAGGCAAATCATGCTATGCACATTGGTGTTGCAACTGCAGGTTATGTAAGGATGGTATGTGAAAGTGTTCAGCATAATTAAGTTAAACTTTAATGGATAAACAAGTCAATTGCATGTTGTCAAAGACTTTTGGTGAAGTCTGACTCACAGCATCGTCTAAAATATGTTCTCTTAAATGTTCGAAGGTCCCGTGTCAACAGAACCATGCCCCGGAAGTGATCTGGGAACGCTTACATGGAGAAAACCTAGTAAAATTGCCGTAAGATACACGTAAAGTATTCAGAGTGAACAAGGGCAAAACGATGCGTAAGCGTCACCACAACAAGTTATGGTTTAGCTCTTCGACGCTGGAATTTAAACGCAGCTCAACATTCACAATGAGATGTCTGCAATCTGGACTAAAGCAGAGACCAGGGAGCTCCTCGCTATACGTGCTGCTAAAGCTGAGATCATTCACATGCATGACAGAGCAGCGCATCACGCGCTCCTCATGATCTCCCAAAAACTACGAGTTCCGAATAACTGCCAAACTTCAGAAGCGTCGAAAAGACAAGCACGTGCAGGACTTTACATGCATCACACGTCTTTATGGCTTTTCACAGTAAGCATGACTCCGAAAAATCATTGGCAGAATAAATGGCCCAAAATTTAATGATTCCAGACAAATCCTGGAAGTTTTTTCTGTGTAGTATCATAATCTCTGTGTGAGAAGGGCAATTGATGGCGTCGGCTATCATTGATAATATGGTCTATTGACATAACCTGATCCCGCACCTTCTAGTTTCAAGATGTTAATAACACTTCAGTCAAGACACTAAGCATTCAATTGCGTATTGTCCGTTCAGATTTAGTTTATACAGCTTAGATTAATTTACTTCCATTTTACTAACCTTTCTAGTCTATAATTATTAATCTTAAAATTCAAAAACCATAAATTCTTTCTCAATCAGTTTCATGTTAATTGTTATGATTCTGTTTTCCTAGGTAATTTTTCTGCCGTTATTATGCTTGCAATTCAAAGCCATAGCCAAAATCCCATCTTTTACTACATAAATACTACGAAAAGTTAATACACTTGAAATGCAAAGTTTCATCAGTTTTCTATAGTTTTAAGCTGCATAATGATCACGGTATGATCAAGCATATACTGGTGGTGGTGTAGGTTACTCAACCATGTCTCATTTCTCGCTAAATTAATCTGTGGCATAGCGTGCTTTATCGGAATATTGTTGCTTTTCATCACAGCCTCCGACATGGCATTCGCAGCCTTTCTCACTATAGGGTATATTGTTGCCCCATTGCATGGCTCTCGTGACCTCCTTGCTGCGTGGCATATCATTGCCCTGTATCCAGCATTCACAGTCGTCTGCTATACTGCAAACTGTTGACTTGTATCATGGCCTTCTCGCTAATCAGCATATCATTGCCTTATCATGGGCTCCCGCTCGTTTTTCGCCATGTAACTTATGGTTTATCTGTATCACCGCCTCCTCGTTACTTTGCATATGGTTACATTGTGTCATGAATACCACAATTGACTTATTACATTGCATATGTTGGCCTGCATCTATCCTCCACAGCCTTTATAATGAGTCGGCATATCGTTGCCCCGCATCATTGCCTTCGCTGTCTTTACGCTACATGGGAAGTCGTTGCCCTGTAACAGGCTTTGTCGCATACAGCATATCATTGCCCCACATTTACCCTCCACTGCCTTTATCGCTATTTGGCATATCATTGCCCCGTATCTGTGCCTTCACGGTCTTCACACTAAATTGCAAAACGTTGCCCTGTAAGTGTTCTCCACGGCCTTCTCGCCTATCGGGGCTATCGATCAACATGGCCTATCGTGGCTATCGATCAGCGTGGCCTATCGTGGCTTTACACATCGCCTATCGGCGCTATCGATCGACGTGGCCTATCGTGGCTTTACACATCGCCTATCGGGGCTATTGATCGACATGGTTTTACATATCGCCTATCGATCGACGTGGCCAATGGTGGCTTTACACATCGCCTATCGAGGCTATCGATCGACGTGGCCAATCGTGGCTTTACACATCGCCTATCGGGGCTATCGATCGACGTGGCCAATCGTGGCTTTACACATCGCCTATCGGGGCTATCGATCGACGTGGCCAATCGTGGCTTTACACATCGCCTATCGGGGCTATCGATCGACGTGGCCAATCGTGGCTTTACACATCGCCTATCGGGGCTATCGATCGACGTGGCCAATCGTGGCTTTACACATCGCCTATCGGGGCTATCGATCGACGTGGCCAATCGTGGCTTTACACATCGCCTATCGAGGCTATCGATCGACGTGGCCAATCGTGGCTTTACACATCGCCTATCGGGGCTATCGATCAACGTTGCCAATTGTGGCTTTACACATCGCCTATCGGGGCTATCGATCGACGTGGCCAATCGTGGCTTTACACATCGCCTATCGGGGCTATCGATCGACGTGGCCTATCGTGGCTTTACACATCGCCTATCGGGGCTATCGATTGACGTGGCCTATCGTGGCGTTACATATATTGCCTATCGGGGCTACCTATCCACGTATAGCCTACCGTGGCACTTTACGACGAAGCATTTTGTCATTCTTATCCTATTCCTTTTGTGTGAATCAGACATTAAAGTGAATGCCTATGCCTATCGTGGCTTAATTTTTTGGGGGGGTTCCAATAAATAGCTTTTATAGCTTAAGAAGTCTGATTCCTTCTTAACATTTTCTCTTGTTTCAGGATTGACATCTCTTCGATTTCCTAGCAATCAAGCCAGTTGATCTATTTCACTTTTGGGGGTAGGCTCCGCCCCTGCCTTCAACATCAGGCAGGATCTGCCGGACTACAGCTAGACCCGGACGAAAGGCGGGGCATACGCCAAAATAATCTATACGAGACTCAAGCATCCATTTAATTGAGTCTGATTTGAATTTCTGTCTTTTAATTCAACATGGAATAAATGTCATTCAAACGTTCACTTGCCTTCTGAGTCTTTATGGTAGAAATGAAAGCGTCAGCGTAAGTTCTACCAGGAAGACTCTAATACCACGTCATTCATTCATAAAATCGGCTTGCCAATCACAGCTCAATGCCGACTATTTAAACGCTGAACTAACACTCTCTCCTGCTGCCCGTAGGTGTCGTAGCTGAAGTTCGCCTCCATCCTCCCCACCACCACCAGGTTGTTCCCTGTTCTTTTGTCCGGGGGTAGGCTCCGCCCCTGCCTTCAACATCAGGCAGGATCTGCCGGACTACAGCTAGACCCGGACGAAAGGCGGGGCATACGCCAAAATAATCTATACGAGACTCAAGCATCCATTTAATTGAGTCTGATTTGAATTTCTGTCTTTTAATTCAACATGGAATAAATGTCATTCAAACGTTCACTTGCCTTCTGAGTCTTTATGGTAGAACTATCTACGCAACTGCCAGTTTGTATAGATAGATTTAAGTTATTTGTTTAAATACTGTACGTTCTTTTAAACTGTTCATTTCAAATTACAATAATTATTCAATGTGATCTTGCGTGTATTTTGAAGCAAATGTTGATTGTACCACACTTACATTTACATTGTACACATACACATACATATGCTGAAACAAATGAAATAAAGCAGTGATAAAGAAGAAAAACATTAAATCGTGTAATCATCAGATGTTCCCTTTCAGTCGGTCACTACGACGTCACGTCGTGACCGACGAATTGGGAACTCGCTTAGAGAGACCAATCTGCTTCGAATACTACTAAAACGCCAATGAACTTGGCATTGAGATATTTGCATAATGCTGGCGCCGCCCCGCCAGGTGCGTATATAAGCAGCAGGTGCAAATAGGGAAATTAGCTTTTTATCGCTTCGAAAGCCGGCAGTATCTGCTACTGAGAAGCTACTTTACTCTGGTGGGATTCGATTGCTGAAGTTGGTTGGACTAGCAGTACCACAGCGGACGCTTCGCTTAATTCCACGGCTCTACACCTGTTTTGTTGTTTTGAGTAGTGTGTGCGTTGCCTTCCCTGTGCGCATCATCAACTGAGCATCTGAGTGAATTTCCCTAAAAGAGTGATACGAGAGAGCTTTGTGCCTTGTTAAAGGCAGCCACTCTCTCGTATATCCGGACATCAGCGTCCTTTTCAGGATGGCTTTTCGTCCGTGCGATCTTGGGTGCGGCAAATACATGGGTCCGAAGGACGGTCACGAGCGTTGTCTTTCGTGTTTGGGCATCGAGCACGCAGAGGCAGCGTTCGCTGGGGGTAAGTGTTCTCACTGCGAGAACATGTCCCTTGTGGATTTGCGCAGACGGTTGTCTTTCCTCCGGGAAAAACGCAACCCTCGTCATGCGAGTGCTGAACGCCGCCACGGTGCGGCTGTGAAGCTCTCAAAGGACGACCTGCGCATCACTGTGCTGAGCCGAGCGGGGGATTCGTCCTCAGGCTCTCAGCCTCCTCATCCACAGCCGGTTGATGTGCCGATGGAGACTTCAGCGTCGTGTTCTACGATGTCTCTAGAATCCATCGTGCCGCCCTCCGGGTCCACCGACGCCGCAGCATCCGAGGGTGGGCCTCCTCCCCCTGACGTGGACCCCGACGCCCTTCCTCCCTCTGGTCGGGTTGGGACGCCGGAGTTCGATCCAGAGATGGTGGCCGTGCTCGCTCGAGCGGCGGAGACCGTAGGGTTAGAGTGGGTTCCCCCCCCTCAGCCCGAACCGTCCCGCCTGGATGATTGGTTCTTTGGAGCTGCCCGGGTTTCACAACCCTCTCCACCGGTGCCTTTCTTCCCCGAGGTGCACGAGGAGCTGACTAGAACCTGGAAGTCGCCGTTTTCCACGAGATTACGGCCGTTTCAGCCCTCCCCCTCACCTCCCTCACCAGCGGAGCCGCTAAGCGTTATACGGGGATCCCTCCCGTGGAGCGTGCTGTCGCGATGCAGCTGTGTCCGGCTCACGCTCCCTCTTGGAAGGACCGCCCAACCCTCCCCTCTCGTGCCTGCAGACAGTCCTCCGGTTTAACGGGCGCTGCCCACCAGGCATGTGGAGAGGCGGCCTCAGCCCTGCACGTAATGGCGTTGCTGCAGGTTCACCAAGCCAAAGCCTTGAGGGATCTGCAAGAGGGAGGACACGACTCGCCTGTCCTTTCGGAGCTCCGGGCTGCCACTGACCTGGCTCTTCGCGCTACGAAGGTGACAGCGCAGGCGATTGGTCGTGCCATGTCCACGATGGTGGTCCAGGAACGCCACTTATGGCTATGTCTGGCGGACATGTCGGATGCGGAGAAGAACAAGTTCTTGGACGCTCCAGTGTCGCAGGCTGGCCTTTTCGGTGAGTCGGTGGAGTCCTTCGCCCAGCAGTTCTCCGCCGCCCAGAAGCAGACAGAGGCAATCGCTCAGATCATGCCCCGGCGCAAGCGACCTGCATCTCGCCCTCCAGCGCCGGCGGGCCCGTCTGCTCCTCGCCGAGGGCGCCCTGCGGCGGCTGCCTCCACCCCCCCCACTAGAACATCTTCCAGGCCACGGAGGGGGAACAGCCGTCGGCAGCCCGCCCCGCCCGCCCCACCCGCTTCCCGTGGTAAACGGAAATCGAAGCGGCCCTGAGACGGGCGACCTGGAATCGGATGGGATCACTCTTCGGGAGACGGTGACGGCATCGCTCCCTCCACCGGTAGAGGGCCGGATGGAGAATCCTTGGTTTCGTTTTGTTTTTGTTCCGCCGGCTTCTCAGCCGGCACCCACAAAACCACAAAAAGAGTGCATTCCTATTCCTTCTCCAGGTCTTCAGAGGATCGAGAGAGATGTGAGCGGGCATTCACATGCTCTTCCTCCCTCTCCTCTATCGCCAGCGGGTGTTCTGAGGAGTTCCAGCTCTCCGCTGAGGAGACGGGACCACCAGCACCCTCATCGGAGTCTGTGCTCTCCGCTGAGGAGACCAGACGACCGTCACCCTCAGCGGGCTCAGGTCAGTGTCACACACACACATACTGTAGATACTTATGCTGTCCCAGCAGACGTACCGGCAGTACCACCTGTCCCGCTCCGCCGCCCCCCCGCGGGTACCCCGGTAGTGCCGTTAATCCCCCTCGTACGGTCCCTGGGGGCTTGGCTTCAGCTTCCCAGCCCGTCTCGTTGGGTTTTACGCACTGTCCGCCTCGGTTACGAAATACAATTCAACCGGCACACACCCAAATTCTCGGGCATTCGTTTCACCACGGTGAAAGCGTCCGATGCACATGTACTGCGTGCAGAGGTCGAAGTCCTGCTGGCGAAGGACGCGATCGAGCCGGTCCCTCCAACCGAGATGAGATCGGGCTTCTACAGCCCGTATTTTATAGTACCCAAAAAGGGCGGGGGGTTGCGACCGATCTTGGATTTGCGCGTTCTGAACAAATCTCTGCAGAGGAGGTCTTTCAGGATGATAACACCGAAGCAAATATTCAATTCAATTCGCCCCCAAGATTGGTTTGCGGCTATAGACCTGAAAGACGCGTACTTTCATGTGTCCATTCTCCCTCGTCACAGACCGTTTCTCCGGTTTGCATTCGAGGGACGGGCATACCAGTACAAAGTTTTACCGTTCGGGATATCCCTCTCTCCCCGTGTGTTCACGAAAGTAGTGGAGGCGGCGTTAAAACCCCTCAGAGAGAGCGGCGTTCGCATATTGGCTTACCTCGACGATTGGCTTATAATAGCGCATTCTCGACGGACGCTTTGCGAACACAGAGATTTAACGCTTCGGCATCTCGCCCGTTTGGGTCTTCGGGTCAACTGGGAAAAGAGCAAACTCTGCCCCACGCAGAGGATCTCTTTTCTCGGGATGGAACTGGACTCGATCGATTTATCGGCGCGTTTGACAGAAGAGCGCGTCCAGTCAATTCTGACTTGCCTCGGTTCATTCCGAGGGAAGAATGCGGTCCCGCTGAAACAATTTCAAAAGCTCCTGGGGCATATGGCAGCAGCAGCGGCCGTGACACCGCTCGGGCTGCTCCATATGAGACCGCTTCAGCGTTGGCTTCACGATCGAGTCTCGAGGAGAGCGTGGCGCGCCGGCATCCATCGTGTAACCATTACACCTGCGTGTCGCCTAACATTCCCCCCGTGGTCGGACCCCGCGTTTCTCAGGTCCGGTGTGTCCATGAGACAGATCGCTCGGCATGCTGTTGTACATACAGATGCGTCCGACACGGGCTGGGGTGCCACGTACGACGAGCTTACGGCTTCAGGGGTGTGGACAGCACCCCAGTTGCACTGGCATATCAATTGCCGAGAGTTGTGGGCAGTATATCTGGGACTTGTACGCTTCGCTACGGAGCTGCGAGGGAAGGATGTACTAGTACGCACCGACAACACTGCGACCGTTGCGTATATCAACCGTCAAGGCGGTTTGCGCTCCCGTCACCTGACGCATCTCGCTCGTCATCTCCTCCTTTGGAGTCAGAAGCATCTGAGGTCCCTTCGTGCCATTCACATTCCGGGCTCGCTCAATACAGCAGCGGACGCGCTTTCTCGAGCTGCGCGCCCCGGCGAATGGCGACTCCACCCCCAGACGGTCCAGCTAATTTGGAAGAAGTTCGGTCGTGCGCAGATAGACCTGTTTGCGTCGCCGGACGATACCCACTGTCGCCTATTTTATTCACTAACCGAGGGCAGCCTCGGTGTGGACGCATTGGCACACAGCTGGCCTCGGGGGATGCGCAAATACGCATTCCCCCCAGTGAGCTTAATCGCACAGACACTGTGCAAAGTCAGGCAGGACGAGGAGAGCCTTTTACTGATCGCCCCATATTGGACGAGCAAGAATTGGTTTCCAGAGTTAATGCTCCTCGCGACAGCCCCTCCCTGGCGGATTCCCCTGAGGAAGGACCTTCTTTCTCAAGGAGGGGGCACATTATGGCACCCGCGCCCCGACCTGTGGGATCTCCATGTGTGATCGTTGAGCGCGCGCAAGGTTTAGGTGATTTACCGCAAGCGGTATCTAACACAATCAACGCGGCACGAGCTCCGTCCACAAGACGGGCTTACGCGTTTAAATGGAACCTTTTCGTCACCTGGTGCTCTTCGCAACGCGAGGACCCCAGAGAATGCCCTATTAACATCGTGCTTTTATATCTTCAACATAGGTTAGACGGTAGGCTGTCACCCTCCACCATTAAAGTTGATATCGCTGCTATTTCTGCTCATCACTCACTTATTAACGGCAGATCAGTTGGCCAGCATGATTTGGTTATTAGATTTTTAAGAGGCGCTCGTAGGCTAAACCCCTCGCGCCCTCCTTCTATTCCTCCCTGGGACCTGTCCATGGTGCTGAAAGCCCTTCAGGCCCCCCCGTTCGAGCCTTTGCAGTCTGCGAGTCTGAAGCTTTTATCAATGAAAGCTCTGACCCTGCTAGCATTGGCCTCAGTGAAGAGAGTAGGGGATTTACATGCATTCTCTGTTGACGACTCGTGCCTTCAGTTTGGTCCTGCTGCCTCAAGCGTAACATTGAGGCCCAGACCAGGCTACGTGCCCAAAGTTCCCACTACTCCTTTCAGAGATCAAGTGGTGAGCTTGCAAGCGCTGCCTCCGGAGGACGCAGACCAAACCATGGCTTTGTTGTGCCCCGTACGCGCACTGCGACTCTACGTGGTTTGCACGCAAAGCCTCAGGACCTCAGACCAGCTCTTTGTTTGTTATGGTGGCCAGCAGAAAGGGAAAGCTGTCACTGAGCAGAGGATGTCTCATTGGATAGTTGATACTATCGCCCTGGCTTATAATCTTCAGGGTATTCCTTGCCCCTTTAATTTGAGAGCGCACTCCACACGGAGCGTTGCCTCATCTTGGGCTCTAGCTCGTGGTTCCTCGCTAACAGACATCTGTAGAGCTGCTGGTTGGGCGACACCTAATACGTTCACTAGATTTTACAGTGTTCGTATCGAGCCTGTATCCTCTCGTGTTCTTTCCTCACCAGGGGGAGCACGGAGAGCAGTCTCGCAGGTCGGCTTGCAGCCTCCAACTGATGCTTCATAACTGTGTCAGTATGGAAGGCCTTCAGAACAAAAATGCGTAATGGTTTGAATTGTTCTTCCTCCGCTGCCTTGGCAGCCTTTGTTGCGGAGCATTGGCTGTCAGCCTCTCACTAGCTGTATTCTTACGAACCTACGTGTTTGGCTTGGGCTCCACATTGTGTCCCAACGGGTTCCTTTGTGAGTATTATTCCGTGGGGTTAATCCTACCAGCCCACGTTTCCCTTAGCAGAGCACTGCTTTGCTTACACAGCCACGGCTGTCATTTTTACCTCAACTACGGTTGACTTTCGCCCACCATTAGCCCTTAAGACGGGTGGTGGCTTCCGCAGCGTTCCTATCCCGCTCAGGTAGGGCGCTTTCCAGTCGCTGGCACTTCTGTGGGGTTAAAGGAACATCTAGTGCCCGGCCTTCTGCCTTAAAACCTACCTCCTCCTCCTTAAGTGGAACCGGAGGGCTTTTACGCAGTCACTGGAAGAGGTCAGCCCCTAGTGGCGTTTTGATAGGGATTCCCAATTCGTCGGTCACGACGTGACGTCGTAGTGACCGACTGAAAGGGAACGTCTCGGTTACGGATGTAACCCTCGTTCCCTGAAGGAGGGAACGGAGACGTCACGTCCCGTCGCCACAGGTGCTGCCACCTGCTGTTACGGCCGGTCACACTTTCCGGCTTTCTCAGCGAAAAAGAAGCTAATTTCCCTATTTGCACCTGCTGCTTATATACGCACCTGGCGGGGCGGCGCCAGCATTATGCAAATATCTCAATGCCAAGTTCATTGGCGTTTTAGTAGTATTCGAAGCAGATTGGTCTCTCTAAGCGAGTTCCCAATTCGTCGGTCACGACGTGACGTCTCCGTTCCCTCCTTCAGGGAACGAGGGTTACATCCGTAACCGAGACGATCTCCGCAAAGATGTGTGACTGAACAATAGATGGAAGTAATGAACAATTTGAGTTTGTCAAGATATAAAAAAATGTATTTGAAGTTAGTAATGTCACTTTTTGTAGTTAACTATTCACCAACACTGCATTTTCAGTCATATTTTCTGACTTATTTAAGTCAGTTTACTCATTTACCTAATGAAATGTTCATGACTTTAAGATAATTGCATAATATTAAACAGGACCACACTAAACCTTAAAAATTAAAAACATTACTGTAATCATTTAACCATTTTGTAATATATAGTTTGTTTACCAATTTTATTCACTCGCTGTAATTCACATCTTTAAAATTCATACGACTGCAAGGAACATATTCAAATTCAGCCCTTTATTCAGCAATCTTGGTCCTAGTTCACAGCAGCGACCATAAACATCAAATCTAGTGTTTGTCATGAGCAAGATCTTTATAAGCTTGTTAAGCAAGATTTAGCATTTATTATGTCATATAATGCTTGCACTCCAGCTGTCATGAGTCTAGCATGATTTCCTCCAAGAAGCAAATTGTGTTTTAATAGAAGCATTGAAATCTGACCTTTCATACAAAGACATTAATGTGGTCAATGTCACAAATTTGCATATATTTTGCAGAATAGTATAAGTGCAAAATAGTGGATAGCAAGATATAATAAAAACAAATATTTATTCAAATGTTCCTATAATTATTATTAAATAACCTCACTTCTTCGTTTTACCACTACTTTATTAATTTGATTTTAAATTCCAAATTTTTATTGTGGCCTTTGGACCTGTATGCAACAGTGTGCTGTTTCAGTAATAAGACTGAAGCAGCACATGGGATAAATATTAGATTAGACATTGGCTTTAAAGAACATTTTGAGGCTTATTTGAGCAGATGAGTTGTCAGTCGTACACCCTGACACCAGTGTAAATTTATTTCAAAGTCAGGCTTTTTTGCACTAAAGCAGCAAACCAAATCTTTAGAAGCCAGAGTTTGGTGAACAATCCAGAGTAAATATGAATTTTCCATCCAATTAATAAAGTCAACATTAAACCAATTACTTTAACACATTGTCTATGAAGGAAGTCTGTGCAGGCTTAGCCTGTTTCACTTTGATTAGGAACATCGGACCAAAGAATTGGTTACCTGCCCAGCATAACAACACTAATCCCAATCACCAAATAGGAAGTTGGAAACTAATCTGCTTTTAACAAAACGTTGCATTCATGTAAATTGAGTTAATTGGCATTAAATATGTTGTCAGACGATGTTATGTATTGTAATGCTGTTGTTTAACAGATAGATGTTCATTAGTTCCACCAGTGGCTCAGCCGCTATTTAGGTCAAGGGATAAACAATAACAAATGATGATTTTAAGTAAGCTGGGAGAGTCACAACACCAATCAAGGAGGTTAAACAGATGGTACACTGTCAGAAAAAAAGGTACAAAGTTGTTCATTTTTCTGTCGCTGGGGTGGTACCCTAAAAGGTACCCTTTTGTACCTTTATGGGTATACAACACATTAAAATGTTGTACCTTCTGGGGTACAATATTATATTCTAAGGACCAATTGTGTACCCTAAGGAACAATTTTGTACCAGTTAAATTTTAGGGGTACAAAACAGTTAACTGTACCTTTAAAGGTACACAATAGATTATGTTTATATACCTGTAAAGGTACAAAACGGTACCTTGGAGAACCACCACAGCGACAAAAAGGGTACAGTTTTGTACCTTTTTTCTGACAGTGTACAGTACACTGAAAAAAATTATATGCTGGATTTACAATATATATAT
Source organism: Paramisgurnus dabryanus (assembly GCF_030506205.2). NCBI lineage: Eukaryota > Metazoa > Chordata > Actinopteri > Cypriniformes > Cobitidae > Paramisgurnus > Paramisgurnus dabryanus. The sequence continues at coordinate 27,622,789 of NC_133348.1, forward strand.
AGTGCATAATTTTTGCATCCATTTTTTTAAGTAAATTCAACATGGAATTTTAAGTAAAATTAAGCAATGTATAAAATTTACTTAAAAAAGTGGATGCAAAAATTATGCACTATATTTATAAGTAAATACAGCCTTTTTGTTTTTACGGAGCCCCTAAAGGGACATGGAGCAAAATTAAATAAAGTTTAGTTTTTAGTTTCTGAAACTATCGCCTGCACACGTAAAAGCGAAAGTTTCACATGCCCACGCGAAACTAAACTTTAAAAAAAATTCTGCACATGAAGGTTTCGTGTGAGCACGCGGAAGATTCATGTGAGCATGCGATAGTTTCACGTGAGCACATGAAACTAAACTTTCGATTTTTTTACTTCAATGTCACCTTAGGGGCTCTGTAATTTTTAGTCCACTGCCCACTAAAATAATTCAAGTAGTTGCAACCTAAAATTATTAATTTAATTTCCTTCTTACAAATTTTACATGATAAAATTTTGTTGAATTTACTAAATAATTTATTACGTACAATTTTACTAAAATTTGGTTAAATTATTTTTTATTTATTTACTCATTTTATTTAGTTAAATTTTCTTAGCCCCAATCATTTTTTACATCAGATACACCGCTACATTGCCAGGCAAAGGCAAGTGCAACTAGGTAACATGTTTACACCTAAACACTAGTATTACTTTAAGTCACTTCCAATCAGAGCTTATCCTATTCCCAGACTAAAATGCATGTTTAAGCTGCCTTAATTAAAAAAAACATCTGGCTCTGACATATCTTAACATAGCCTACAGTACACCTGTATTATTTTGTGTAAAGTAAGTTTTAAAAACGACTTAAATATCATAATTTAACTAAGGACTGGAGTAATCTAAACCCTGTCTGGAAAACTGACCCAATAAGCAATCCCATTGCTTACTAAAGTTTCAGATTTGGAAAAGCATTAACATTTAAGATAGATGCACTTCACAGACTATGATACATAGAAATGTGAAAATGGCCTTGCAATATTTTGTAGTTTCCTAACCTAATTTTTGATATTGACCACACCTCCTTCGTAAAGAACACAAGATGCATTTTGGAACATTCTAAATTTATGCTATGATAAAGTATTGCCATGTGTTTTAATATAGACATATTTTGAAAGTAGGAATGCAAAATAGAGGCATATCTTGTAAGAGTAATTTGAGCACCATTATTGTGTTATCTCTGTGCATCATTTCTCATCCTTAGTGTATTATAGTGCACTTGCAGCAAATAGGTTTGACTGTTAGCTGGTTTTGCTACTACCAGGAAAGCTCGCGGTATCATTGTGCTCTTCGGCAAAGTGATAGTTTTTCTATCAGCTTGCCTGACAGATGGAGATTGAAGTTGGGAAGGTTTCTGTCCTGGGTCTAAGTGCTCAAATAGAATGCCCCCACCTGCTGTTACATCCATTACCTGAGCACAAGCTGTGTCCTTCCTGTAATCAGTGATACAGCAGGTTCTACAGTAAAAATGAGGTTAAAGTGAAGAGCTCTGGATTAGCAGCTCTTGTGTAATAGAGGTATGAAGGATGTACTGATCAGTATAAGTTCATTTAAGAGAATAGTTATCTCAGAATTTCAAATTTACGCACCCTCATGTTTTCCTTACCCGTATTACTTCTTTGCTTCTATGGAACACAAAAGAAAAAATCTAGATAAAATTCTATACGATTTTATTTCACTACGAAACACAATTTATTTTAAATTGTTTTTTTTTCACAGGGGACTAAATTACAAAGACAAAGCATCAAATAAGAGCAGGGAAATGATGGAAACGTTATCAAAATACTGTAAAACAGCATCCCAGAATGATATCTTCTAAAGCTGGTTGATAAAATGCCAAGAGAACATTTTCAAGAGTAAATGCAAATTTTTGACAAAGGCTGGAGTCTTTTCAAATGCTAAAATATGATACACCGTGGGTTTAAAAATGCTGGGTTGTTTTTAACCCATGAGTAAATATTGGATGGAACAACACCGCAGGGTTAAAATTACCAGTGGCGGCTCATGATTGCTCATCCGAGGGACGCTAATTCAAAATATGTCTTCGGAGTGTCATGTGTGTTGCTTGCGATTTCAAAATATTTGTCATGTAAACCATGTGCATCATGTGTTTTGTCAAAATAAGTGCCTGCTGCACACGCCTCAGAACTGTTTATGATAAAAGAGACGCTCATGTTCACAAAATACACGCTAGACACTCCCTCAAAACTAAACTCTGATTACACATGAGATTATGCGAGTATCTGGCAAACACGAGCGTCTCTTTTATCATAAACCCTTTAGACGCATCTGCAGCAGGCACTTATTTTGACAAGACACGTGATGCACATAGAATTCATGGACGCGCAGAACACATATTTTGAAAAAAGGCACCACACACATGACAGACTACATACATGTTGTGACGAACTTTATCCTATTATTGTTTCATTATTATTACTTGTAGCCCTCTTGATTTTCTCCCTTATTTAATGCCTTTGTGTTTGCTGTCATGTGCTGGTTTGTCAGTTTTACTGAGTTAAGTCTGGTCTCGTCGAAGTCTGAAAGTCATTGTTTAGCATTGTTTAGTTTTGTCATAGTCCTGTGTTTTAATCAAGTTAATGTCGCTAATCTTCTTTTCCTTTTTTTGTTTACTAAAAGTCTGTGTCCATTTGCTGTGTGCGCTTGGGTTCTGTCTCTACTAATCCTGACAATTGACGTCTGAAAAAATTGATATTGCTCTGTGTCTGACCAGACATGGAATGAAACAAACCAAAAGAGGTTACCTTGATATGTTTTGAGTATATTTGTGCCAGATTTTGTTTGATAGTTCATAACAGCAGTTTGTTCTTCGATTTCTTACGAAATATGCAGAGCGCTCAAATCTTAACTCATGTCACAGATTCAATACGAGGACAGATTTTTCACTAGAGATCTAAAGGATACATATTTTCACGTAAATTTCCTAGTACTGTACACATACCCCCAGTTTTAAAGACAAGGCTTGAAGCCCTGGATACACTGCACGATTATTGGCTGTCCCAGATGAAAGATTGCCATTGTGAAACAATCGTCGCGGTTTCTGTGATAGTGGCTCTTCATCAGTGCTCCTATGTCATAGAGTGAGAGAGGTTCAAAGATGGACGTTTTCCCGGTCTTGCATCCAAAGATAGCCTACAATAGTTTTCTGACAGTAGCCTCTTTCATTAATTACCATGAATTTACCAGAAGGAATTTACCAGTAAATACAAAAATGTGCTGTTGACACATGCAGTGATGTTCCGTCCTTTTACCAGTAAGACATCATTCATACATCAGTATCAAAATACCGGTAAACTCGGAGAGACAGCGGAAGTTACCGGTGGCGCACGGCCGACGAGCTCAGTGTCATATTTGTAAACAATGGTGGGTTATGACTTAATATCCACGGTATGTATTTTGTTGTTTTCACATTTGAGGCAAACACTGATGGTCGCGAAGTTGCTCGTGACCAAACAACATTGCGTTAGGCGGCGTCAAACGGAACCTGCAGTTGCACATTAGGCTTCACAGAGAATGTGCTTAGAACATCTGCAATTTTGGCAAATAGATGGTAAGCTGTTTTAAACAACTTTGGTGAAGAAATGTGGATGCTAACTTCAGGTGTGCTCAACTTTTAAGCAGTGTGGAAACGTCTGTAAACAGTCCTGGGATAAACATGTCATCTGTATAAAAACTTTCTGATTGGCCCGAAGCTGTCAGCACGGTCTGACGTCGGCCGTTCTAAATGCCAGTAATATTCAAATATTAATAAAGAGGCGAAGGGGAGGAAAAGATGGGGTAAAAAATTTTTACGAGCAATAGGGATAACCGCACCCTGGAGAGTTCTGAAACAAAACCCATTTAAAAATGTGGGGGAGATTCATAAAGAGTGGACTGCAGCTGGAGTCAGTGCTTCAAGAACTACTACAGACAGACGTATGCAAGACCTGTCGCATTCCTTCTGTCAAGCCACTCTTGAACTACAGACAGCATCAGAAGCGTCGCAAAGACAAAAAGGACTGGACTGCTGCTGAGTGGTCCAAAGTAATGTTCTCTAATGAAAGGACATTTTGCATTTCCTTTGGAAATCAGGATCCCAGAGTCTGGAGGAAGAGAGGAGAGGCACGCAATCCACATTGCTTGAGGTCCAGTGTAAAGTGTCCACAGTCAGTGATGGTTTGGGGTGCCATGTCATCTGCTGGTGTTGGTCCACTGTGTTTTCCGAGGTCCAAGGTCAAAGCGGCCGTATACCAGGAAGTTTTGGAGCACTTCATGCTTCCTGCTGCTGACCAACTTTATGGAGATGCAGATTTTATTTTCCAACAGGACTTGGCACCTGCACAAAGTGCCAAAGCTACAGGTACCTGGTTTAAGGACCATGGTATCCCTGTTTTTAATTGGCCAGCAAACTTGCATGATCTATTGTGAAGAGGAAGATGCAACATGACAGACCCAACAATGCAGAAGAGCTGAAGGCCACTATCAGAGCAACCTGGGCTCTCATAACACCTGAGCAGTGCCACAGACTGATCGACGCCATCCCACACCACATTGCTGCAGTAATTCAGGCAAATGAGCCCCAACTAAGTATTGAGTGCTGTATAGGCTCATACTTTTCATGTTCATACTTTTCAGTTGGCCAAGATTTCTAAAAATCCTTTCTTTGTATTGGTCTTAAGTAATATTCTAATTTTCCTTAGTTGTCAGTTATAATCATCATAATTAAAAGCAATAAACATTTGAAATATATCAGTGTAATGAATGAATATAATATACAAGTTTCACTTTTTGAATGGAATTAGTCAAATAAATCAACTTTTTGATGATATCGTAATTTTGTGACCAAAAAAATCAACTAATATTAATCAAAAGCTAAATTTTTTATCTATTTAACATTAGAACCCTTTCTGAGAAATTATGAACCTATTGTTAGTGAAATTATTAAATGTCATAATCTGGATGTATTCTGCTTAGAATCCTGGTGTTACTTTTAATTAAATTTTCCACAAGGCTATTATTATAAGCATCAGCCTCATTTCGAAAGATAGAGGGAAAGCCTTTCTACAATTTGTATTAAAAGGATAATAATAAATCTGGACACAATTTTAATTAGTTTTGAAGTGATTTATTTACTTTTTTTGTATGACACTATTAGATGCAGAAAGCAAATCTTCTTTAAAAATCTTTTTTACTATTAAAGTACAAACCATGGGTCCATCATATGCTTCCTATAAGATTTTGCAGAATTTGTTTTAGTAGGTTTTGTAGAATTAGTAGGGGTAGTAGATTGAGCCTTAATTCAAAATGACTTAAACATCCACATTGATAATCAGAAAAGATAATCAGAATCATAGACAAAATATGATCGGTCCAACAAATAACCTTTGTACTTAAATCTATTATATGAACTAAATGTTGATATAGAAATTATGTTTTAGAGTGACAATATCTTGAACAGGGCCGGAGTGGGGCCACTTTTCAGCCCGGGAGTTTCAGGCCCAAGACCGGCCCACTTTTTCCATAGTGTTATTCCAAATTAGCACTTTTTTCAAATTGGATAAATAAAGCAACAGTTCAGCTCTTACTATAGTTTTTATTAATATCATGGTTCAACAAAAAAGGTAAAAATTAAATAATATTTCACTTAAGATAAGAAGTCAACAAAAATATTCCTCTACAGTCTAAAAAAAGGCTTGGTTACTTTTTACCCATAATGGGTAAATATTGGACAGAACACATGCTGGGTTAAAAATTACCCAATGTTGGGTTGTTGTTATGCAACCATGGATTATAATAACCCAACATTTGGGTTAAAACAACCCAGCCCTGGGTCAATTTTAACCCAGCAGCGTGTTCTGTCCAATATATAAAATATATAAAAAACCCAGCCCTTTTTAGAGTGTATTCCATAAGGAAAGGTTGATAAATTATTAGCATTGCTAATGCTATGAGGCTGATGATTAATGCAAATAGAAATATAAAAGTCCTAATTAAAAAAGAAAACAATTTGACAAAAATATTGAATACAATATTGGGTAAATGGCATAACAAATGATTTATAAGCTTTTTTAGGCTGGTCATTTTTGACTGGGAAAACAAAAGGTGTTATAGGGTTCTGAACACAACCTGAGGGTTAAATAACTTTAATTCATATTGTTTATTCATGGCCTCCTCATTTTCAGCGGGGGACTGGTTTATATGCTGCTCAGAAGCTGCTTGCATAATATTTGCAAAGTCTATGAATCGCCATGTATACACAAAAGTAATATTTTAACAAAAAAAAAATGTTTGGCTTGTAAATAGTTTGACAACGGTATTAGCTGAATAATTACGTTGGTAATGCTAATCATTACTAGGCTTATTTCTCTTTAAGTTACCTGTTGTCACTTTTGTTTGTCCTCTTGAAAATAAATCTGTAAGTTTGGCACATTTGGCAGCATCCTCCTCCAATGGATTTTTTCTTCAACCTGTTTTTTACGCCCTCCTCCTCTCAGAAGCGTAATGTTACGGTAGGGCCGGCCCAGCCTACCGGAGAAAAGTTTTCTTGGACGTGCTATGGACCGAACCAACTCTATGGGATGGGAGGGGAAAACTCCCTCACATGGTACAACCCATGCAGAGGCTGAGCGCGCTGTGTCAATGCGAAACGCGTGAAGTGTCATTTAAGAGAAGATAAACTCACTAACGTGACAAATGTAAAAAAAAAAAAAAACTCGACCGGCCCAAAAGTGAAGCGGCCCACCGGGAATTCTCCCGGTTCTCCCGGTTACCCACCCCGGGCCTGATCTTGAAACATTTTCTATTCTCTTGTAGGTCTAATATAAGCCTCAATCTCCTTCCATGTTTTGATTAGGTATTATTTTAATAACTAAACTTAGTTTCATCAGTCATCTTCCTGACCCGTCTTTAATGCATCAAGTACAAAATACCCTTAGATCAGGGGTCTCCAACCTTTTTGTGAGAAAAGGCTACCACAATGGATAAAACAATCTGGAGGGCTACTTTTTGCTATTTATCTACTCAAAACTTTTTTTTGTTGTTTACTTGTTGATTTTATTTTATTTTATTTTACTTGTTGATATGTTTTGTCATTGTTTAAAATGTTAACATACATATGCAATAAATAAATATTACATTTGAGACTAGAATGTGCTTTGGGGGCACCTCACAGACTCTGTGCGAGCAACCTTGTGCCTGTGGGCACTATATTGGAGACCACTGGCTTAGATGAACTTGGCAAACTTTGACTTCAGAAACTGTTGTTCCCCTTCATTTATATGGGTGGCATCATGACCATCACACTTCTGTCTTAAAAAGCATATAAATGATGTTTTGAAGAATGTTGATGGCAGGCTGCCACTTTAAGATATGCATGAGAGTGTTCACAGCTACAGACAGGGTCTGCATGTCTGAACAAACTTAGCCTAGAATAAGATAAAATTAATCCTAGATAACTATTTATTTTATTAATACAATTGATTCGGCAAAATCGATATGTCAGTCTATGTGTTTTTGTACTTTGTTTTATATCAAATATTCTATCAATAATTATAAACCTTGCATATTTTGAAAGTTAAAACACTCAAGATTCATGTTCTGAGGTTGTTTTTGCCATCAATACACTGGAGTGAAACGTATTAAATGAAATGCAGACAGACCGCATATTAATATGAATTAATACTCACATATCTTGCCATAATGGTTCTTAACAATTCTGACCAATCCAAAAAAACTTCAGTGTACATTGCAACGTAAGGGTCCACTATTCAAAATGCATTCCACATTTTAATCTAGATCCTCCTTTGTTTACACGCGCACTTACAGTTAGTGATCGATCACGTTTATTTTCTATCAAATATCGATTCTTATCACTGTAAATGCATCCCTTTCTGCTTCGTTAGACTTTTCCGATGAATATTTTGCCAAATTTTTCAGTTTTGTCCAATCAGGTAAGGTTTGAGAAATTAAAATGTCCTGGAAGCGAACATTGGGTAAGCAAGGTTTCATTTTGCGCACCTTCGCTTTTGACTAGATGACGCTTAAATGAAGCCAGCCATTGCCTATCCAACAAAGCTTTTATTGATGGGGGTAGTAACCAATCATAAAACGATTACAAGCATTCAACTTACGTCAGTAAAATGCGTGCGCACCCAAATATTTTGTTTTGGTCTCACAGAGCCCCTGAGAAACCTCCAGTGTGAGAAATACATTTTTAAAGACTTGTTTGGCTAATTGATAAGTTAGCGACTGGACTTCAGGGAATGGCAAGCATGACGTAAGTGCTTGTAGTCCATTACCTGCTAAACATAGCTGTCACTTTAATTCAAAACATTTGGTGTCCAAATAGGCACATTCATAATAATATCGGAAACATAGTTGAGGAACAAGTAGAAAAAATATAAGGACTGAATGAAAAAAGAAAGAGAGAAATGGAAGGAGAAAAATTGAAATAAAGACAATCCCTCAAAAGAAAATGAATATGAGAGCAATGTTCTTTGAAGCTTTACACAAGATGAAAGACTTTGTACATCAATGACATCAGTGACCCAATTGTGAATAAAAATTGTGAGACGAAAAAATGAAGAAAGAGAATATATATTTATTCCATCTATGTTATGTTTGTGGATGTCAAACTGAACATGCATTCTACTTCAGCTTAACTGTAACTGCTGTATTACTCAATTATAAGCAATTTTCCTATTTTCTTCTGTTGTGTGTTGCTAAATCTTAAGATTATGTAATATGCACCTATTTATTCCTTGAATATGAGGCAGTTCATAAATCCAATCCCCATAGAAGCAATGATCACCTCTAAGATCATGTAGGTCAGGCCACGTTATCTTTCATTATTTAAGAGCAGTGGCGGCTCGTGACTGCTCATCTGAGGGGCGCTAATTCAAAATAAGTGTTCAGAGTGTCATGTGTGTTGCTTGCTTTTCAAAATATGTGTTTGTTGCGTCATGTGAACCATGTGCATCACGTGTTTTGTCAAAATAAGTGCCTGCTGCACACACGTCAAAACTGTTTATGATAAAAGAGACGCTCAAATTCACAAAATACACGCAAGACACTCCCTTAAAGGGACACTTCACCCATTTGCATTAAGCTTTGTATAGTTAGAACCCCAGTCATGTTTTTGAATGGTCATGCAACATTTCCTCAGTTGCCACTGAGAAAGGAGAAATACAGATTTCAGTGTTGCACTTCCTTCTTTCAATGATGTAAAAATCATAATTTTGCATCATTGAAAGAAGGAAGTGCTATATCTTTGTTGAGGGGGGAGACTACAAACACCCCTTTTCTTGGTCAAATAGGCACCAAATTCGAAATGTATGTTACATTTCAACTACAAATATGACGCACTTTCAATAAAGATTAATGTTTCTACGGGTGAAATGCTCCTTTAACAGTAAACTTTGATTACGTATGAGATTATGCGAGTATCTGGCAAACGCAAGCATATCTTTTATTATAAACCTTTTAGATGCATCTGCAGCAGGCAGTTATGTTGACAAGACATTTGATGCACTCAGGTTCACTTCACGTACAGAATACATATTTTGAAAAAAAGGAACCACACACTTGACAGGCTACATACATGTTGTGACAAACTTCGCATCGAGTGCCCTCGAAAATAAGAAGTCACCGGCCGCCACTGTTTAAGAGTTCTCCTAAAGGTTATTCAGATGGTCCTTGTCACATGTCATCCAATCCACTGCTCCCATATCACCCAGTCAGCTGGTTTGTATCATCTGAATTTCAGAACCTTGCTACAGGTATGTCATGTTGTGTTCAATTTCTTCAGTCATTTCAGAGGTTTAGCTTTATGTAGGACTCTTTTGTCAGCTGCTTTTAATTCCTTTCTCTGACACCCGTTAAGTCAAAAACACCCAGAGGAAAACTTTACTGATCCGATGTTGCTCAAACATCTAAGACATAGGATGCCTTGTAAAAGTGTAAGTTTGATCTAAAATGTTTCACTTTTTTTATTCCTTATGAGCATTTTATTTTATTTTATTGCTTTAATTTCTTTAGCACATTTTACATTTCCTACGTTTTCATTTGGACCTTCCTAAGATTAAAAATGCAAACTTATTTAAAAATTCACAGTTGAATTTATAGTCTTGTTTTCCTTTGGAAAATATTGACAATTCTGTGACAATTAATTTATTTTGCAGAACCAAATGGGAGTGATAGTTGTATTGACTGGGGCATGTCTGATTTTATCCAAGTGGAACTGTTTTTAAATTATAATGTCAATGAAATGCTCAGACAGCAGGGGAGATAATTAAAGAAAATCTTGAATGAAGGAGAAAAAAGGCAGAAAGCATAGAGTTAGAGATTTCCTCCACCTTAATGGGGGTTTTGTGAAAGGTCACAAATTAGAAGTATACTATTAGATTTAATAACCTTATGGACTAATTATGGGACTTGAGAAAGCTCTGGGCTGCTTTTTCCTTCTTAGTTCTATGTTGTTCTTAAAGTGAAACTTTGTAGATTTTCAAGCTTCATAATATATTTTCAAGACCCTTGTGTTGGTACATCGACTTAAAATGGGTTGAATTAAATGTCTACCATAGCCTGACGGGGTCTGTATCGCTTTTAAACTTGGGGTTTCGTGTAGTAACCCGAGCACAAAACAAAAAACTACAAAAATCTGCTTTACGGCATACGTCACTTCCTCCACTTCCTCAAATTCGGACGTGAGAGCGCAACTATTTATTTTCTGTTTTTGTCATGGCTGAAGCAGCAACTAAGAAAAAGAAACCCAAGGATTTGTTGGAGAGACCAGGAGCCGTATTCACAAAGAATTTTAAGGCTAAAAGTAGCTCCTAACTGGCGAATTTAGGAGCAACTCCTAAAAATACTGGGCGTGTCACTCCTAAATTTAGGACTCCTAATTTTTTTCACTAAGAGTAATTCACAAAGCATTTTAGCCCTAAAAGTAGCACCTAAGTCTGGGACAGCTTAAAAGAAGTCAAGAGGACTCCTAACTCACTAAGACCTATTCACAAAGGATCTTAAAATGTCTTAGGTGCTGATCCTCCTTAACATGGACAGTTTCACCAACTCATAAGCATTGCACATACTTAAAAGCACACTTTAATGTAAGCATATTGTTTATAACATTTGTTTCATAATTCATTACATTCATGGCAAGCAGGAAGTTTTTTAGAATTACATGAAACAATAATGAAATTAAATATTTAATATTATAGGCATATCTGTTTAAAGGCTGCAATCTCAACCCTCTACTGCGATTGTAATGCATACCACCGCCTCTCGCAGTCGTCCGGGGTCCGCAACACAAGCGGGAATGCTGCATTGATCTGCAACAAATCCTCTCCCATCAGTAATGCGCGGGTTGATCCGAAATGAGCGGATGCCTGAGGTCACCCGCGGATTTTTTGCGGTTCGACTTGCGGGCGGTTTAGTTGAAAACGTTGGTCGGGTGCCGGTTGTTTTGTACATTGACCCACGCATCATTGTCTCGCATGTTTCACGCTTAGTTTTGCTTGATATCTCAGTGCCGAATTTCCCTTTTATTACGTTTCTTTTTTCCAGCACCAACTGGGACAGCAGCAGTAACTGATCCTGCATCCAGTTTTCCGTTTTGGCGAGTTCATAATCCAATGTCATTTATTTATTACATTACATTTATTACTTCTTCAATATGGGCAACATTTCCTTGCTTTAAGTAGTCTATTTCTAATAGGATGTAAATTAATCAAGCAAGTGTTAATGCAATGTCGTTTTTTATTATTAGGCAATTGTCGGTTTTCATTTGGGTATTAGGCTACCTTGATATAATTTAATTTCATTCACGACTTTTCTTTAATATATGCATTTTGATGGCATTACTATTATTATTTTGTGTAGGACACAGAAATATTTCGATGTAATTCCATGATTTGGTGCGTCTGTGTTATGTTCCGCATGACAGCCCTGTCATCTAACAACCAATCACCGTGGTCATTGCGAGGCAGCTCGTGCATGAGAATTGACGTCATCCGTAGCAACGAAGACTCACTCTTAGTTTAAGAGTTATATTTTTTCCTTACTAAAAGTAGGTCTGAAAGGCGTTGTGAATAACTTTTAAGAGAAAACTCCTAGCTAAAATCTTTAAGTGTGATTTAGGAGTACTCTTAGTGGTAAGATAAAATTCTTTGTGAATACGGCCCCAGAAAGAGAAAAGGCGAGAGTGACAGAATAAAAAGAAGAACAAGGATCAAGTGTTCGCTCTCTTTCTGGGGTTATTATCGTAAACGAAAACTATCACGAAAACTGAAACTATTAGTGAAAAAACATTTTCGTTAGCTGAGATAAAATAAAAAGGTTTCTAAAAAAAAACTAAAACTAAACTATAACTTTAATGTGGACCTGTAAAACTAGCTAAAACTAACTAAAATTTAGGAAAACAAAACTTGCGTTTTCGTTTTTTAAATGTTATTGGATCAGCAGTTGAACACGGAGTCACTCATATTACCGGATCATAAGCAAATGAGCAGATATTGCTGGATCATTAATGACCAATAGGTGGCAGTCTATTAGAACTCCTGACCTGCACAGCAGGGTCAGGTGATGTGTATGACGCTGTCAGGGCACTGGATCCCTGCCCCCGAGCCAACAGTTCGGTTCAGAAAACATCATCTTGTTGCTAACGGCTAGTTTAGTAAGACAATTTTTTTCTGCTGGCAAACCATTACAATAACTGAAAAAGGCTTAAATATCTCAGTGTACTGTACACGGAAGCATTAAAACGTTACATATGGCTAACGCTGACGCCAACCGCTTGCTTGGCAGTGTAAGCTGACACTTTTTGGTTGCTATGATACAGAATGTCCGCTTAACTAATCTGAAA